>NC_073709.1:1155305-1455305 GCF_023634085.1 Falco cherrug
GTGTGGTTTAGTGCTTATTGTACTGAGGGTCTCTTGAGCTGTATCTTGTATTTCCGGCCTAGTGGGTATGGTGTGCGTAGGGTTGTATTTTGTATCCTATGGTACGTCTTGTGTTTTCTGCTGGGCTGTTTGTACTACGTGGTATGACGTATTGTATTTCAAGTCTGTTCTTTCCAGCGTGGTATGAGTCGTGTTGCATTGCGCTCGCACCACCCCAGAGGAGATGCTGATAGCGTTGCTCCTGGAGAGCCCCCAGTGGCGCCGCCCCGGAGCAGCCCTGTAGCGCAGCGCCGCAGGGGAGCGATTGGTGGCAAAGCGCCTCGGGAGCCCCTCGTCGTGCCGCAGTGGAGCAGCCCTTTGTTACGCTGCCGCGGAGGAGCCGATGGTGGCAGCGCCCTGGAGGAGCCATTTGTTGCTTTGCGCTGGAGGAGCCCGTGCTAGTGCCGTTGCGCAGGCGTCCTTGTTGTCGCCCCGTCGGAGGAGCGTGTCTTGGCGCCTCCCCAGAGGTTGGCTTTGTGCCGCCGCAGCAGAGCAGTGGTTAGCAGGGAGCGCCGGAGGAGCAGTTTGTTTGATGCCCAGCTCTTCTTGGAGCCCTTTTGGTGCAGCGGAGCAGCTGTTGGTGGTGCCATGCTGGTGGGGCCCTTGGTGGTGCAGCATTGGAGGAGCCCCTGATGGCTTGGCGGCAGAGGAGCCCTTTTGTCTTTCCGCTCTGGAGGAGTCCTTGGTTGCGCAGCCCTGGAGGAGCCTTTCTTTGTGCCGCCCCGCAGGAGCCGCTTCTCGTGCGGCCTGCTAGGGCACCTGTGTCAACTTATGTTGGAGGAGCCCTGCATCGCAGTGCCCCACGGGAGATCTTCCTGACGCTGGTGATTTGGTAGGTACTGTGGGTCTGGTCCCTGCCTGTGGTATCTCCTGTCCGGTCTGGGATGGTGTCGCATTGCAGTTGGCCTGTATTTTTCTACTGTGGTACTTGTATTTTGTATTGTAGCATATGTATTGTGTGTATGGAGTCGTAGTTCTTGTACAGTGTGTGCTGTATGGTATACATTGCATGGGATGGATTTTGTTTTCTGTAGTGCTGCGGGCATTTCGGGCGAGCGGGAGTCAGATTCAAATACTCACAGAGTTCAAGATCTGATCCGTTTATTGTACAAACCAGGTAGACTTTTATAAGGCATTCTATAAGCGTGCAATAATGTGGTTGGCTATTTTACAAGCGTATAATAATATGATTGGTTAACAATTGTTTACTGGGAAGATTTCTGTTTCTGCTTGTTCTGGCATGTAGGCTCCTTTCTGCGGTTTCCCAGCTCCTCTTATCACGTCCCGTTGGCCTTGGTTTTGAGCAAACATCTGCAATTTGCTCCTTTTTCTTCATCCCACTGTACTGGCCGTAACCTCGTCTTATTTCTTCAGTATTTTTCCACTTGCTTCAGAGTTCAGTATAATCATTCAATACAGCAAGAGCCCCAACACCTCCCCCTTTCTTTTTAAATACAGCATTAATACTGCGTTCCACACAGCTCTGAAAACATTGTAAAAGGCAAGGCACTAAAAGTAACAAAAGAATAACAAACAACAATATAGACAGACCTTGTTTCAATAAATCCCTCAACCACCCTCAATTCTTGTTGAGGTAAATAAATTGATACATTTAAACGGTAAATCAACTGTACATATTTTTAACAAGTGTAGTATTCCACCAGGTACAGTTATCACTAAAGCCAAAATTCGTGTCATTATACTTCTTATCTAACCAACCCCAATATGATTGATTTATAGCCGTATAGTTTACTCCCAAAGGCTCAAAAGCTAGTTCAAAGCAGAAACGCATTTCTTGTAGGTGACATCTGAAGCACTTTTTTTCCTTTTTTTTTTCTTTTTTTTTCTTTTTTTTTCTTCTTTTTTTTTTCTTTTTTTTTTCTTTCTTTTTTTTTTCTTTTTTCTTTTTTTTTTCCTTTCTTTTTTTTCTTTTTTCTTTTTTTTTTCCTTTGTTTTTTTTCTTTTTTCTTTTTTTTTCCTTTCTTTTTTTTTTCTTTTTTCTTTCTTTTTTTTTCTTTTTTCTTTTTTTTTTCTTTTTTCTTTCTTTTTTTTTTTTTCTTTTTTTTTTTTCCTTTTTTTTTTCCTTTTTTTTTCTTTCTTTTTTTTTTCTTTTTTCTTTTCTTTTTTTTTTTTTTTTTTTTTTTTTTTGGGGGGGGGGGGGGGGAGGGTTTGTAATCAAGTCCGTATTTTTCCTTGAGAAGCTTAAGCTGTTCCTCTTGTTTCAGGAGAGTTTCCAACTCTGATTTGTCGAATAGGTCCGTATTTCCCAAAAATATCATATGTTTCCTCCGCTGTGATTTTATACGGCAGGTTCCGAATATAAAGGATCCGATTGACCTCTGGGGGCAGCCAGATGTTAGCTCGCTTCGCCGCTTGCATCGCCATGGCGCCGATCGGAGCGGGGGGGGGGTGGAGGGGGGGGGGGTGCAGCCTCGGAGAGAAACCGCGGCCGGGACGGGGCCTGCCGGGCCGCACACCGCCGCTCGCCGCTTGTTCCTTTTCAGGACACCAGGGTGGTAATTGCGCGACCATACCCCGTACAGCTCGATACGTGCGAGCCAAAGTCTTTACCCCCCTTAGTCCCAACTTGCACAGATTCCCATAAGTCCTCTCCTACTTTCTTCCATGTTTCATTATTATATATATCTTGCGTAGAAGCAAGGTAACCACGGCGGCGACTCCAACATAGCAGATCAACTACTGCCTGCCGTGAGACTGGCGTTTCAGTTTTTTCTGCCAGTTTCATCAAACTGTCTACGACTGCTTTTTCCACCACTGATGCAGTGATTCCCATCCTGCTTAAATTTCCTGACTCACCGGTCAGCCGTGCACGTTCCGCCTTTCTTCGGGCGCCCAGCTCTCACTCCGCTGGCAGCAGGATCCTCGCCGGCTCCGCAGCTTGTAACACGATCCTTAATGAATCTTCCTGACTTTTAACCGATCCTGTCGACCCTCATCGGATCACGTCGGGGGTCACCAGATGCTGCGGGCATTTCGGGCGAGCGGGAGTCAGATTCAAATACTCACAGAGTTCAAGATCTGATCCGTTTATTGTACAAACCAGGTAGACTTTTATAAGGCATTCTATAAGCGTGCAATAATGTGGTTGGCTATTTTACAAGCGTATAATAATATGATTGGTTAACAATTGTTTACTGGGAAGATTTCTGTTTCTGCTTGTTCTGGCATGTAGGCTCCTTTCTGCGGTTTCCCAGCTCCTCTTATCACGTCCCGTTGGCCTTGGTTTTGAGCAAACATCTGCAATTTGCTCCTTTTTCTTCATCCCACTGTACTGGCCGTAACCTCGTCTTACTTCTTCAGTATTTTACCACTTGCTTCAGAGTTCAGTATAATCATTCAATACAGCAAGAGCCCCAACACTGTAGAGTATTTTTTATTGTCTGTTCAGTATTCTGTGTATTCTTTGTGCTGTCTTTTATTGTGCAGGATGATTTTGATGGTATGTATTCGTGTTTTGTTTTCTGTTGTATGTTATATGTATTGCATAGTACCTTCTGTTGTGTGTCGTTTACTGGGTTTTGTCTTGTTTTGCCTGTATTTTCTGGTACGTATTGTCTTTTGAGGTATTTCCTGCCCAGATTCTGTTTCCTGTCTTGTCTTTTGCATCTGGTTTTGTGCGCTGTTTCTGGAAGTGTCTTGTGACATGCGCTATGGTTTGTAATGTACTGGCTCCTGCGATTTCTTCGGTGGTGTGTGTCTTGAGGAGAGGCTGAGGGAGCTGGGGTTGTTTAGCCTGGGGAGCCCTGCATCGTGCCAGCCCCAGAGGACATGTTCATCACACAGCCCAGGCCGTCTCTGTGGAGCCTTTCGTCGCCCCGCGCTGAAGGAGCCCTGAATGGCGGCACCCCGGAGGAGCCCTTTGCCAGATGTCACCGGAGGAGCCTGTCATCGCCGCATCATTGCGTTTGCTCTTTTGTATGGCGTTTGGTTTGGTGTATTTGATTGTACGGCATCTTCTGTGTCTCTTAAGTGGTCTGTACAATGTCCTTTGTCGGGGATGGGTTGTAGCAAGGGCGGGGGGTACATGGTGGAGCGTACTGTAGTTGGTTTTGTGTTCCGTATTGCGTCGTCCTGTGTCTACTGAGTATTGCATGATCTGATCTGGACTGTATTTTGTGCTGTATGTATTGTTTTGGTTTTGCGTGGTTTAGTGCTTATTGTACTGAGGGTCTCTTGAGCTATATCTTGTATTTCCGGCCTAGTGGGTATGGTGTGCGTAGGGTTGTATTTTGTATCCTATGGTACGTCTTGTGTTTTCTGCTGGGCTGTTTGTACTACGTGGTATGACGTATTGTATTTCAAGTCTGTTCTTTCCAGCGTGGTATGAGTCGTGTTGCATTGCGCTCGCACCACCCCAGAGGAGATGCTGATAGCGTTGCTCCTGGAGAGCCCCCAGTGGCGCCGCCCCGGAGCAGCCCTGTAGCGCAGCGCCGCAGGGGAGCGATTGGTGGCAAAGCGCCTCGGGAGCCCCTCGTCGTGCCGCAGTGGAGCAGCCCTTTGTTACGCTGCCGCGGAGGAGCCGATGGTGGCAGCGCCCTGGAGGAGCCATTTGTTGCTTTGCGCTGGAGGAGCCCGTGCTAGTGCCGTTGCGCAGGCGTCCTTGTTGTCGCCCCGTCGGAGGAGCGTGTCTTGGCGCCTCCCCAGAGGTTGGCTTTGTGCCGCCGCAGCAGAGCAGTGGTTAGCAGGGAGCGCCGGAGGAGCAGTTTGTTTGATGCCCAGCTCTTCTTGGAGCCCCTTTGGTGCAGCGGAGCAGCTGTTGGTGGTGCCATGCTGGTGGGGCCCTTGGTGGTGCAGCATTGGAGGAGCCCCTGATGGCTTGGCGGCAGAGGAGCCCTTTTGTCTTTCCGCTCTGGAGGAGTCCTTGGTTGCGCAGCCCTGGAGGAGCCTTTCTTTGTGCCGCCCCGCAGGAGCCGCTTCTCGTGCGGCCTGCTAGGGCACCTGTGTCAACTTATGTTGGAGGAGCCCTGCATCGCAGTGCCCCACGGGAGATCTTCCTGACGCTGGTGATTTGGTACGTACCCTAGGGTAGGTACTGTGGGTCTGGTCCCTGCCTGTGGTGTCTCCTGTCCGGTCTGGGATGGTGTCGCATTGTAGTTGGCCTGTATTTTTCTACTGTGGTACTTGTATTTTGTATTGTAGCATATGTATTGTGTGTATGGAGTCGTAGTTCTTGTACAGTGTGTGCTGTATGGTATACATTGCATGGGATGGATTTTGTTTTCTGTAGAGTATTTTTTACTGTCTGTTCAGTATTCTGTGTATTCTTTGTGCTGTCTTTTATTGTGCAGGATGATTTTGATGGTATGTATTCGTGTTTTGTTTTCTGTTGTATGTTATATGTATTGCATAGTACCTTCTGTTGTGTGTCGTTTACTGGGTTTTGTCTTGTTTTGCCTGTATTTTCTGGTACGTATTGTCTTTTGAGGTATTTCCCGCCCAGATTCTGTTTCCTGTCTTGTCTTTTGCATCTGGTTTTGTGCGCTGTTTCTGGAAGTGTCTTGTGACATGCGCTATGGTTTGTAATGTACTGGCTCCTGCGATTTCTTCGGTGGTGTGTGTCTGGAGGAGAGGCTGAGGGAGCTGGGGTTGTTTAGCCTGGGGAGCCCTGCATCGTGCCAGCCCCAGAGGACATGTTCATCACACAGCCCAGGCCGTCTCTGTGGAGCCTTTCGTCGCCCCGCGCTGAAGGAGCCCTGAATGGCGGCACCCCGGAGGAGCCCTTTGCCAGATGTCACCGGAGGAGCCTGTCATCGCCGCATCATTGCGTTTGCTCTTTTGTATGGCGTTTGGTTGGGTGTATTTGATTGTACGGCATCTTCTGTGTCTCTTAAGTGGTCTGTACAATGTCCTTTGTCGGGGATGGGCTGTAGCAAGGGCGGGGGGTACATGGTGGAGCGTACTGTAGTTGGTTTTGTGTTCCGTAGTGCGTCGTCCTGTGTCTACTGAGTATTGCATGATCTGATCTGGACTGTATTTTGTGCTGTATGTATTGTTTTGGTTTTGCGTGGTTTAGTGCTTATTGTACTGAGGGTCTCTTGAGCTGTATCTTGTATTTCCGGCCTAGTGGGTATGGTGTGCGTAGGGTTGTATTTTGTATCCTATGGTACGTCTTGTGTTTTCTGCTGGGCTGTTTGTACTACGTGGTATGACGTATTGTATTTCAAGTCTGTTCTTTCCAGCATGGTATGAGTCGTGTTGCATTGCGCTCGCACCACCCCAGAGGAGATGCTGACAGCGTTGCTCCTGGAGAGCCCCCAGTGGCGCCGCCCCGGAGCAGCCCTGTAGCGCAGCGCCGCAGGGGAGCGATTGGTGGCAAAGCGCCTCGGGAGCCCCTCGTCGTGCCGCAGAGGAGCAGCCCTTTGTTACGCTGCTGAGGAGGAGCCGATGGTGGCAGCGCCCTGGAGGAGCCATTTGTTGCTTTGCGCTGGAGGAGCCCGTGCTAGTGCCGTTGCGCAGGCGTCCTTGTTGTCGCCCCGTCGGAGGAGCGTGTCTTGGCGCCTCCCCAGAGGTTGGCTTTGTGCCGCCGCAGCAGAGCAGTGGTTAGCAGGGAGCGCCGGAGGAGCAGTTTGTTTGATGCCCAGCTCTTCTTGGAGCCCCTTTGGTGCAGCGGAGCAGCTGTTGGTGGTGCCATGCTGGTGGGGCCCTTGGTGGTGCAGCATTGGAGGAGCCCCTGATGGCTTGGCGGCAGAGGAGCCCTTTTGTCTTTCCGCTCTGGAGGAGTCCTTGGTTGCGCAGCCCTGGAGGAGCCTTTCTTTGTGCCGCCCCGCAGGAGCCGCTTCTCGTGCTGCCTGCTAGGGCACCTGTGTCAACTTATGTTGGAGGAGCCCTGCATCGCAGTGCCCCACGGGAGATCTTCCTGACGCTGGTGATTTGGTACGTACCCTAGGGTAGGTACTGTGGGTCTGGTCCCTGCCTGTGGTATCTCCTGTCCGGTCTGGGATGGTGTCGCATTGTAGTTGGCCTGTATTTTTCTACTGTGGTACTTGTATTTTGTATTGTAGCATATGTATTGTGTGTATGGAGTCGTAGTTCTTGTACAGTGTGTGCTGTATGGTATACATTGCATGGGATGGATTTTGTTTTCTGTAGAGTATTTTTTACTGTCTGTTCAGTATTCTGTGTATTCTTTGTGCTGTCTTTTATTGTGCAGGATGATTTTGATGGTATGTATTCGTGTTTTGTTTTCTGTTGTATGTTATATGTATTGCATAGTACCTTCTGTTGTGTGTCGTTTACTGGGTTTTGTCTTGTTTTGCCTGTATTTTCTGGTACGTATTGTCTTTTGAGGTATTTCCCGCCCAGATTCTGTTTCCTGTCTTGTCTTTTGCGTCTGGTTTTGTGCGCTGTTTCTGGAAGTGTCTTGTGACATGCGCTATGGTTTGTAATGTACTGGCTCCTGCGATTTCTTCGGTGGTGTGTGTCTCGAGGAGAGGCTGAGGGAGCTGGGGTTGTTTAGCCTGGGGAGCCCTGCATCGTGCCAGCCCCAGAGGACATGTTCATCACACAGCCCAGGCCGTCTCTGTGGAGCCTTTCGTCGCCCCGCGCTGAAGGAGCCCTGAATGGCGGCACCCCGGAGGAGCCCTTTGCCAGATGTCACCGGAGGAGCCTGTCATCGCCGCATCATTGCGTTTGCTCTTTTGTATGGCGTTTGGTTGGGTGTATTTGATTGTACGGCATCTTCTGTGTCTCTTAAGTGGTCTGTACAATGTCCTTTGTCGGGGATGGGCTGTAGCAAGGGCGGGGGGTACATGGTGGAGCGTACTGTAGTTGGTTTTGTGTTCCGTATTGCGTCGTCCTGTGTCTACTGAGTATTGCATGATCTGATCTGGACTGTATTTTGTGCTGTATGTATTGTTTTGGTTTTGCGTGGTTTAGTGCTTATTGTACTGAGGGTCTCTTGAGCTGTATCTTGTATTTCCGGCCTAGTGGGTATGGTGTGCGTAGGGTTGTATTTTGTATCCTATGGTACGTCTTGTGTTTTCTGCTGGGCTGTTTGTACTACGTGGTATGACGTATTGTATTTCAAGTCTGTTCTTTCCAGCGTGGTATGAGTCGTGTTGCATTGCGCTCGCACCACCCCAGAGGAGATGCTGATAGCGTTGCTCCTGGAGAGCCCCCAGTGGCACCGCCCCGGAGCAGCCCTGTAGCGCAGCGCCGCAGGGGAGCGATTGGTGGCAAAGCGCCTCGGGAGCCCCTCGTCGTGCCGCAGAGGAGCAGCCCTTTGTTACGCTGCCGAGGAGGAGCCGATGGTGGCAGCGCCCTGGAGGAGCCATTTGTTGCTTTGCGCTGGAGGAGCCCGTGCTAGTGCCGTTGCGCAGGCGTCCTTGTTGTCGCCCCGTCGGAGGAGCGTGTCTTGGCGCCTCCCCAGAGGTTGGCTTTGTGCCGCCGCAGCAGAGCAGTGGTTAGCAGGGAGCGCCGGAGGAGCAGTTTGTTTGATGCCCAGCTCATCTTGGAGCCCCTTTGGTGCAGCGGAGCAGCTGTTGGTGGTGCCATGCTGGTGGGGCCCTTGGTGGTGCAGCATTGGAGGAGCCCCTGATGGCTTGGCGGCAGAGGAGCCCTTTTGTCTTTCCGCTCTGGAGGAGTCCTTGGTTGCGCAGCCCTGGAGGAGCCTTTCTTTGTGCCGCCCCGCAGGAGCCGCTTCTCGTGCGGCCTGCTAGGGCACCTGTGTCAACTTATGTTGGAGGAGCCCTGCATCGCAGTGCCCCACGGGAGATCTTCCTGACGCTGGTGATTTGGTACGTACCCTAGGGTAGGTACTGTGGGTCTGGTCCCTGCCTGTGGTATCTCCTGTCCGGTCTGGGATGGTGTCGCATTGTAGTTGGCCTGTATTTTTCTACTGTGGTACTTGTATTTTGTATTGTAGCATATGTATTGTGTGTATGGAGTCGTAGTTCTTGTACAGTGTGTGCTGTATGGTATACATTGCATGGGATGGATTTTGTTTTCTGTAGAGTATTTTTTACTGTCTGTTCAGTATTCTGTGTATTCTTTGTGCTGTCTTTTATTGTGCAGGATGATTTTGATGGTATGTATTCGTGTTTTGTTTTCTGTTGTATGTTATATGTATTGCATAGTACCTTCTGTTGTGTGTCGTTTACTGGGTTTTGTCTTGTTTTGCCTGTATTTTCTGGTACGTATTGTCTTTTGAGGTATTTCCCGCCCAGATTCTGTTTCCTGTCTTGTCTTTTGCATCTGGTTTTGTGCGCTGTTTCTGGAAGTGTCTTGTGACATGCGCTATGGTTTGTAATGTACTGGCTCCTGCGATTTCTTCGGTGGTGTGTGTCTCGAGGAGAGGCTGAGGGAGCTGGGGTTGTTTAGCCTGGGGAGCCCTGCATCGTGCCAGCCCCAGAGGACATGTTCATCACACAGCCCAGGCCGTCTCTGTGGAGCCTTTCGTCGCCCCACGCTGAAGGAGCCCTGAATGGCGGCACCCCGGAGGAGCCCTTTGCCAGATGTCACCGGAGGAGCCTGTCATCGCCGCATCATTGCGTTTGCTCTTTTGTATGGCGTTTGGTTGGGTGTATTTGATTGTACGGCATCTTCTGTGTCTCTTAAGTGGTCTGTACAATGTCCTTTGTCGGGGATGGGCTGTAGCAAGGGCGGGGGGTACATGGTGGAGCGTACTGTAGTTGGTTTTGTGTTCCGTAGTGCGTCGTCCTGTGTCTACTGAGTATTGCATGATCTGATCTGGACTGTATTTTGTGCTGTATGTATTGTTTTGGTTTTGCGTGGTTTAGTGCTTATTGTACTGAGGGTCTCTTGAGCTGTATCTTGTATTTCCGGCCTAGTGGGTATGGTGTGCGTAGGGTTGTATTTTGTATCCTATGGTACGTCTTGTGTTTTCTGCTGGGCTGTTTGTACTACGTGGTATGACGTATTGTATTTCAAGTCTGTTCTTTCCAGCGTGGTATGAGTCGTGTTGCATTGCGCTCGCACCACCCCAGAGGAGATGCTGATAGCGTTGCTCCTGGAGAGCCCCCAGTGGCACCGCCCCGGAGCAGCCCTGTAGCGCAGCGCCGCAGGGGAGCGATTGGTGGCAAAGCGCCTCGGGAGCCCCTCGTCGTGCCGCAGAGGAGCAGCCCTTTGTTACGCTGCCGAGGAGGAGCCGATGGTGGCAGCGCCCTGGAGGAGCCATTTGTTGCTTTGCGCTGGAGGAGCCCGTGCTAGTGCCGTTGCGCAGGCGTCCTTGTTGTCGCCCCGTCGGAGGAGCGTGTCTTGGCGCCTCCCCAGAGGTTGGCTTTGTGCCGCCGCAGCAGAGCAGTGGTTAGCAGGGAGCGCCGGAGGAGCAGTTTGTTTGATGCCCAGCTCTTCTTGGAGCCCCTTTGGTGCAGCGGAGCAGCTGTTGGTGGTGCCATGCTGGTGGGGCCCTTGGTGGTGCAGCATTGGAGGAGCCCCTGATGGCTTGGCGGCAGAGGAGCCCTTTTGTCTTTCCGCTCTGGAGGAGTCCTTGGTTGCGCAGCCCTGGAGGAGCCTTTCTTTGTGCCGCCCCGCAGGAGCCGCTTCTCGTGCGGCCTGCTAGGGCACCTGTGTCAACTTATGTTGGAGGAGCCCTGCATCGCAGTGCCCCACGGGAGATCTTCCTGACGCTGGTGATTTGGTACGTACCCTAGGGTAGGTACTGTGGGTCTGGTCCCTGCCTGTGGTATCTCCTGTCCGGTCTGGGATGGTGTCGCATTGTAGTTGGCCTGTATTTTTCTACTGTGGTACTTGTATTTTGTATTGTAGCATATGTATTGTGTGTATGGAGTCGTAGTTCTTGTACAGTGTGTGCTGTATGGTATACATTGCATGGGATGGATTTTGTTTTCTGTAGAGTATTTTTTACTGTCTGTTCAGTATTCTGTGTATTCTTTGTGCTGTCTTTTATTGTGCAGGATGATTTTGATGGTATGTATTCGTGTTTTGTTTTCTGTTGTATGTTATATGTATTGCATAGTACCTTCTGTTGTGTGTCGTTTACTGGGTTTTGTCTTGTTTTGCCTGTATTTTCTGGTACGTATTGTCTTTTGAGGTATTTCCCGCCCAGATTCTGTTTCCTGTCTTGTCTTTTGCATCTGGTTTTGTGCGCTGTTTCTGGAAGTGTCTTGTGACATGCGCTATGGTTTGTAATGTACTGGCTCCTGCGATTTCTTCGGTGGTGTGTGTCTCGAGGAGAGGCTGAGGGAGCTGGGGTTGTTTAGCCTGGGGAGCCCTGCATCGTGCCAGCCCCAGAGGACATGTTCATCACACAGCCCAGGCCGTCTCTGTGGAGCCTTTCGTCGCCCCGCGCTGAAGGAGCCCTGAATGGCGGCACCCCGGAGGAGCCCTTTGCCAGATGTCACCGGAGGAGCCTGTCATCGCCGCATCATTGCGTTTGCTCTTTTGTATGGCGTTTGGTTGGGTGTATTTGATTGTACGGCATCTTCTGTGTCTCTTAAGTGGTCTGTACAATGTCCTTTGTCGGGGATGGGTTGTAGCAAGGGCGGGGGGTACATGGTGGAGCGTACTGTAGTTGGTTTTGTGTTCCGTAGTGCGTCGTCCTGTGTCTACTGAGTATTGCATGATCTGATCTGGACTGTATTTTGTGCTGTATGTATTGTTTTGGTTTTGCGTGGTTTAGTGCTTATTGTACTGAGGGTCTCTTGAGCTGTATCTTGTATTTCCGGCCTAGTGGGTATGGTGTGCGTAGGGTTGTATTTTGTATCCTATGGTACGTCTTGTGTTTTCTGCTGGGCTGTTTGTACTACGTGGTATGACGTATTGTATTTCAAGTCTGTTCTTTCCAGTGTGGTATGAGTCGTGTTGCATTGCGCTCGCACCACCCCAGAGGAGATGCTGATAGCGTTGCTCCTGGAGAGCCCCCAGTGGCGCCGCCCTGGAGCAGCCCTGTAGCGCAGCGCCGCAGGGGAGCGATTGGTGGCAAAGCGCCTCGGGAGCCCCTCGTCGTGCCGCAGAGGAGCAGCCCTTTGTTACGCTGCCGCGGAGGAGCCGATGGTGGCAGCGCCCTGGAGGAGCCATTTTTTGCTTTGCGCTGGAGGAGCCCGTGCTAGTGCCGTTGCGCAGGCGTCCTTGTTGTCGCCCCGTCGGAGGAGCGTGTCTTGGCGCCTCCCCAGAGGTTGGCTTTGTGCCGCCGCAGCAGAGCAGTGGTTAGCAGGGAGCGCCGGAGGAGCAGTTTGTTTGATGCCCAGCTCTTCTTGGAGCCCCTTTGGTGCAGCGGAGCAGCTGTTGGTGGTGCCATGCTGGTGGGGCCCTTGGTGGTGCAGCATTGGAGGAGCCCCTGATGGCTTGGCGGCAGAGGAGCCCTTTTGTCTTTCCGCTCTGGAGGAGTCCTTGGTTGCGCAGCCCTGGAGGAGCCTTTCTTTGTGCCGCCCCGCAGGAGCCGCTTCTCGTGCGGCCTGCTAGGGCACCTGTGTCAACTTATGTTGGAGGAGCCCTGCATCGCAGTGCCCCACGGGAGATCTTCCTGACGCTGGTGATTTGGTACGTACCCTAGGGTAGGTACTGTGGGTCTGGTCCCTGCCTGTGGTATCTCCTGTCCGGTCTGGGATGGTGTCGCATTGTAGTTGGCCTGTATTTTTCTACTGTGGTACTTGTATTTTGTATTGTAGCATATGTATTGTGTGTATGGAGTCGTAGTTCTTGTACAGTGTGTGCTGTATGGTATACATTGCATGGGATGGATTTTGTTTTCTGTAGAGTATTTTTTACTGTCTGTTCAGTATTCTGTGTATTCTTTGTGCTGTCTTTTATTGTGCAGGATGATTTTGATGGTATGTATTCGTGTTTTGTTTTCTGTTGTATGTTATATGTATTGCATAGTACCTTCTGTTGTGTGTCGTTTACTGGGTTTTGTCTTGTTTTGCCTGTATTTTCTGGTACGTATTGTCTTTTGAGGTATTTCCCGCCCAGATTCTGTTTCCTGTCTTGTCTTTTGCGTCTGGTTTTGTGCGCTGTTTCTGGAAGTGTCTTGTGACGTGCGCTATGGTTTGTAATGTACTGGCTCCTGCGATTTCTTCGGTGGTGTGTGTCTCGAGGAGAGGCTGAGGGAGCTGGGGTTGTTTAGCCTGGGGAGCCCTGCATCGTGCCAGCCCCAGAGGACATGTTCATCACACAGCCCAGGCCGTCTCTGTGGAGCCTTTCGTCGCCCCGCGCTGAAGGAGCCCTGAATGGCGGCACCCCGGAGGAGCCCTTTGCCAGATGTCACCGGAGGAGCCTGTCATCGCCGCATCATTGCGTTTGCTCTTTTGTATGGCGTTTGGTTGGGTGTATTTGATTGTACGGCATCTTCTGTGTCTCTTAAGTGGTCTGTACAATGTCCTTTGTCGGGGATGGGCTGTAGCAAGGGCGGGGGGTACATGGTGGAGCGTACTGTAGTTGGTTTTGTGTTCCGTAGTGCGTCGTCCTGTGTCTACTGAGTATTGCATGATCTGATCTGGACTGTATTTTGTGCTGTATGTATTGTTTTGGTTTAGCGTGGTTTAGTGCTTATTGTACTGAGGGTCTCTTGAGCTGTATCTTGTATTTCCGGCCTAGTGGGTATGGTGTGCGTAGGGTTGTATTTTGTATCCTATGGTACGTCTTGTGTTTTCTGCTGGGCTGTTTGTACTACGTGGTATGACGTATTGTATTTCAAGTCTGTTCTTTCCAGCGTGGTATGAGTCGTGTTGCATTGCGCTCGCACCACCCCAGAGGAGATGCTGATAGCGTTGCTCCTGGAGAGCCCCCAGTGGCGCCGCCCCGGAGCAGCCCTGTAGCGCAGCGCCGCAGGGGAGCGATTGGTGGCAAAGCGCCTCGGGAGCCCCTCGTCGTGCCGCAGAGGAGCAGCCCTTTGTTACGCTGCCGAGGAGGAGCCGATGGTGGCAGCGCCCTGGAGGAGCCATTTGTTGCTTTGCGCTGGAGGAGCCCGTGCTAGTGCCGTTGCGCAGGCGTCCTTGTTGTCGCCCCGTCGGAGGAGCGTGTCTTGGCGCCTCCCCAGAGGTTGGCTTTGTGCCGCCGCAGCAGAGCAGTGGTTAGCAGGGAGCGCCGGAGGAGCAGTTTGTTTGATGCCCAGCTCTTCTTGGAGCCCCTTTGGTGCAGCGGAGCAGCTGTTGGTGGTGCCATGCTGGTGGGGCCCTTGGTGGTGCAGCATTGGAGGAGCCCCTGATGGCTTGGCGGCAGAGGAGCCCTTTTGTCTTTCCGCTCTGGAGGAGTCCTTGGTTGCGCAGCCCTGGAGGAGCCTTTCTTTGTGCCGCCCCGCAGGAGCCGCTTCTCGTGCGGCCTGCTAGGGCACCTGTGTCAACTTATGTTGGAGGAGCCCTGCATCGCAGTGCCCCACGGGAGATCTTCCTGACGCTGGTGATTTGGTACGTACCCTAGGGTAGGTACTGTGGGTCTGGTCCCTGCCTGTGGTATCTCCTGTCCGGTCTGGGATGGTGTCGCATTGTAGTTGGCCTGTATTTTTCTACTGTGGTACTTGTATTTTGTATTGTAGCATATGTATTGTGTGTATGGAGTCGTAGTTCTTGTACAGTGTGTGCTGTATGGTATACATTGCATGGGATGGATTTTGTTTTCTGTAGAGTATTTTTTACTGTCTGTTCAGTATTCTGTGTATTCTTTGTGCTGTCTTTTATTGTGCAGGATGATTTTGATGGTATGTATTCGTGTTTTGTTTTCTGTTGTATGTTATATGTATTGCATAGTACCTTCTGTTGTGTGTCGTTTACTGGGTTTTGTCTTGTTTTGCCTGTATTTTCTGGTACGTATTGTCTTTTGCGGTATTTCCCGCCCAGATTCTGTTTCCTGTCTTGTCTTTTGCGTCTGGTTTTGTGCGCTGTTTCTGGAAGTGTCTTGTGACATGCGCTATGGTTTGTAATGTACTGGCTCCTGCGATTTCTTCGGTGGTGTGTGTCTCAAGGAGAGGCTGAGGGAGCTGGGGTTGTTTAGCCTGGGGAGCCCTGCATCGTGCCAGCCCCAGAGGACATGTTCATCACACAGCCCAGGCCGTCTCTGTGGAGCCTTTCGTCGCCCCGCGCTCAAGGAGCCCTGAATGGCGGCACCCCGGAGGAGCCCTTTGCCAGATGTCACCGGAGGAGCCTGTCATCGCCGCATCATTGCGTTTGCTCTTTTGTATGGCGTTTGGTTGGGTGTATTTGATTGTACGGCATCTTCTGTGTCTCTTAAGTGGTCTGTACAATGTCCTTTGTCGGGGATGGGTTGTAGCAAGGGCGGGGGGTACATGGTGGAGCGTACTGTAGTTGGTTTTGTGTTCCGTAGTGCGTCGTCCTGTGTCTACTGAGTATTGCATGATCTGATCTGGACTGTATTTTGTGCTGTATGTATTGTTTTGGTTTTGCGTGGTTTAGTGCTTATTGTACTGAGGGTCTCTTGAGCTGTATCTTGTATTTCCGGCCTAGTGGGTATGGTGTGCGTAGGGTTGTATTTTGTATCCTATGGTACGTCTTGTGTTTTCTGCTGGGCTGTTTGTACTACGTGGTATGACGTATTGTATTTCAAGTCTGTTCTTTCCAGCGTGGTATGAGTCGTGTTGCATTGCGCTCGCACCACCCCAGAGGAGATGCTGATAGCGTTGCTCCTGGAGAGCCCCCAGTGGCGCCGCCCCGGAGCAGCCCTGTAGCGCAGCGCCGCAGGGGAGCGATTGGTGGCAAAGCGCCTCGGGAGCCCCTCGTCGTGCCGCAGAGGAGCAGCCCTTTGTTACGCTGCCGCGGAGGAGCCGATGGTGGCAGCGCCCTGGAGGAGCCATTTGTTGCTTTGCGCTGGAGGAGCCCGTGCTAGTGCCGTTGCGCAGGCGTCCTTGTTGTCGCCCCGTCGGAGGAGCGTGTCTTGGCGCCTCCCCAGAGGTTGGCTTTGTGCCGCCGCAGCAGAGCAGTGGTTAGCAGGGAGCGCCGGAGGAGCAGTTTGTTTGATGCCCAGCTCTTCTTGGAGCCCCTTTGGTGCAGCGGAGCAGCTGTTGGTGGTGCCATGCTGGTGGGGCCCTTGGTGGTGCAGCATTGGAGGAGCCCCTGATGGCTTGGCGGCAGAGGAGCCCTTTTGTCTTTCCGCTCTGGAGGAGTCCTTGGTTGCGCAGCCCTGGAGGAGCCTTTCTTTGTGCCGCCCCGCAGGAGCCGCTTCTCGTGCGGCCTGCTAGGGCACCTGTGTCAACTTATGTTGGAGGAGCCCTGCATCGCAGTGCCCCACGGGAGATCTTCCTGACGCTGGTGATTTGGTACGTACCCTAGGGTAGGTACTGTGGGTCTGGTCCCTGCCTGTGGTATCTCCTGTCCGGTCTGGGATGGTGTCGCATTGTAGTTGGCCTGTATTTTTCTACTGTGGTACTTGTATTTTGTATTGTAGCATATGTATTGTGTGTATGGAGTCGTAGTTCTTGTACAGTGTGTGCTGTATGGTATACATTGCATGGGATGGATTTTGTTTTCTGTAGAGTATTTTTTACTGTCTGTTCAGTATTCTGTGTATTCTTTGTGCTGTCTTTTATTGTGCAGGATGATTTTGATGGTATGTATTCGTGTTTTGTTTTCTGTTGTATGTTATATGTATTGCATAGTACCTTCTGTTGTGTGTCGTTTACTGGGTTTTGTCTTGTTTTGCCTGTATTTTCTGGTACGTATTGTCTTTTGAGGTATTTCCCGCCCAGATTCTGTTTCCTGTCTTGTCTTTTGCATCTGGTTTTGTGCGCTGTTTCTGGAAGTGTCTTGTGACATGCGCTATGGTTTGTAATGTACTGGCTCCTGCGATTTCTTCGGTGGTGTGTGTCTCGAGGAGAGGCTGAGGGAGCTGGGGTTGTTTAGCCTGGGGAGCCCTGCATCGTGCCAGCCCCAGAGGACATGTTCATCACACAGCCCAGGCCGTCTCTGTGGAGCCTTTCGTCGCCCCGCGCTGAAGGAGCCCTGAATGGCGGCACCCCGGAGGAGCCCTTTGCCAGATGTCACCGGAGGAGCCTGTCATCGCCGCATCATTGCGTTTGCTCTTTTGTATGGCGTTTGGTTGGGTGTATTTGATTGTACGGCATCTTCTGTGTCTCTTAAGTGGTCTGTACAATGTCCTTTGTCGGGGATGGGTTGTAGCAAGGGCGGGGGGTACATGGTGGAGCGTACTGTAGTTGGTTTTGTGTTCCGTAGTGCGTCGTCCTGTGTCTACTGAGTATTGCATGATCTGATCTGGACTGTATTTTGTGCTGTATGTATTGTTTTGGTTTTGCGTGGTTTAGTGCTTATTGTACTGAGGGTCTCTTGAGCTGTATCTTGTATTTCCGGCCTAGTGGGTATGGTGTGCGTAGGGTTGTATTTTGTATCCTATGGTACGTCTTGTGTTTTCTGCTGGGCTGTTTGTACTACGTGGTATGACGTATTGTATTTCAAGTCTGTTCTTTCCAGCGTGGTATGAGTCGTGTTGCATTGCGCTCGCACCACCCCAGAGGAGATGCTGATAGCGTTGCTCCTGGAGAGCCCCCAGTGGCGCCGCCCCGGAGCAGCCCTGTAGCGCAGCGCCGCAGGGGAGCGATTGGTGGCAAAGCGCCTCGGGAGCCCCTCGTCGTGCCGCAGAGGAGCAGCCCTTTGTTACGCTGCCGCGGAGGAGCCGATGGTGGCAGCGCCCTGGAGGAGCCATTTTTTGCTTTGCGCTGGAGGAGCCCGTGCTAGTGCCGTTGCGCAGGCGTCCTTGTTGTCGCCCCGTCGGAGGAGCGTGTCTTGGCGCCTCCCCAGAGGT
This sequence comes from Falco cherrug, assembly GCF_023634085.1. Classification (NCBI taxonomy): domain Eukaryota; kingdom Metazoa; phylum Chordata; class Aves; order Falconiformes; family Falconidae; genus Falco; species Falco cherrug. Next base: position 1,173,048 of record NC_073709.1, read on the forward strand.
TGGCTTTGTGCCGCCGCAGCAGAGCAGTGGTTAGCAGGGAGCGCCGGAGGAGCAGTTTGTTTGATGCCCAGCTCTTCTTGGAGCCCCTTTGGTGCAGCGGAGCAGCTGTTGGTGGTGCCATGCTGGTGGGGCCCTTGGTGGTGCAGCATTGGAGGAGCCCCTGATGGCTTGGCGGCAGAGGAGCCCTTTTGTCTTTCCGCTCTGGAGGAGTCCTTGGTTGCGCAGCCCTGGAGGAGCCTTTCTTTGTGCCGCCCCGCAGGAGCCGCTTCTCGTGCGGCCTGCTAGGGCACCTGTGTCAACTTATGTTGGAGGAGCCCTGCATCGCAGTGCCCCACGGGAGATCTTCCTGACGCTGGTGATTTGGTACGTACCCTAGGGTAGGTACTGTGGGTCTGGTCCCTGCCTGTGGTATCTCCTGTCCGGTCTGGGATGGTGTCGCATTGTAGTTGGCCTGTATTTTTCTACTGTGGTACTTGTATTTTGTATTGTAGCATATGTATTGTGTGTATGGAGTCGTAGTTCTTGTACAGTGTGTGCTGTATGGTATACATTGCATGGGATGGATTTTGTTTTCTGTAGAGTATTTTTTACTGTCTGTTCAGTATTCTGTGTATTCTTTGTGCTGTCTTTTATTGTGCAGGATGATTTTGATGGTATGTATTCGTGTTTTGTTTTCTGTTGTATGTTATATGTATTGCATAGTACCTTCTGTTGTGTGTCGTTTACTGGGTTTTGTCTTGTTTTGCCTGTATTTTCTGGTACGTATTGTCTTTTGAGGTATTTCCCGCCCAGATTCTGTTTCCTGTCTTGTCTTTTGCGTCTGGTTTTGTGCGCTGTTTCTGGAAGTGTCTTGTGACGTGCGCTATGGTTTGTAATGTACTGGCTCCTGCGATTTCTTCGGTGGTGTGTGTCTCGAGGAGAGGCTGAGGGAGCTGGGGTTGTTTAGCCTGGGGAGCCCTGCATCGTGCCAGCCCCAGAGGACATGTTCATCACACAGCCCAGGCCGTCTCTGTGGAGCCTTTCGTCGCCCCGCGCTGAAGGAGCCCTGAATGGCGGCACCCCGGAGGAGCCCTTTGCCAGATGTCACCGGAGGAGCCTGTCATCGCCGCATCATTGCGTTTGCTCTTTTGTATGGCGTTTGGTTGGGTGTATTTGATTGTACGGCATCTTCTGTGTCTCTTAAGTGGTCTGTACAATGTCCTTTGTCGGGGATGGGCTGTAGCAAGGGCGGGGGGTACATGGTGGAGCGTACTGTAGTTGGTTTTGTGTTCCGTAGTGCGTCGTCCTGTGTCTACTGAGTATTGCATGATCTGATCTGGACTGTATTTTGTGCTGTATGTATTGTTTTGGTTTAGCGTGGTTTAGTGCTTATTGTACTGAGGGTCTCTTGAGCTGTATCTTGTATTTCCGGCCTAGTGGGTATGGTGTGCGTAGGGTTGTATTTTGTATCCTATGGTACGTCTTGTGTTTTCTGCTGGGCTGTTTGTACTACGTGGTATGACGTATTGTATTTCAAGTCTGTTCTTTCCAGCGTGGTATGAGTCGTGTTGCATTGCGCTCGCACCACCCCAGAGGAGATGCTGATAGCGTTGCTCCTGGAGAGCCCCCAGTGGCGCCGCCCCGGAGCAGCCCTGTAGCGCAGCGCCGCAGGGGAGCGATTGGTGGCAAAGCGCCTCGGGAGCCCCTCGTCGTGCCGCAGAGGAGCAGCCCTTTGTTACGCTGCCGAGGAGGAGCCGATGGTGGCAGCGCCCTGGAGGAGCCATTTGTTGCTTTGCGCTGGAGGAGCCCGTGCTAGTGCCGTTGCGCAGGCGTCCTTGTTGTCGCCCCGTCGGAGGAGCGTGTCTTGGCGCCTCCCCAGAGGTTGGCTTTGTGCCGCCGCAGCAGAGCAGTGGTTAGCAGGGAGCGCCGGAGGAGCAGTTTGTTTGATGCCCAGCTCTTCTTGGAGCCCCTTTGGTGCAGCGGAGCAGCTGTTGGTGGTGCCATGCTGGTGGGGCCCTTGGTGGTGCAGCATTGGAGGAGCCCCTGATGGCTTGGCGGCAGAGGAGCCCTTTTGTCTTTCCGCTCTGGAGGAGTCCTTGGTTGCGCAGCCCTGGAGGAGCCTTTCTTTGTGCCGCCCCGCAGGAGCCGCTTCTCGTGCGGCCTGCTAGGGCACCTGTGTCAACTTATGTTGGAGGAGCCCTGCATCGCAGTGCCCCACGGGAGATCTTCCTGACGCTGGTGATTTGGTACGTACCCTAGGGTAGGTACTGTGGGTCTGGTCCCTGCCTGTGGTATCTCCTGTCCGGTCTGGGATGGTGTCGCATTGTAGTTGGCCTGTATTTTTCTACTGTGGTACTTGTATTTTGTATTGTAGCATATGTATTGTGTGTATGGAGTCGTAGTTCTTGTACAGTGTGTGCTGTATGGTATACATTGCATGGGATGGATTTTGTTTTCTGTAGAGTATTTTTTACTGTCTGTTCAGTATTCTGTGTATTCTTTGTGCTGTCTTTTATTGTGCAGGATGATTTTGATGGTATGTATTCGTGTTTTGTTTTCTGTTGTATGTTATATGTATTGCATAGTACCTTCTGTTGTGTGTCGTTTACTGGGTTTTGTCTTGTTTTGCCTGTATTTTCTGGTACGTATTGTCTTTTGCGGTATTTCCTGCCCAGATTCTGTTTCCTGTCTTGTCTTTTGCGTCTGGTTTTGTGCGCTGTTTCTGGAAGTGTCTTGTGACATGCGCTATGGTTTGTAATGTACTGGCTCCTGCGATTTCTTCGGTGGTGTGTGTCTCAAGGAGAGGCTGAGGGAGCTGGGGTTGTTTAGCCTGGGGAGCCCTGCATCGTGCCAGCCCCAGAGGACATGTTCATCACACAGCCCAGGCCGTCTCTGTGGAGCCTTTCGTCGCCCCGCGCTGAAGGAGCCCTGAATGGCGGCACCCCGGAGGAGCCCTTTGCCAGATGTCACCGGAGGAGCCTGTCATCGCCGCATCATTGCGTTTGCTCTTTTGTATGGCGTTTGGTTGGGTGTATTTGATTGTACGGCATCTTCTGTGTCTCTTAAGTGGTCTGTACAATGTCCTTTGTCGGGGATGGGTTGTAGCAAGGGCGGGGGGTACATGGTGGAGCGTACTGTAGTTGGTTTTGTGTTCCGTAGTGCGTCGTCCTGTGTCTACTGAGTATTGCATGATCTGATCTGGACTGTATTTTGTGCTGTATGTATTGTTTTGGTTTTGCGTGGTTTAGTGCTTATTGTACTGAGGGTCTCTTGAGCTGTATCTTGTATTTCCGGCCTAGTGGGTATGGTGTGCGTAGGGTTGTATTTTGTATCCTATGGTACGTCTTGTGTTTTCTGCTGGGCTGTTTGTACTACGTGGTATGACGTATTGTATTTCAAGTCTGTTCTTTCCAGCGTGGTATGAGTCGTGTTGCATTGCGCTCGCACCACCCCAGAGGAGATGCTGATAGCGTTGCTCCTGGAGAGCCCCCAGTGGCGCCGCCCCGGAGCAGCCCTGTAGCGCAGCGCCGCAGGGGAGCGATTGGTGGCAAAGCGCCTCGGGAGCCCCTCGTCGTGCCGCAGAGGAGCAGCCCTTTGTTACGCTGCCGCGGAGGAGCCGATGGTGGCAGCGCCCTGGAGGAGCCATTTGTTGCTTTGCGCTGGAGGAGCCCGTGCTAGTGCCGTTGCGCAGGCGTCCTTGTTGTCGCCCCGTCGGAGGAGCGTGTCTTGGCGCCTCCCCAGAGGTTGGCTTTGTGCCGCCGCAGCAGAGCAGTGGTTAGCAGGGAGCGCCGGAGGAGCAGTTTGTTTGATGCCCAGCTCTTCTTGGAGCCCCTTTGGTGCAGCGGAGCAGCTGTTGGTGGTGCCATGCTGGTGGGGCCCTTGGTGGTGCAGCATTGGAGGAGCCCCTGATGGCTTGGCGGCAGAGGAGCCCTTTTGTCTTTCCGCTCTGGAGGAGTCCTTGGTTGCGCAGCCCTGGAGGAGCCTTTCTTTGTGCCGCCCCGCAGGAGCCGCTTCTCGTGCGGCCTGCTAGGGCACCTGTGTCAACTTATGTTGGAGGAGCCCTGCATCGCAGTGCCCCACGGGAGATCTTCCTGACGCTGGTGATTTGGTACGTACCCTAGGGTAGGTACTGTGGGTCTGGTCCCTGCCTGTGGTATCTCCTGTCCGGTCTGGGATGGTGTCGCATTGTAGTTGGCCTGTATTTTTCTACTGTGGTACTTGTATTTTGTATTGTAGCATATGTATTGTGTGTATGGAGTCGTAGTTCTTGTACAGTGTGTGCTGTATGGTATACATTGCATGGGATGGATTTTGTTTTCTGTAGAGTATTTTTTACTGTCTGTTCAGTATTCTGTGTATTCTTTGTGCTGTCTTTTATTGTGCAGGATGATTTTGATGGTATGTATTCGTGTTTTGTTTTCTGTTGTATGTTATATGTATTGCATAGTACCTTCTGTTGTGTGTCGTTTACTGGGTTTTGTCTTGTTTTGCCTGTATTTTCTGGTACGTATTGTCTTTTGAGGTATTTCCCGCCCAGATTCTGTTTCCTGTCTTGTCTTTTGCGTCTGGTTTTGTGCGCTGTTTCTGGAAGTGTCTTGTGACGTGCGCTATGGTTTGTAATGTACTGGCTCCTGCGATTTCTTCGGTGGTGTGTGTCTCGAGGAGAGGCTGAGGGAGCTGGGGTTGTTTAGCCTGGGGAGCCCTGCATCGTGCCAGCCCCAGAGGACATGTTCATCACACAGCCCAGGCCGTCTCTGTGGAGCCTTTCGTCGCCCCGCGCTGAAGGAGCCCTGAATGGCGGCACCCCGGAGGAGCCCTTTGCCAGATGTCACCGGAGGAGCCTGTCATCGCCGCATCATTGCGTTTGCTCTTTTGTATGGCGTTTGGTTGGGTGTATTTGATTGTACGGCATCTTCTGTGTCTCTTAAGTGGTCTGTACAATGTCCTTTGTCGGGGATGGGCTGTAGCAAGGGCGGGGGGTACATGGTGGAGCGTACTGTAGTTGGTTTTGTGTTCCGTAGTGCGTCGTCCTGTGTCTACTGAGTATTGCATGATCTGATCTGGACTGTATTTTGTGCTGTATGTATTGTTTTGGTTTAGCGTGGTTTAGTGCTTATTGTACTGAGGGTCTCTTGAGCTGTATCTTGTATTTCCGGCCTAGTGGGTATGGTGTGCGTAGGGTTGTATTTTGTATCCTATGGTACGTCTTGTGTTTTCTGCTGGGCTGTTTGTACTACGTGGTATGACGTATTGTATTTCAAGTCTGTTCTTTCCAGCGTGGTATGAGTCGTGTTGCATTGCGCTCGCACCACCCCAGAGGAGATGCTGATAGCGTTGCTCCTGGAGAGCCCCCAGTGGTGCCGCCCCGGAGCAGCCCTGTAGCGCAGCGCCGCAGGGGAGCGATTGGTGGCAAAGCGCCTCGGGAGCCCCTCGTCGTGCCGCAGAGGAGCAGCCCTTTGTTACGCTGCCGAGGAGGAGCCGATGGTGGCAGCGCCCTGGAGGAGCCATTTTTTGCTTTGCGCTGGAGGAGCCCGTGCTAGTGCCGTTGCGCAGGCGTCCTTGTTGTCGCCCCGTCGGAGGAGCGTGTCTTGGCGCCTCCCCAGAGGTTGGCTTTGTGCCGCCGCAGCAGAGCAGTGGTTAGCAGGGAGCGCCGGAGGAGCAGTTTGTTTGATGCCCAGCTCTTCTTGGAGCCCCTTTGGTGCAGCGGAGCAGCTGTTGGTGGTGCCATGCTGGTGGGGCCCTTGGTGGTGCAGCATTGGAGGAGCCCCTGATGGCTTGGCGGCAGAGGAGCCCTTTTGTCTTTCCGCTCTGGAGGAGTCCTTGGTTGCGCAGCCCTGGAGGAGCCTTTCTTTGTGCCGCCCCGCAGGAGCCGCTTCTCGTGCGGCCTGCTAGGGCACCTGTGTCAACTTATGTTGGAGGAGCCCTGCATCGCAGTGCCCCACGGGAGATCTTCCTGACGCTGGTGATTTGGTACGTACCCTAGGGTAGGTACTGTGGGTCTGGTCCCTGCCTGTGGTATCTCCTGTCCGGTCTGGGATGGTGTCGCATTGTAGTTGGCCTGTATTTTTCTACTGTGGTACTTGTATTTTGTATTGTAGCATATGTATTGTGTGTATGGAGTCGTAGTTCTTGTACAGTGTGTGCTGTATGGTATACCTTGCATGGGATGGATTTTGTTTTCTGTAGAGTATTTTTTACTGTCTGTTCAGTATTCTGTGTATTCTTTGTGCTGTCTTTTATTGTGCAGGATGATTTTGATGGTATGTATTCGTGTTTTGTTTTCTGTTGTATGTTATATGTATTGCATAGTACCTTCTGTTGTGTGTCGTTTACTGGGTTTTGTCTTGTTTTGCCTGTATTTTCTGGTACGTATTGTCTTTTGAGGTATTTCCCGCCCAGATTCTTTTTCCTGTCTTGTCTTTTGCATCTGGTTTTGTGCGCTGTTTCTGGAAGTGTCTTGTGACATGCGCTATGGTTTGTAATGTACTGGCTCCTGCGATTTCTTCGGTGGTGTGTGTCTCGAGGAGAGGCTGAGGGAGCTGGGGTTGTTTAGCCTGGGGAGCCCTGCATCGTGCCAGCCCCAGAGGACATGTTCATCACACAGCCCAGGCCGTCTCTGTGGAGCCTTTCGTCGCCCCGCGCTGAAGGAGCCCTGAATGGCGGCACCCCGGAGGAGCCCTTTGCCAGATGTCACCGGAGGAGCCTGTCATCGCCGCATCATTGCGTTTGCTCTTTTGTATGGCGTTTGGTTGGGTGTATTTGATTGTACGGCATCTTCTGTGTCTCTTAAGTGGTCTGTACAATGTCCTTTGTCGGGGATGGGTTGTAGCAAGGGCGGGGGGTACATGGTGGAGCGTACTGTAGTTGGTTTTGTGTTCCGTAGTGCGTCGTCCTGTGTCTACTGAGTATTGCATGATCTGATCTGGACTGTATTTTGTGCTGTATGTATTGTTTTGGTTTTGCGTGGTTTAGTGCTTATTGTACTGAGGGTCTCTTGAGCTGTATCTTGTATTTCCGGCCTAGTGGGTATGGTGTGCGTAGGGTTGTATTTTGTATCCTATGGTACGTCTTGTGTTTTCTGCTGGGCTGTTTGTACTACGTGGTATGACGTATTGTATTTCAAGTCTGTTCTTTCCAGCGTGGTATGAGTCGTGTTGCATTGCGCTCGCACCACCCCAGAGGAGATGCTGATAGCGTTGCTCCTGGAGAGCCCCCAGTGGCGCCGCCCCGGAGCAGCCCTGTAGCGCAGCGCCGCAGGGGAGCGATTGGTGGCAAAGCGCCTCGGGAGCCCCTCGTCGTGCCGCAGAGGAGCAGCCCTTTGTTACGCTGCCGCGGAGGAGCCGATGGTGGCAGCGCCCTGGAGGAGCCATTTTTTGCTTTGCGCTGGAGGAGCCCGTGCTAGTGCCGTTGCGCAGGCGTCCTTGTTGTCGCCCCGTCGGAGGAGCGTGTCTTGGCGCCTCCCCAGAGGTTGGCTTTGTGCCGCCGCAGCAGAGCAGTGGTTAGCAGGGAGCGCCGGAGGAGCAGTTTGTTTGATGCCCAGCTCTTCTTGGAGCCCCTTTGGTGCAGCGGAGCAGCTGTTGGTGGTGCCATGCTGGTGGGGCCCTTGGTGGTGCAGCATTGGAGGAGCCCCTGATGGCTTGGCGGCAGAGGAGCCCTTTTGTCTTTCCGCTCTGGAGGAGTCCTTGGTTGCGCAGCCCTGGAGGAGCCTTTCTTTGTGCCGCCCCGCAGGAGCCGCTTCTCGTGCGGCCTGCTAGGGCACCTGTGTCAACTTATGTTGGAGGAGCCCTGCATCGCAGTGCCCCACGGGAGATCTTCCTGACGCTGGTGATTTGGTACGTACCCTAGGGTAGGTACTGTGGGTCTGGTCCCTGCCTGTGGTATCTCCTGTCCGGTCTGGGATGGTGTGGCATTGTAGTTGGCCTGTATTTTTCTACTGTGGTACTTGTATTTTGTATTGTAGCATATGTATTGTGTGTATGGAGTCGTAGTTCTTGTACAGTGTGTGCTGTATGGTATACATTGCATGGGATGGATTTTGTTTTCTGTAGAGTATTTTTTACTGTCTGTTCAGTATTCTGTGTATTCTTTGTGCTGTCTTTTATTGTGCAGGATGATTTTGATGGTATGTATTCGTGTTTTGTTTTCTGTTGTATGTTATATGTATTGCATAGTACCTTCTGTTGTGTGTCGTTTACTGGGTTTTGTCTTGTTTTGCCTGTATTTTCTGGTACGTATTGTCTTTTGAGGTATTTCCCGCCCAGATTCTGTTTCCTGTCTTGTCTTTTGCGTCTGGTTTTGTGCGCTGTTTCTGGAAGTGTCTTGTGACGTGCGCTATGGTTTGTAATGTACTGGCTCCTGCGATTTCTTCGGTGGTGTGTGTCTCGAGGAGAGGCTGAGGGAGCTGGGGTTGTTTAGCCTGGGGAGCCCTGCATCGTGCCAGCCCCAGAGGACATGTTCATCACACAGCCCAGGCCGTCTCTGTGGAGCCTTTCGTCGCCCCGCGCTGAAGGAGCCCTGAATGGCGGCACCCCGGAGGAGCCCTTTGCCAGATGTCACCGGAGGAGCCTGTCATCGCCGCATCATTGCGTTTGCTCTTTTGTATGGCGTTTGGTTGGGTGTATTTGATTGTACGGCATCTTCTGTGTCTCTTAAGTGGTCTGTACAATGTCCTTTGTCGGGGATGGGCTGTAGCAAGGGCGGGGGGTACATGGTGGAGCGTACTGTAGTTGGTTTTGTGTTCCGTAGTGCGTCGTCCTGTGTCTACTGAGTATTGCATGATCTGATCTGGACTGTATTTTGTGCTGTATGTATTGTTTTGGTTTAGCGTGGTTTAGTGCTTATTGTACTGAGGGTCTCTTGAGCTGTATCTTGTATTTCCGGCCTAGTGGGTATGGTGTGCGTAGGGTTGTATTTTGTATCCTATGGTACGTCTTGTGTTTTCTGCTGGGCTGTTTGTACTACGTGGTATGACGTATTGTATTTCAAGTCTGTTCTTTCCAGCGTGGTATGAGTCGTGTTGCATTGCGCTCGCACCACCCCAGAGGAGATGCTGATAGCGTTGCTCCTGGAGAGCCCCCAGTGGCGCCGCCCCGGAGCAGCCCTGTAGCGCAGCGCCGCAGGGGAGCGATTGGTGGCAAAGCGCCTCGGGAGCCCCTCGTCGTGCCGCAGAGGAGCAGCCCTTTGTTACGCTGCCGAGGAGGAGCCGATGGTGGCAGCGCCCTGGAGGAGCCATTTGTTGCTTTGCGCTGGAGGAGCCCGTGCTAGTGCCGTTGCGCAGGCGTCCTTGTTGTCGCCCCGTCGGAGGAGCGTGTCTTGGCGCCTCCCCAGAGGTTGGCTTTGTGCCGCCGCAGCAGAGCAGTGGTTAGCAGGGAGCGCCGGAGGAGCAGTTTGTTTGATGCCCAGCTCTTCTTGGAGCCCCTTTGGTGCAGCGGAGCAGCTGTTGGTGGTGCCATGCTGGTGGGGCCCTTGGTGGTGCAGCATTGGAGGAGCCCCTGATGGCTTGGCGGCAGAGGAGCCCTTTTGTCTTTCCGCTCTGGAGGAGTCCTTGGTTGCGCAGCCCTGGAGGAGCCTTTCTTTGTGCCGCCCCGCAGGAGCCGCTTCTCGTGCGGCCTGCTAGGGCACCTGTGTCAACTTATGTTGGAGGAGCCCTGCATCGCAGTGCCCCACGGGAGATCTTCCTGACGCTGGTGATTTGGTACGTACCCTAGGGTAGGTACTGTGGGTCTGGTCCCTGCCTGTGGTATCTCCTGTCCGGTCTGGGATGGTGTCGCATTGTAGTTGGCCTGTATTTTTCTACTGTGGTACTTGTATTTTGTATTGTAGCATATGTATTGTGTGTATGGAGTCGTAGTTCTTGTACAGTGTGTGCTGTATGGTATACATTGCATGGGATGGATTTTGTTTTCTGTAGAGTATTTTTTACTGTCTGTTCAGTATTCTGTGTATTCTTTGTGCTGTCTTTTATTGTGCAGGATGATTTTGATGGTATGTATTCGTGTTTTGTTTTCTGTTGTATGTTATATGTATTGCATAGTACCTTCTGTTGTGTGTCGTTTACTGGGTTTTGTCTTGTTTTGCCTGTATTTTCTGGTACGTATTGTCTTTTGCGGTATTTCCTGCCCAGATTCTGTTTCCTGTCTTGTCTTTTGCGTCTGGTTTTGTGCGCTGTTTCTGGAAGTGTCTTGTGACATGCGCTATGGTTTGTAATGTACTGGCTCCTGCGATTTCTTCGGTGGTGTGTGTCTCAAGGAGAGGCTGAGGGAGCTGGGGTTGTTTAGCCTGGGGAGCCCTGCATCGTGCCAGCCCCAGAGGACATGTTCATCACACAGCCCAGGCCGTCTCTGTGGAGCCTTTCGTCGCCCCGCGCTCAAGGAGCCCTGAATGGCGGCACCCCGGAGGAGCCCTTTGCCAGATGTCACCGGAGGAGCCTGTCATCGCCGCATCATTGCGTTTGCTCTTTTGTATGGCGTTTGGTTGGGTGTATTTGATTGTACGGCATCTTCTGTGTCTCTTAAGTGGTCTGTACAATGTCCTTTGTCGGGGATGGGTTGTAGCAAGGGCGGGGGGTACATGGTGGAGCGTACTGTAGTTGGTTTTGTGTTCCGTAGTGCGTCGTCCTGTGTCTACTGAGTATTGCATGATCTGATCTGGACTGTATTTTGTGCTGTATGTATTGTTTTGGTTTTGCGTGGTTTAGTGCTTATTGTACTGAGGGTCTCTTGAGCTGTATCTTGTATTTCCGGCCTAGTGGGTATGGTGTGCGTAGGGTTGTATTTTGTATCCTATGGTACGTCTTGTGTTTTCTGCTGGGCTGTTTGTACTACGTGGTATGACGTATTGTATTTCAAGTCTGTTCTTTCCAGCGTGGTATGAGTCGTGTTGCATTGCGCTCGCACCACCCCAGAGGAGATGCTGATAGCGTTGCTCCTGGAGAGCCCCCAGTGGCGCCGCCCCGGAGCAGCCCTGTAGCGCAGCGCCGCAGGGGAGCGATTGGTGGCAAAGCGCCTCGGGAGCCCCTCGTCGTGCCGCAGAGGAGCAGCCCTTTGTTACGCTGCCGCGGAGGAGCCGATGGTGGCAGCGCCCTGGAGGAGCCATTTGTTGCTTTGCGCTGGAGGAGCCCGTGCTAGTGCCGTTGCGCAGGCGTCCTTGTTGTCGCCCCGTCGGAGGAGCGTGTCTTGGCGCCTCCCCAGAGGTTGGCTTTGTGCCGCCGCAGCAGAGCAGTGGTTAGCAGGGAGCGCCGGAGGAGCAGTTTGTTTGATGCCCAGCTCTTCTTGGAGCCCCTTTGGTGCAGCGGAGCAGCTGTTGGTGGTGCCATGCTGGTGGGGCCCTTGGTGGTGCAGCATTGGAGGAGCCCCTGATGGCTTGGCGGCAGAGGAGCCCTTTTGTCTTTCCGCTCTGGAGGAGTCCTTGGTTGCGCAGCCCTGGAGGAGCCTTTCTTTGTGCCGCCCCGCAGGAGCCGCTTCTCGTGCGGCCTGCTAGGGCACCTGTGTCAACTTATGTTGGAGGAGCCCTGCATCGCAGTGCCCCACGGGAGATCTTCCTGACGCTGGTGATTTGGTACGTACCCTAGGGTAGGTACTGTGGGTCTGGTCCCTGCCTGTGGTATCTCCTGTCCGGTCTGGGATGGTGTCGCATTGTAGTTGGCCTGTATTTTTCTACTGTGGTACTTGTATTTTGTATTGTAGCATATGTATTGTGTGTATGGAGTCGTAGTTCTTGTACAGTGTGTGCTGTATGGTATACATTGCATGGGATGGATTTTGTTTTCTGTAGAGTATTTTTTACTGTCTGTTCAGTATTCTGTGTATTCTTTGTGCTGTCTTTTATTGTGCAGGATGATTTTGATGGTATGTATTCGTGTTTTGTTTTCTGTTGTATGTTATATGTATTGCATAGTACCTTCTGTTGTGTGTCGTTTACTGGGTTTTGTCTTGTTTTGCCTGTATTTTCTGGTACGTATTGTCTTTTGCGGTATTTCCCGCCCAGATTCTGTTTCCTGTCTTGTCTTTTGCGTCTGGTTTTGTGCGCTGTTTCTGGAAGTGTCTTGTGACGTGCGCTATGGTTTGTAATGTACTGGCTCCTGCGATTTCTTCGGTGGTGTGTGTCTCGAGGAGAGGCTGAGGGAGCTGGGGTTGTTTAGCCTGGGGAGCCCTGCATCGTGCCAGCCCCAGAGGACATGTTCATCACACAGCCCAGGCCGTCTCTGTGGAGCCTTTCGTCGCCCCGCGCTGAAGGAGCCCTGAATGGCGGCACCCCGGAGGAGCCCTTTGCCAGATGTCACCGGAGGAGCCTGTCATCGCCGCATCATTGCGTTTGCTCTTTTGTATGGCGTTTGGTTGGGTGTATTTGATTGTACGGCATCTTCTGTGTCTCTTAAGTGGTCTGTACAATGTCCTTTGTCGGGGATGGGCTGTAGCAAGGGCGGGGGGTACATGGTGGAGCGTACTGTAGTTGGTTTTGTGTTCCGTAGTGCGTCGTCCTGTGTCTACTGAGTATTGCATGATCTGATCTGGACTGTATTTTGTGCTGTATGTATTGTTTTGGTTTAGCGTGGTTTAGTGCTTATTGTACTGAGGGTCTCTTGAGCTGTATCTTGTATTTCCGGCCTAGTGGGTATGGTGTGCGTAGGGTTGTATTTTGTATCCTATGGTACGTCTTGTGTTTTCTGCTGGGCTGTTTGTACTACGTGGTATGACGTATTGTATTTCAAGTCTGTTCTTTCCAGCGTGGTATGAGTCGTGTTGCATTGCGCTCGCACCACCCCAGAGGAGATGCTGATAGCGTTGCTCCTGGAGAGCCCCCAGTGGTGCCGCCCCGGAGCAGCCCTGTAGCGCAGCGCCGCAGGGGAGCGATTGGTGGCAAAGCGCCTCGGGAGCCCCTCGTCGTGCCGCAGAGGAGCAGCCCTTTGTTACGCTGCCGAGGAGGAGCCGATGGTGGCAGCGCCCTGGAGGAGCCATTTTTTGCTTTGCGCTGGAGGAGCCCGTGCTAGTGCCGTTGCGCAGGCGTCCTTGTTGTCGCCCCGTCGGAGGAGCGTGTCTTGGCGCCTCCCCAGAGGTTGGCTTTGTGCCGCCGCAGCAGAGCAGTGGTTAGCAGGGAGCGCCGGAGGAGCAGTTTGTTTGATGCCCAGCTCTTCTTGGAGCCCCTTTGGTGCAGCGGAGCAGCTGTTGGTGGTGCCATGCTGGTGGGGCCCTTGGTGGTGCAGCATTGGAGGAGCCCCTGATGGCTTGGCGGCAGAGGAGCCCTTTTGTCTTTCCGCTCTGGAGGAGTCCTTGGTTGCGCAGCCCTGGAGGAGCCTTTCTTTGTGCCGCCCCGCAGGAGCCGCTTCTCGTGCGGCCTGCTAGGGCACCTGTGTCAACTTATGTTGGAGGAGCCCTGCATCGCAGTGCCCCACGGGAGATCTTCCTGACGCTGGTGATTTGGTACGTACCCTAGGGTAGGTACTGTGGGTCTGGTCCCTGCCTGTGGTATCTCCTGTCCGGTCTGGGATGGTGTCGCATTGTAGTTGGCCTGTATTTTTCTACTGTGGTACTTGTATTTTGTATTGTAGCATATGTATTGTGTGTATGGAGTCGTAGTTCTTGTACAGTGTGTGCTGTATGGTATACATTGCATGGGATGGATTTTGTTTTCTGTAGAGTATTTTTTACTGTCTGTTCAGTATTCTGTGTATTCTTTGTGCTGTCTTTTATTGTGCAGGATGATTTTGATGGTATGTATTCGTGTTTTGTTTTCTGTTGTATGTTATATGTATTGCATAGTACCTTCTGTTGTGTGTCTTTTACTGGGTTTTGTCTTGTTTTGCCTGTATTTTCTGGTACGTATTGTCTTTTGCGGTATTTCCTGCCCAGATTCTGTTTCCTGTCTTGTCTTTTGCGTCTGGTTTTGTGCGCTGTTTCTGGAAGTGTCTTGTGACATGCGCTATGGTTTGTAATGTACTGGCTCCTGCGATTTCTTCGGTGGTGTGTGTCTGGAGGAGAGGCTGAGGGAGCTGGGGTTGTTTAGCCTGGGGAGCCCTGCATCGTGCCAGCCCCAGAGGACATGTTCATCACACAGCCCAGGCCGTCTCTGTGGAGCCTTTCGTCGCCCCGCGCTCAAGGAGCCCTGAATGGCGGCACCCCGGAGGAGCCCTTTGCCAGATGTCACCGGAGGAGCCTGTCGTCGCCGCATCATTGCGTTTGCTCTTTTGTATGGCGTTTGGTTGGGTGTATTTGATTGTACGGCATCTTCTGTGTCTCTTAAGTGGTCTGTACAATGTCCTTTGTCGGGGATGGGTTGTAGCAAGGGCGGGGGGTACATGGTGGAGCGTACTGTAGTTGGTTTTGTGTTCCGTAGTGCGTCGTCCTGTGTCTACTGAGTATTGCATGATCTGATCTGGACTGTATTTTGTGCTGTATGTATTGTTTTGGTTTTGCGTGGTTTAGTGCTTATTGTACTGAGGGTCTCTTGAGCTGTATCTTGTATTTCCGGCCTAGTGGGTATGGTGTGCGTAGGGTTGTATTTTGTATCCTATGGTACGTCCTGTGTTTTCTGCTGGGCTGTTTGTACTACGTGGTATGACGTATTGTATTTCAAGTCTGTTCTTTCCAGCGTGGTATGAGTCGTGTTGCATTGCGCTCGCACCACCCCAGAGGAGATGCTGATAGCGTTGCTCCTGGAGAGCCCCCAGTGGCGCCGCCCCGGAGCAGCCCTGTAGCGCAGCGCCGCAGGGGAGCGATTGGTGGCAAAGCGCCTCGGGAGCCCCTCGTCGTGCCGCAGAGGAGCAGCCCTTTGTTACGCTGCCGCGGAGGAGCCGATGGTGGCAGCGCCCTGGAGGAGCCATTTGTTGCTTTGCGCTGGAGGAGCCCGTGCTAGTGCCGTTGCGCAGGCGTCCTTGTTGTCGCCCCGTCGGAGGAGCGTGTCTTGGCGCCTCCCCAGAGGTTGGCTTTGTGCCGCCGCAGCAGAGCAGTGGTTAGCAGGGAGCGCCGGAGGAGCAGTTTGTTTGATGCCCAGCTCTTCTTGGAGCCCCTTTGGTGCAGCGGAGCAGCTGTTGGTGGTGCCATGCTGGTGGGGCCCTTGGTGGTGCAGCATTGGAGGAGCCCCTGATGGCTTGGCGGCAGAGGAGCCCTTTTGTCTTTCCGCTCTGGAGGAGTCCTTGGTTGCGCAGCCCTGGAGGAGCCTTTCTTTGTGCCGCCCCGCAGGAGCCGCTTCTCGTGCGGCCTGCTAGGGCACCTGTGTCAACTTATGTTGGAGGAGCCCTGCATCGCAGTGCCCCACGGGAGATCTTCCTGACGCTGGTGATTTGGTACGTACCCTAGGGTAGGTACTGTGGGTCTGGTCCCTGCCTGTGGTATCTCCTGTCCGGTCTGGGATGGTGTCGCATTGTAGTTGGCCTGTATTTTTCTACTGTGGTACTTGTATTTTGTATTGTAGCATATGTATTGTGTGTATGGAGTCGTAGTTCTTGTACAGTGTGTGCTGTATGGTATACATTGCATGGGATGGATTTTGTTTTCTGTAGAGTATTTTTTACTGTCTGTTCAGTATTCTGTGTATTCTTTGTGCTGTCTTTTATTGTGCAGGATGATTTTGATGGTATGTATTCGTGTTTTGTTTTCTGTTGTATGTTATATGTATTGCATAGTACCTTCTGTTGTGTGTCGTTTACTGGGTTTTGTCTTGTTTTGCCTGTATTTTCTGGTACGTATTGTCTTTTGAGGTATTTCCCGCCCAGATTCTGTTTCCTGTCTTGTCTTTTGCGTCTGGTTTTGTGCGCTGTTTCTGGAAGTGTCTTGTGACATGCGCTATGGTTTGTAATGTACTGGCTCCTGCGATTTCTTCGGTGGTGTGTGTCTCGAGGAGAGGCTGAGGGAGCTGGGGTTGTTTAGCCTGGGGAGCCCTGCATCGTGCCAGCCCCAGAGGACATGTTCATCACACAGCCCAGGCCGTCTCTGTGGAGCCTTTCGTCGCCCCGCGCTGAAGGAGCCCTGAATGGCGGCACCCCGGAGGAGCCCTTTGCCAGATGTCACCGGAGGAGCCTGTCATCGCCGCATCATTGCGTTTGCTCTTTTGTATGGCGTTTGGTTGGGTGTATTTGATTGTACGGCATCTTCTGTGTCTCTTAAGTGGTCTGTACAATGTCCTTTGTCGGGGATGGGCTGTAGCAAGGGCGGGGGGTACATGGTGGAGCGTACTGTAGTTGGTTTTGTGTTCCGTACTGCGTCGTCCTGTGTCTACTGAGTATTGCATGATCTGATCTGGACTGTATTTTGTGCTGTATGTATTGTTTTGGTTTTGCGTGGTTTAGTGCTTATTGTACTGAGGGT
This sequence comes from Falco cherrug, assembly GCF_023634085.1. Classification (NCBI taxonomy): domain Eukaryota; kingdom Metazoa; phylum Chordata; class Aves; order Falconiformes; family Falconidae; genus Falco; species Falco cherrug. The sequence goes on from NC_073709.1 coordinate 1,189,328, forward strand.
CTCTTGAGCTGTATCTTGTATTTCCGGCCTAGTGGGTATGGTGTGCGTAGGGTTGTATTTTGTATCCTATGGTACGTCTTGTGTTTTCTGCTGGGCTGTTTGTACTACGTGGTATGACGTATTGTATTTCAAGTCTGTTCTTTCCAGCGTGGTATGAGTCGTGTTGCATTGCGCTCGCACCACCCCAGAGGAGATGCTGATAGCGTTGCTCCTGGAGAGCCCCCAGTGGCGCCGCCCCGGAGCAGCCCTGTAGCGCAGCGCCGCAGGGGAGCGATTGGTGGCAAAGCGCCTCGGGAGCCCCTCGTCGTGCCGCAGAGGAGCAGCCCTTTGTTACGCTGCCGAGGAGGAGCCGATGGTGGCAGCGCCCTGGAGGAGCCATTTGTTGCTTTGCGCTGGAGGAGCCCGTGCTAGTGCCGTTGCGCAGGCGTCCTTGTTGTCGCCCCGTCGGAGGAGCGTGTCTTGGCGCCTCCCCAGAGGTTGGCTTTGTGCCGCCGCAGCAGAGCAGTGGTTAGCAGGGAGCGCCGGAGGAGCAGTTTGTTTGATGCCCAGCTCTTCTTGGAGCCCCTTTGGTGCAGCGGAGCAGCTGTTGGTGGTGCCATGCTGGTGGGGCCCTTGGTGGTGCAGCATTGGAGGAGCCCCTGATGGCTTGGCGGCAGAGGAGCCCTTTTGTCTTTCCGCTCTGGAGGAGTCCTTGGTTGCGCAGCCCTGGAGGAGCCTTTCTTTGTGCCGCCCCGCAGGAGCCGCTTCTCGTGCGGCCTGCTAGGGCACCTGTGTCAACTTATGTTGGAGGAGCCCTGCATCGCAGTGCCCCACGGGAGATCTTCCTGACGCTGGTGATTTGGTACGTACCCTAGGGTAGGTACTGTGGGTCTGGTCCCTGCCTGTGGTATCTCCTGTCCGGTCTGGGATGGTGTCGCATTGTAGTTGGCCTGTATTTTTCTACTGTGGTACTTGTATTTTGTATTGTAGCATATGTATTGTGTGTATGGAGTCGTAGTTCTTGTACAGTGTGTGCTGTATGGTATACATTGCATGGGATGGATTTTGTTTTCTGTAGAGTATTTTTTACTGTCTGTTCAGTATTCTGTGTATTCTTTGTGCTGTCTTTTATTGTGCAGGATGATTTTGATGGTATGTATTCGTGTTTTGTTTTCTGTTGTATGTTATATGTATTGCATAGTACCTTCTGTTGTGTGTCGTTTACTGGGTTTTGTCTTGTTTTGCCTGTATTTTCTGGTACGTATTGTCTTTTGAGGTATTTCCCGCCCAGATTCTGTTTCCTGTCTTGTCTTTTGCGTCTGGTTTTGTGCGCTGTTTCTGGAAGTGTCTTGTGACATGCGCTATGGTTTGTAATGTACTGGCTCCTGCGATTTCTTCGGTGGTGTGTGTCTCGAGGAGAGGCTGAGGGAGCTGGGGTTGTTTAGCCTGGGGAGCCCTGCATCGTGCCAGCCCCAGAGGACATGTTCATCACACAGCCCAGGCCGTCTCTGTGGAGCCTTTCGTCGCCCCGCGCTGAAGGAGCCCTGAATGGCGGCACCCCGGAGGAGCCCTTTGCCAGATGTCACCGGAGGAGCCTGTCATCGCCGCATCATTGCGTTTGCTCTTTTGTATGGCGTTTGGTTTGGTGTATTTGATTGTACGGCATCTTCTGTGTCTCTTAAGTGGTCTGTACAATGTCCTTTGTCGGGGATGGGCTGTAGCAAGGGCGGGGGGTACATGGTGGAGCGTACTGTAGTTGGTTTTGTGTTCCGTACTGCGTCGTCCTGTGTCTACTGAGTATTGCATGATCTGATCTGGACTGTATTTTGTGCTGTATGTATTGTTTTGGTTTTGCGTGGTTTAGTGCTTATTGTACTGAGGGTCTCTTGAGCTGTATCTTGTATTTCCGGCCTAGTGGGTATGGTGTGCGTAGGGTTGTATTTTGTATCCTATGGTACGTCTTGTGTTTTCTGCTGGGCTGTTTGTACTACGTGGTATGACGTATTGTATTTCAAGTCTGTTCTTTCCAGCGTGGTATGAGTCGTGTTGCATTGCGCTCGCACCACCCCAGAGGAGATGCTGATAGCGTTGCTCCTGGAGAGCCCCCAGTGGCGCCGCCCCGGAGCAGCCCTGTAGCGCAGCGCCGCAGGGGAGCGATTGGTGGCAAAGCGCCTCGGGAGCCCCTCGTCGTGCCGCAGAGGAGCAGCCCTTTGTTACGCTGCCGAGGAGGAGCCGATGGTGGCAGCGCCCTGGAGGAGCCATTTGTTGCTTTGCGCTGGAGGAGCCCGTGCTAGTGCCGTTGCGCAGGCGTCCTTGTTGTCGCCCCGTCGGAGGAGCGTGTCTTGGCGCCTCCCCAGAGGTTGGCTTTGTGCCGCCGCAGCAGAGCAGTGGTTAGCAGGGAGCGCCAGAGGAGCAGTTTGTTTGATGCCCAGCTCTTCTTGGAGCCCCTTTGGTGCAGCGGAGCAGCTGTTGGTGGTGCCATGCTGGTGGGGCCCTTGGTGGTGCAGCATTGGAGGAGCCCCTGATGGCTTGGCGGCAGAGGAGCCCTTTTGTCTTTCCGCTCTGGAGGAGTCCTTGGTTGCGCAGCCCTGGAGGAGCCTTTCTTTGTGCCGCCCCGCAGGAGCCGCTTCTCGTGCGGCCTGCTAGGGCACCTGTGTCAACTTATGTTGGAGGAGCCCTGCATCGCAGTGCCCCACGGGAGATCTTCCTGACGCTGGTGATTTGGTACGTACCCTAGGGTAGGTACTGTGGGTCTGGTCCCTGCCTGTGGTATCTCCTGTCCGGTCTGGGATGGTGTCGCATTGTAGTTGGCCTGTATTTTTCTACTGTGGTACTTGTATTTTGTATTGTAGCATATGTATTGTGTGTATGGAGTCGTAGTTCTTGTACAGTGTGTGCTGTATGGTATACATTGCATGGGATGGATTTTGTTTTCTGTAGAGTATTTTTTACTGTCTGTTCAGTATTCTGTGTATTCTTTGTGCTGTCTTTTATTGTGCAGGATGATTTTGATGGTATGTATTCGTGTTTTGTTTTCTGTTGTATGTTATATGTATTGCATAGTACCTTCTGTTGTGTGTCGTTTACTGGGTTTTGTCTTGTTTTGCCTGTATTTTCTGGTACGTATTGTCTTTTGCGGTATTTCCTGCCCAGATTCTGTTTCCTGTCTTGTCTTTTGCGTCTGGTTTTGTGCGCTGTTTCTGGAAGTGTCTTGTGACATGCGCTATGGTTTGTAATGTACTGGCTCCTGCGATTTCTTCGGTGGTGTGTGTCTCGAGGAGAGGCTGAGGGAGCTGGGGTTGTTTAGCCTGGGGAGCCCTGCATCGTGCCAGCCCCAGAGGACATGTTCATCACACAGCCCAGGCCGTCTCTGTGGAGCCTTTCGTCGCCCCGCGCTGAAGGAGCCCTGAATGGCGGCACCCCGGAGGAGCCCTTTGCCAGATGTCACCGGAGGAGCCTGTCATCGCCGCATCATTGCGTTTGCTCTTTTGTATGGCGTTTGGTTGGGTGTATTTGATTGTACGGCATCTTCTGTGTCTCTTAAGTGGTCTGTACAATGTCCTTTGTCGGGGATGGGTTGTAGCAAGGGCGGGGGGTACATGGTGGAGCGTACTGTAGTTGGTTTTGTGTTCCGTAGTGCGTCGTCCTGTGTCTACTGAGTATTGCATGATCTGATCTGGACTGTATTTTGTGCTGTATGTATTGTTTTGGTTTTGCGTGGTTTAGTGCTTATTGTACTGAGGGTCTCTTGAGCTGTATCTTGTATTTCCGGCCTAGTGGGTATGGTGTGCGTAGGGTTGTATTTTGTATCCTATGGTACGTCTTGTGTTTTCTGCTGGGCTGTTTGTAATACGTGGTATGACGTATTGTATTTCAAGTCTGTTCTTTCCAGCGTGGTATGAGTCGTGTTGCATTGCGCTCGCACCACCCCAGAGGAGATGCTGATAGCGTTGCTCCTGGAGAGCCCCCAGTGGCGCCGCCCCGGAGCAGCCCTGTAGCGCAGCGCCGCAGGGGAGCGATTGGTGGCAAAGCGCCTCGGGAGCCCCTCGTCGTGCCGCAGAGGAGCAGCCCTTTGTTACGCTGCCGCGGAGGAGCCGATGGTGGCAGCGCCCTGGAGGAGCCATTTGTTGCTTTGCGCTGGAGGAGCCCGTGCTAGTGCCGTTGCGCAGGCGTCCTTGTTGTCGCCCCGTCGGAGGAGCGTGTCTTGGCGCCTCCCCAGAGGTTGGCTTTGTGCCGCCGCAGCAGAGCAGTGGTTAGCAGGGAGCGCCGGAGGAGCAGTTTGTTTGATGCCCAGCTCTTCTTGGAGCCCCTTTGGTGCAGCGGAGCAGCTGTTGGTGGTGCCATGCTGGTGGGGCCCTTGGTGGTGCAGCATTGGAGGAGCCCCTGATGGCTTGGCGGCAGAGGAGCCCTTTTGTCTTTCCGCTCTGGAGGAGTCCTTGGTTGCGCAGCCCTGGAGGAGCCTTTCTTTGTGCCGCCCCGCAGGAGCCGCTTCTCGTGCGGCCTGCTAGGGCACCTGTGTCAACTTATGTTGGAGGAGCCCTGCATCGCAGTGCCCCACGGGAGATCTTCCTGACGCTGGTGATTTGGTACGTACCCTAGGGTAGGTACTGTGGGTCTGGTCCCTGCCTGTGGTATCTCCTGTCCGGTCTGGGATGGTGTCGCATTGTAGTTGGCCTGTATTTTTCTACTGTGGTACTTGTATTTTGTGTTGTAGCATATGTATTGTGTGTATGGAGTCGTAGTTCTTGTACAGTGTGTGCTGTATGGTATACATTGCATGGGATGGATTTTGTTTTCTGTAGAGTATTTTTTACTGTCTGTTCAGTATTCTGTGTATTCTTTGTGCTGTCTTTTATTGTGCAGGATGATTTTGATGGTATGTATTCGTGTTTTGTTTTCTGTTGTATGTTATATGTATTGCATAGTACCTTCTGTTGTGTGTCGTTTACTGGGTTTTGTCTTGTTTTGCCTGTATTTTCTGGTACGTATTGTCTTTTGAGGTATTTCCCGCCCAGATTCTGTTTCCTGTCTTGTCTTTTGCGTCTGGTTTTGTGCGCTGTTTCTGGAAGTGTCTTGTGACATGCGCTATGGTTTGTAATGTACTGGCTCCTGCGATTTCTTCGGTGGTGTGTGTCTCGAGGAGAGGCTGAGGGAGCTGGGGTTGTTTAGCCTGGGGAGCCCTGCATCGTGCCAGCCCCAGAGGACATGTTCATCACACAGCCCAGGCCGTCTCTGTGGAGCCTTTCGTCGCCCCGCGCTGAAGGAGCCCTGAATGGCGGCACCCCGGAGGAGCCCTTTGCCAGATGTCACCGGAGGAGCCTGTCATCGCCGCATCATTGCGTTTGCTCTTTTGTATGGCGTTTGGTTGGGTGTATTTGATTGTACGGCATCTTCTGTGTCTCTTAAGTGGTCTGTACAATGTCCTTTGTCGGGGATGGGCTGTAGCAAGGGCGGGGGGTACATGGTGGAGCGTACTGTAGTTGGTTTTGTGTTCCGTACTGCGTCGTCCTGTGTCTACTGAGTATTGCATGATCTGATCTGGACTGTATTTTGTGCTGTATGTATTGTTTTGGTTTTGCGTGGTTTAGTGCTTATTGTACTGAGGGTCTCTTGAGCTGTATCTTGTATTTCCGGCCTAGTGGGTATGGTGTGCGTAGGGTTGTATTTTGTATCCTATGGTACGTCTTGTGTTTTCTGCTGGGCTGTTTGTACTACGTGGTATGACGTATTGTATTTCAAGTCTGTTCTTTCCAGCGTGGTATGAGTCGTGTTGCATTGCGCTCGCACCACCCCAGAGGAGATGCTGATAGCGTTGCTCCTGGAGAGCCCCCAGTGGCGCCGCCCCGGAGCAGCCCTGTAGCGCAGCGCCACAGGGGAGCGATTGGTGGCAAAGCGCCTCGGGAGCCCCTCGTCGTGCCGCAGAGGAGCAGCCCTTTGTTACGCTGCCGCGGAGGAGCCGATGGTGGCAGCGCCCTGGAGGAGCCATTTTTTGCTTTGCGCTGGAGGAGCCCGTGCTAGTGCCGTTGCGCAGGCGTCCTTGTTGTCGCCCCGTCGGAGGAGCGTGTCTTGGCGCCTCCCCAGAGGTTGGCTTTGTGCCGCCGCAGCAGAGCAGTGGTTAGCAGGGAGCGCCGGAGGAGCAGTTTGTTTGATGCCCAGCTCTTCTTGGAGCCCCTTTGGTGCAGCGGAGCAGCTGTTGGTGGTGCCATGCTGGTGGGGCCCTTGGTGGTGCAGCATTGGAGGAGCCCCTGATGGCTTGGCGGCAGAGGAGCCCTTTTGTCTTTCCGCTCTGGAGGAGTCCTTGGTTGCGCAGCCCTGGAGGAGCCTTTCTTTGTGCCGCCCCGCAGGAGCCGCTTCTCGTGCGGCCTGCTAGGGCACCTGTGTCAACTTATGTTGGAGGAGCCCTGCATCGCAGTGCCCCACGGGAGATCTTCCTGACGCTGGTGATTTGGTACGTACCCTAGGGTAGGTACTGTGGGTCTGGTCCCTGCCTGTGGTATCTCCTGTCCGGTCTGGGATGGTGTCGCATTGTAGTTGGCCTGTATTTTTCTACTGTGGTACTTGTATTTTGTATTGTAGCATATGTATTGTGTGTATGGAGTCGTAGTTCTTGTACAGTGTGTGCTGTATGGTATACATTGCATGGGATGGATTTTGTTTTCTGTAGAGTATTTTTTACTGTCTGTTCAGTATTCTGTGTATTCTTTGTGCTGTCTTTTATTGTGCAGGATGATTTTGATGGTATGTATTCGTGTTTTGTTTTCTGTTGTATGTTATATGTATTGCATAGTACCTTCTGTTGTGTGTCGTTTACTGGGTTTTGTCTTGTTTTGCCTGTATTTTCTGGTACGTATTGTCTTTTGAGGTATTTCCCGCCCAGATTCTGTTTCCTGTCTTGTCTTTTGCGTCTGGTTTTGTGCGCTGTTTCTGGAAGTGTCTTGTGACACTATGCGCTATGGTTTGTAATGTACTGGCTCCTGCGATTTCTTCGGTGGTGTGTGTCTCGAGGAGAGGCTGAGGGAGCTGGGGTTGTTTAGCCTGGGGAGCCCTGCATCGTGCCAGCCCCAGAGGACATGTTCATCACACAGCCCAGGCCGTCTCTGTGGAGCCTTTCGTCGCCCCGCGCTGAAGGAGCCCTGAATGGCGGCACCCCGGAGGAGCCCTTTGCCAGATGTCACCGGAGGAGCCTGTCATCGCCGCATCATTGCGTTTGCTCTTTTGTATGGCGTTTGGTTTGGTGTATTTGATTGTACGGCATCTTCTGTGTCTCTTAAGTGGTCTGTACAATGTCCTTTGTCGGGGATGGGCTGTAGCAAGGGCGGGGGGTACATGGTGGAGCGTACTGTAGTTGGTTTTGTGTTCCGTAGTGCGTCGTCCTGTGTCTACTGAGTATTGCATGATCTGATCTGGACTGTATTTTGTGCTGTATGTATTGTTTTGGTTTTGCGTGGTTTAGTGCTTATTGTACTGAGGGTCTCTTGAGCTGTATCTTGTATTTCCGGCCTAGTGGGTATGGTGTGCGTAGGGTTGTATTTTGTATCCTATGGTACGTCTTGTGTTTTCTGCTGGGCTGTTTGTACTACGTGGTATGACGTATTGTATTTCAAGTCTGTTCTTTCCAGCGTGGTATGAGTCGTGTTGCATTGCGCTCGCACCACCCCAGAGGAGATGCTGATAGCGTTGCTCCTGGAGAGCCCCCAGTGGCGCCGCCCCGGAGCAGCCCTGTAGCGCAGCGCCGCAGGGGAGCGATTGGTGGCAAAGCGCCTCGGGAGCCCCTCGTCGTGCCGCAGAGGAGCAGCCCTTTGTTACGCTGCCGAGGAGGAGCCGATGGTGGCAGCGCCCTGGAGGAGCCATTTGTTGCTTTGCGCTGGAGGAGCTCGTGCTAGTGCCGTTGCGCAGGCGTCCTTGTTGTCGCCCCGTCGGAGGAGCGTGTCTTGGCGCCTCCCCAGAGGTTGGCTTTGTGCCGCCGCAGCAGAGCGGTGGTTAGCAGGGAGCGCCGGAGGAGCAGTTTGTTTGATGCCCAGCTCTTCTTGGAGCCCCTTTGGTGCAGCGGAGCAGCTGTTGGTGGTGCCATGCTGGTGGGGCCCTTGGTGGTGCAGCATTGGAGGAGCCCCTGATGGCTTGGCGGCAGAGGAGCCCTTTTGTCTTTCCGCTCTGGAGGAGTCCTTGGTTGCGCAGCCCTGGAGGAGCCTTTCTTTGTGCCGCCCCGCAGGAGCCGCTTCTCGTGCGGCCTGCTAGGGCACCTGTGTCAACTTATGTTGGAGGAGCCCTGCATCGCAGTGCCCCACGGGAGATCTTCCTGACGCTGGTGATTTGGTACGTACCCTAGGGTAGGTACTGTGGGTCTGGTCCCTGCCTGTGGTATCTCCTGTCCGGTCTGGGATGGTGTCGCATTGTAGTTGGCCTGTATTTTTCTACTGTGGTACTTGTATTTTGTATTGTAGCATATGTATTGTGTGTATGGAGTCGTAGTTCTTGTACAGTGTGTGCTGTATGGTATACATTGCATGGGATGGATTTTGTTTTCTGTAGAGTATTTTTTACTGTCTGTTCAGTATTCTGTGTATTCTTTGTGCTGTCTTTTATTGTGCAGGATGATTTTGATGGTATGTATTCGTGTTTTGTTTTCTGTTGTATGTTATATGTATTGCATAGTACCTTCTGTTGTGTGTCGTTTACTGGGTTTTGTCTTGTTTTGCCTGTATTTTCTGGTACGTATTGTCTTTTGCGGTATTTCCCGCCCAGATTCTGTTTCCTGTCTTGTCTTTTGCGTCTGGTTTTGTGCGCTGTTTCTGGAAGTGTCTTGTGACACTATGCGCTATGGTTTGTAACGTACTGGCTCCTGCGATTTCTTCGGTGGTGTGTGTCTCGAGGAGAGGCTGAGGGAGCTGGGGTTGTTTAGCCTGGGGAGCCCTGCATCGTGCCAGCCCCAGAGGACATGTTCATCACACAGCCCAGGCCGTCTCTGTGGAGCCTTTCGTCGCCCCGCGCTGAAGGAGCCCTGAATGGCGGCACCCCGGAGGAGCCCTTTGCCAGATGTCACCGGAGGAGCCTGTCATCGCCGCATCATTGCGTTTGCTCTTTTGTATGGCGTTTGGTTTGGTGTATTTGATTGTACGGCATCTTCTGTGTCTCTTAAGTGGTCTGTACAATGTCCTTTGTCGGGGATGGGCTGTAGCAAGGGCGGGGGGTACATGGTGGAGCGTACTGTAGTTGGTTTTGTGTTCCGTACTGCGTCGTCCTGTGTCTACTGAGTATTGCATGATCTGATCTGGACTGTATTTTGTGCTGTATGTATTGTTTTGGTTTTGCGTGGTTTAGTGCTTATTGTACTGAGGGTCTCTTGAGCTGTATCTTGTATTTCCGGCCTAGTGGGTATGGTGTGCGTAGGGTTGTATTTTGTATCCTATGGTACGTCTTGTGTTTTCTGCTGGGCTGTTTGTACTACGTGGTATGACGTATTGTATTTCAAGTCTGTTCTTTCCAGCGTGGTATGAGTCGTGTTGCATTGCGCTCGCACCACCCCAGAGGAGATGCTGATAGCGTTGCTCCTGGAGAGCCCCCAGTGGCGCCGCCCCGGAGCAGCCCTGTAGCGCAGCGCCGCAGGGGAGCGATTGGTGGCAAAGCGCCTCGGGAGCCCCTCGTCGTGCCGCAGAGGAGCAGCCCTTTGTTACGCTGCCGAGGAGGAGCCGATGGTGGCAGCGCCCTGGAGGAGCCATTTGTTGCTTTGCGCTGGAGGAGCCCGTGCTAGTGCCGTTGCGCAGGCGTCCTTGTTGTCGCCCCGTCGGAGGAGCGTGTCTTGGCGCCTCCCCAGAGGTTGGCTTTGTGCCGCCGCAGCAGAGCAGTGGTTAGCAGGGAGCGCCGGAGGAGCAGTTTGTTTGATGCCCAGCTCTTCTTGGAGCCCCTTTGGTGCAGCGGAGCAGCTGTTGGTGGTGCCATGCTGGTGGGGCCCTTGGTGGTGCAGCATTGGAGGAGCCCCTGATGGCTTGGCGGCAGAGGAGCCCTTTTGTCTTTCCGCTCTGGAGGAGTCCTTGGTTGCGCAGCCCTGGAGGAGCCTTTCTTTGTGCCGCCCCGCAGGAGCCGCTTCTCGTGCGGCCTGCTAGGGCACCTGTGTCAACTTATGTTGGAGGAGCCCTGCATCGCAGTGCCCCACGGGAGATCTTCCTGACGCTGGTGATTTGGTACGTACCCTAGGGTAGGTACTGTGGGTCTGGTCCCTGCCTGTGGTATCTCCTGTCCGGTCTGGGATGGTGTCGCATTGTAGTTGGCCTGTATTTTTCTACTGTGGTACTTGTATTTTGTATTGTAGCATATGTATTGTGTGTATGGAGTCGTAGTTCTTGTACAGTGTGTGCTGTATGGTATACATTGCATGGGATGGATTTTGTTTTCTGTAGAGTATTTTTTACTGTCTGTTCAGTATTCTGTGTATTCTTTGTGCTGTCTTTTATTGTGCAGGATGATTTTGATGGTATGTATTCGTGTTTTGTTTTCTGTTGTATGTTATATGTATTGCATAGTACCTTCTGTTGTGTGTCGTTTACTGGGTTTTGTCTTGTTTTGCCTGTATTTTCTGGTACGTATTGTCTTTTGAGGTATTTCCCGCCCAGATTCTGTTTCCTGTCTTGTCTTTTGCGTCTGGTTTTGTGCGCTGTTTCTGGAAGTGTCTTGTGACACTATGCGCTATGGTTTGTAACGTACTGGCTCCTGCGATTTCTTCGGTGGTGTGTGTCTCGAGGAGAGGCTGAGGGAGCTGGGGTTGTTTAGCCTGGGGAGCCCTGCATCGTGCCAGCCCCAGAGGACATGTTCATCACACAGCCCAGGCCGTCTCTGTGGAGCCTTTCGTCGCCCCGCGCTGAAGGAGCCCTGAATGGCGGCACCCCGGAGGAGCCCTTTGCCAGATGTCACCGGAGGAGCCTGTCATCGCCGCATCATTGCGTTTGCTCTTTTGTATGGCGTTTGGTTTGGTGTATTTGATTGTACGGCATCTTCTGTGTCTCTTAAGTGGTCTGTACAATGTCCTTTGTCGGGGATGGGCTGTAGCAAGGGCGGGGGGTACATGGTGGAGCGTACTGTAGTTGGTTTTGTGTTCCGTATTGCGTCGTCCTGTGTCTACTGAGTATTGCATGATCTGATCTGGACTGTATTTTGTGCTGTATGTATTGTTTTGGTTTTGCGTGGTTTAGTGCTTATTGTACTGAGGGTCTCTTGAGCTGTATCTTGTATTTCCGGCCTAGTGGGTATGGTGTGCGTAGGGTTGTATTTTGTATCCTATGGTACGTCTTGTGTTTTCTGCTGGGCTGTTTGTACTACGTGGTATGACGTATTGTATTTCAAGTCTGTTCTTTCCAGCGTGGTATGAGTCGTGTTGCATTGCGCTCGCACCACCCCAGAGGAGATGCTGATAGCGTTGCTCCTGGAGAGCCCCCAGTGGCGCCGCCCCGGAGCAGCCCTGTAGCGCAGCGCCGCAGGGGAGCGATTGGTGGCAAAGCGCCTCGGGAGCCCCTCGTCGTGCCGCAGAGGAGCAGCCCTTTGTTACGCTGCCGAGGAGGAGCCGATGGTGGCAGCGCCCTGGAGGAGCCATTTGTTGCTTTGCGCTGGAGGAGCTCGTGCTAGTGCCGTTGCGCAGGCGTCCTTGTTGTCGCCCCGTCGGAGGAGCGTGTCTTGGCGCCTCCCCAGAGGTTGGCTTTGTGCCGCCGCAGCAGAGCAGTGGTTAGCAGGGAGCGCCGGAGGAGCAGTTTGTTTGATGCCCAGCTCTTCTTGGAGCCCCTTTGGTGCAGCGGAGCAGCTGTTGGTGGTGCCATGCTGGTGGGGCCCTTGGTGGTGCAGCATTGGAGGAGCCCCTGATGGCTTGGCGGCAGAGGAGCCCTTTTGTCTTTCCGCTCTGGAGGAGTCCTTGGTTGCGCAGCCCTGGAGGAGCCTTTCTTTGTGCCGCCCCGCAGGAGCCGCTTCTCGTGCGGCCTGCTAGGGCACCTGTGTCAACTTATGTTGGAGGAGCCCTGCATCGCAGTGCCCCACGGGAGATCTTCCTGACGCTGGTGATTTGGTACGTACCCTAGGGTAGGTACTGTGGGTCTGGTCCCTGCCTGTGGTATCTCCTGTCCGGTCTGGGATGGTGTCGCATTGTAGTTGGCCTGTATTTTTCTACTGTGGTACTTGTATTTTGTATTGTAGCATATGTATTGTGTGTATGGAGTCGTAGTTCTTGTACAGTGTGTGCTGTATGGTATACATTGCATGGGATGGATTTTGTTTTCTGTAGAGTATTTTTTACTGTCTGTTCAGTATTCTGTGTATTCTTTGTGCTGTCTTTTATTGTGCAGGATGATTTTGATGGTATGTATTCGTGTTTTGTTTTCTGTTGTATGTTATATGTATTGCATAGTACCTTCTGTTGTGTGTCGTTTACTGGGTTTTGTCTTGTTTTGCCTGTATTTTCTGGTACGTATTGTCTTTTGCGGTATTTCCCGCCCAGATTCTGTTTCCTGTCTTGTCTTTTGCGTCTGGTTTTGTGCGCTGTTTCTGGAAGTGTCTTGTGACACTATGCGCTATGGTTTGTAATGTACTGGCTCCTGCGATTTCTTCGGTGGTGTGTGTCTCGAGGAGAGGCTGAGGGAGCTGGGGTTGTTTAGCCTGGGGAGCCCTGCATCGTGCCAGCCCCAGAGGACATGTTCATCACACAGCCCAGGCCGTCTCTGTGGAGCCTTTCGTCGCCCCGCGCTGAAGGAGCCCTGAATGGCGGCACCCCGGAGGAGCCCTTTGCCAGATGTCACCGGAGGAGCCTGTCATCGCCGCATCATTGCGTTTGCTCTTTTGTATGGCGTTTGGTTTGGTGTATTTGATTGTACGGCATCTTCTGTGTCTCTTAAGTGGTCTGTACAATGTCCTTTGTCGGGGATGGGCTGTAGCAAGGGCGGGGGGTACATGATGGAGCGTACTGTAGTTGGTTTTGTGTTCCGTAGTGCGTCGTCCTGTGTCTACTGAGTATTGCATGATCTGATCTGGACTGTATTTTGTGCTGTATGTATTGTTTTGGTTTTGCGTGGTTTAGTGCTTATTGTACTGAGGGTCTCTTGAGCTGTATCTTGTATTTCCGGCCTAGTGGGTATGGTGTGCGTAGGGTTGTATTTTGTATCCTATGGTACGTCTTGTGTTTTCTGCTGGGCTGTTTGTACTACGTGGTATGACGTATTGTATTTCAAGTCTGTTCTTTCCAGCGTGGTATGAGTCGTGTTGCATTGCGCTCGCACCACCCCAGAGGAGATGCTGATAGCGTTGCTCCTGGAGAGCCCCCAGTGGCGCCGCCCCGGAGCAGCCCTGTAGCGCAGCGCCGCAGGGGAGCGATTGGTGGCAAAGCGCCTCGGGAGCCCCTCGTCGTGCCGCAGAGGAGCAGCCCTTTGTTACGCTGCCGAGGAGGAGCCGATGGTGGCAGCGCCCTGGAGGAGCCATTTGTTGCTTTGCGCTGGAGGAGCTCGTGCTAGTGCCGTTGCGCAGGCGTCCTTGTTGTCGCCCCATCGGAGGAGCGTGTCTTGGCGCCTCCCCAGAGGTTGGCTTTGTGCCGCCGCAGCAGAGCAGTGGTTAGCAGGGAGCGCCGGAGGAGCAGTTTGTTTGATGCCCAGCTCTTCTTGGAGCCCCTTTGGTGCAGCGGAGCAGCTGTTGGTGGTGCCATGCTGGTGGGGCCCTTGGTGGTGCAGCATTGGAGGAGCCCCTGATGGCTTGGCGGCAGAGGAGCCCTTTTGTCTTTCCGCTCTGGAGGAGTCCTTGGTTGCGCAGCCCTGGAGGAGCCTTTCTTTGTGCCGCCCCGCAGGAGCCGCTTCTCGTGCGGCCTGCTAGGGCACCTGTGTCAACTTATGTTGGAGGAGCCCTGCATCGCAGTGCCCCACGGGAGATCTTCCTGACGCTGGTGATTTGGTACGTACCCTAGGGTAGGTACTGTGGGTCTGGTCCCTGCCTGTGGTATCTCCTGTCCGGTCTGGGATGGTGTCGCATTGTAGTTGGCCTGTATTTTTCTACTGTGGTACTTGTATTTTGTATTGTAGCATATGTATTGTGTGTATGGAGTCGTAGTTCTTGTACAGTGTGTGCTGTATGGTATACATTGCATGGGATGGATTTTGTTTTCTGTAGAGTATTTTTTACTGTCTGTTCAGTATTCTGTGTATTCTTTGTGCTGTCTTTTATTGTGCAGGATGATTTTGATGGTATGTATTCGTGTTTTGTTTTCTGTTGTATGTTATATGTATTGCATAGTACCTTCTGTTGTGTGTCGTTTACTGGGTTTTGTCTTGTTTTGCCTGTATTTTCTGGTACGTATTGTCTTTTGCGGTATTTCCCGCCCAGATTCTGTTTCCTGTCTTGTCTTTTGCGTCTGGTTTTGTGCGCTGTTTCTGGAAGTGTCTTGTGACACTATGCGCTATGGTTTGTAATGTACTGGCTCCTGCGATTTCTTCGGTGGTGTGTGTCTCGAGGAGAGGCTGAGGGAGCTGGGGTTGTTTAGCCTGGGGAGCCCTGCATCGTGCCAGCCCCAGAGGACATGTTCATCACACAGCCCAGGCCGTCTCTGTGGAGCCTTTCGTCGCCCCGCGCTGAAGGAGCCCTGAATGGCGGCACCCCGGAGGAGCCCTTTGCCAGATGTCACCGGAGGAGCCTGTCATCGCCGCATCATTGCGTTTGCTCTTTTGTATGGCGTTTGGTTTGGTGTATTTGATTGTACGGCATCTTCTGTGTCTCTTAAGTGGTCTGTACAATGTCCTTTGTCGGGGATGGGCTGTAGCAAGGGCGGGGGGTACATGATGGAGCGTACTGTAGTTGGTTTTGTGTTCCGTAGTGCGTCGTCCTGTGTCTACTGAGTATTGCATGATCTGATCTGGACTGTATTTTGTGCTGTATGTATTGTTTTGGTTTAGCGTGGTTTAGTGCTTATTGTACTGAGGGTCTCTTGAGCTGTATCTTGTATTTCCGGCCTAGTGGGTATGGTGTGCGTAGGGTTGTATTTTGTATCCTATGGTACGTCTTGTGTTTTCTGCTGGGCTGTTTGTACTACGTGGTATGACGTATTGTATTTCAAGTCTGTTCTTTCCAGCGTGGTATGAGTCGTGTTGCATTGCGCTCGCACCACCCCAGAGGAGATGCTGATAGCGTTGCTCCTGGAGAGCCCCCAGTGGCGCCGCCCCGGAGCAGCCCTGTAGCGCAGCGCCGCAGGGGAGCGATTGGTGGCAAAGCGCCTCGGGAGCCCCTCGTCGTGCCGCAGAGGAGCAGCCCTTTGTTACGCTGCCGAGGAGGAGCCGATGGTGGCAGCGCCCTGGAGGAGCCATTTGTTGCTTTGCGCTGGAGGAGCTCGTGCTAGTGCCGTTGCGCAGGCGTCCTTGTTGTCGCCCTGTCGGAGGAGCGTGTCTTGGCGCCTCCCCAGAGGTTGGCTTTGTGCCGCTGCAGCAGAGCAGTGGTTAGCAGGGAGCGCCGGAGGAGCAGTTTGTTTGATGCCCAGCTCTTCTTGGAGCCCCTTTGGTGCAGCGGAGCAGCTGTTGGTGGTGCCATGCTGGTGGGGCCCTTGGTGGTGCAGCATTGGAGGAGCCCCTGATGGCTTGGCGGCAGAGGAGCCCTTTTGTCTTTCCGCTCTGGAGGAGTCCTTGGTTGCGCAGCCCTGGAGGAGCCTTTCTTTGTGCCGCCCCGCAGGAGCCGCTTCTCGTGCTGCCTGCTAGGGCACCTGTGTCAACTTATGTTGGAGGAGCCCTGCATCGCAGTGCCCCACAGGAGATCTTCCTGACGCTGGTGATTTGGTACGTACCCTAGGGTAGGTACTGTGGGTCTGGTCCCTGCCTGTGGTATCTCCTGTCCGGTCTGGGATGGTGTCGCATTGTAGTTGGCCTGTATTTTTCTACTGTGGTACTTGTATTTTGTATTGTAGCATATGTATTGTGTGTATGGAGTCGTAGTTCTTGTACAGTGTGTGCTGTATGGTATACATTGCATGGGATGGATTTTGTTTTCTGTAGAGTATTTTTTACTGTCTGTTCAGTATTCTGTGTATTCTTTGTGCTGTCTTTTATTGTGCAGGATGATTTTGATGGTATGTATTCGTGTTTTGTTTTCTGTTGTATGTTATATGTATTGCATAGTACCTTCTGTTGTGTGTCGTTTACTGGGTTTTGTCTTGTTTTGCCTGTATTTTCTGGTACGTATTGTCTTTTGCGGTATTTCCCGCCCAGATTCTGTTTCCTGTCTTGTCTTTTGCGTCTGGTTTTGTGCGCTGTTTCTGGAAGTGTCTTGTGACACTATGCGCTATGGTTTGTAACGTACTGGCTCCTGCGATTTCTTCGGTGGTGTGTGTCTCGAGGAGAGGCTGAGGGAGCTGGGGTTGTTTAGCCTGGGGAGCCCTGCATCGTGCCAGCCCCAGAGGACATGTTCATCACACAGCCCAGGCCGTCTCTGTGGAGCCTTTCGTCGCCCCGCGCTGAAGGAGCCCTGAATGGCGGCACCCCGGAGGAGCCCTTTGCCAGATGTCACCGGAGGAGCCTGTCATCGCCGCATCATTGCGTTTGCTCTTTTGTATGGCGTTTGGTTTGGTGTATTTGATTGTACGGCATCTTCTGTGTCTCTTAAGTGGTCTGTACAATGTCCTTTGTCGGGGATGGGCTGTAGCAAGGGCGGGGGGTACATGATGGAGCGTACTGTAGTTGGTTTTGTGTTCCGTAGTGCGTCGTCCTGTGTCTACTGAGTATTGCATGATCTGATCTGGACTGTATTTTGTGCTGTATGTATTGTTTTGGTTTAGCGTGGTTTAGTGCTTATTGTACTGAGGGTCTCTTGAGCTGTATCTTGTATTTCCGGCCTAGTGGGTATGGTGTGCGTAGGGTTGTATTTTGTATCCTATGGTACGTCTTGTGTTTTCTGCTGGGCTGTTTGTACTACGTGGTATGACGTATTGTATTTCAAGTCTGTTCTTTCCAGCGTGGTATGAGTCGTGTTGCATTGCGCTCGCACCACCCCAGAGGAGATGCTGATAGCGTTGCTCCTGGAGAGCCCCCAGTGGCGCCGCCCCGGAGCAGCCCTGTAGCGCAGCGCCGCAGGGGAGCGATTGGTGGCAAAGCGCCTCGGGAGCCCCTCGTCGTGCCGCAGAGGAGCAGCCCTTTGTTACGCTGCCGAGGAGGAGCCGATGGTGGCAGCGCCCTGGAGGAGCCATTTGTTGCTTTGCGCTGGAGGAGCTCGTGCTAGTGCCGTTGCGCAGGCGTCCTTGTTGTCGCCCCGTCGGAGGAGCGTGTCTTGGCGCCTCCCCAGAGGTTGGCTTTGTGCCGCTGCAGCAGAGCAGTGGTTAGCAGGGAGCGCCGGAGGAGCAGTTTGTTTGATGCCCAGCTCTTCTTGGAGCCCCTTTGGTGCAGCGGAGCAGCTGTTGGTGGTGCCATGCTGGTGGGGCCCTTGGTGGTGCAGCATTGGAGGAGCCCCTGATGGCTTGGCGGCAGAGGAGCCCTTTTGTCTTTCCGCTCTGGAGGAGTCCTTGGTTGCGCAGCCCTGGAGGAGCCTTTCTTTGTGCCGCCCCGCAGGAGCCGCTTCTCGTGCTGCCTGCTAGGGCACCTGTGTCAACTTATGTTGGAGGAGCCCTGCATCGCAGTGCCCCACAGGAGATCTTCCTGACGCTGGTGATTTGGTACGTACCCTAGGGTAGGTACTGTGGGTCTGGTCCCTGCCTGTGGTATCTCCTGTCCGGTCTGGGATGGTGTCGCATTGTAGTTGGCCTGTATTTTTCTACTGTGGTACTTGTATTTTGTATTGTAGCATATGTATTGTGTGTATGGAGTCGTAGTTCTTGTACAGTGTGTGCTGTATGGTATACATTGCATGGGATGGATTTTGTTTTCTGTAGAGTATTTTTTACTGTCTGTTCAGTATTCTGTGTATTCTTTGTGCTGTCTTTTATTGTGCAGGATGATTTTGATGGTATGTATTCGTGTTTTGTTTTCTGTTGTATGTTATATGTATTGCATAGTACCTTCTGTTGTGTGTCGTTTACTGGGTTTTGTCTTGTTTTGCCTGTATTTTCTGGTACGTATTGTCTTTTGCGGTATTTCCCGCCCAGATTCTGTTTCCTGTCTTGTCTTTTGCGTCTGGTTTTGTGCGCTGTTTCTGGAAGTGTCTTGTGACACTATGCGCTATGGTTTGTAACGTACTGGCTCCTGCGATTTCTTCGGTGGTGTGTGTCTCGAGGAGAGGCTGAGGGAGCTGGGGTTGTTTAGCCTGGGGAGCCCTGCATCGTGCCAGCCCCAGAGGACATGTTCATCACACAGCCCAGGCCGTCTCTGTGGAGCCTTTCGTCGCCCCGCGCTGAAGGAGCCCTGAATGGCGGCACCCCGGAGGAGCCCTTTGCCAGATGTCACCGGAGGAGCCTGTCATCGCCGCATCATTGCGTTTGCTCTTTTGTATGGCGTTTGGTTTGGTGTATTTGATTGTACGGCATCTTCTGTGTCTCTTAAGTGGTCTGTACAATGTCCTTTGTCGGGGATGGGCTGTAGCAAGGGCGGGGGGTACATGGTGGAGCGTACTGTAGTTGGTTTTGTGTTCCGTATTGCGTCGTCCTGTGTCTACTGAGTATTGCATGATCTGATCTGGACTGTATTTTGTGCTGTATGTATTGTTTTGGTTTTGCGTGGTTTAGTGCTTATTGTACTGAGGGTCTCTTGAGCTGTATCTTGTATTTCCGGCCTAGTGGGTATGGTGTGCGTAGGGTTGTATTTTGTATCCTATGGTACGTCTTGTGTTTTCTGCTGGGCTGTTTGTACTACGTGGTATGACGTATTGTATTTCAAGTCTGTTCTTTCCAGCGTGGTATGAGTCGTGTTGCATTGCGCTCGCACCACCCCAGAGGAGATGCTGATAGCGTTGCTCCTGGAGAGCCCCCAGTGGCGCCGCCCCGGAGCAGCCCTGTAGCGCAGCGCCGCAGGGGAGCGATTGGTGGCAAAGCGCCTCGGGAGCCCCTCGTCGTGCCGCAGAGGAGCAGCCCTTTGTTACGCTGCCGCGGAGGAGCCGATGGTGGCAGCGCCCTGGAGGAGCCATTTGTTGCTTTGCGCTGGAGGAGCTCGTGCTAGTGCCGTTGCGCAGGCGTCCTTGTTGTCGCCCCATCGGAGGAGCGTGTCTTGGCGCCTCCCCAGAGGTTGGCTTTGTGCCGCCGCAGCAGAGCAGTGGTTAGCAGGGAGCGCCGGAGGAGCAGTTTGTTTGATGCCCAGCTCTTCTTGGAGCCCCTTTGGTGCAGCGGAGCAGCTGTTGGTGGTGCCATGCTGGTGGGGCCCTTGGTGGTGCAGCATTGGAGGAGCCCCTGATGGCTTGGCGGCAGAGGAGCCCTTTTGTCTTTCCGCTCTGGAGGAGTCCTTGGTTGCGCAGCCCTGGAGGAGCCTTTCTTTGTGCCGCCCCGCAGGAGCCGCTTCTCGTGCGGCCTGCTAGGGCACCTGTGTCAACTTATGTTGGAGGAGCCCTGCATCGCAGTGCCCCACAGGAGATCTTCCTGACGCTGGTGATTTGGTACGTACCCTAGGGTAGGTACTGTGGGTCTGGTCCCTGCCTGTGGTATCTCCTGTCCGGTCTGGGATGGTGTCGCATTGTAGTTGGCCTCTATTTTTCTACTGTGGTACTTGTATTTTGTATTGTAGCATATGTATTGTGTGTATGGAGTCGTAGTTCATGTACAGTGTGTGCTGTATGGTATACATTGCATGGGATGGATTTTGTTTTCTGTAGAGTATTTTTTACTGTCTGTTCAGTATTCTGTGTATTCTTTGTGCTGTCTTTTATTGTGCAGGATGATTTTGATGGTATGTATTCGTGTTTTGTTTTCTGTTGTATGTTATATGTATTGCATAGTACCTTCTGTTGTGTGTCGTTTACTGGGTTTTGTCTTGTTTTGCCTGTATTTTCTGGTACGTATTGTCTTTTGAGGTATTTCCCGCCCAGATTCTGTTTCCTGTCTTGTCTTTTGCGTCTGGTTTTGTGCGCTGTTTCTGGAAGTGTCTTGTGACACTATGCGCTATGGTTTGTAATGTACTGGCTCCTGCGATTTCTTCGGTGGTGTGTGTCTCGAGGAGAGGCTGAGGGAGCTGGGGTTGTTTAGCCTGGGGAGCCCTGCATCGTGCCAGCCCCAGAGGACATGTTCATCACACAGCCCAGGCCGTCTCTGTGGAGCCTTTCGTCGCCCCGCGCTGAAGGAGCCCTGAATGGCGGCACCCCGGAGGAGCCCTTTGCCAGATGTCACCGGAGGAGCCTGTCATCGCCACATCATTGCGTTTGCTCTTTTGTATGGCGTTTGGTTTGGTGTATTTGATTGTACGGCATCTTCTGTGTCTCTTAAGTGGTCTGTGCAATGTCCTTTGTCGGGGATGGGCTGTAGCAAGGGCGGGGGGTACATGGTGGAGCGTACTGTAGTTGGTTTTGTGTTCCGTACTGCGTCGTCCTGTGTCTACTGAGTATTGCATGATCTGATCTGGACTGTATTTTGTGCTGTATGTATTGTTTTGGTTTTGCGTGGTTTAGTGCTTATTGTACTGAGGGTCTCTTGAGCTGTATCTTGTATTTCCGGCCTAGTGGGTATGGTGTGCGTAGGGTTGTATTTTGTATCCTATGGTACGTCTTGTGTTTTCTGCTGGGCTGTTTGTACTACGTGGTATGACGTATTGTATTTCAAGTCTGTTCTTTCCAGCGTGGTATGAGTCGTGTTGCATTGCGCTCGCACCACCCCAGAGGAGATGCTGATAGCGTTGCTCCTGGAGAGCCCCCAGTGGCGCCGCCCCGGAGCAGCCCTGTAGCGCAGCGCCGCAGGGGAGCGATTGGTGGCAAAGCGCCTCGGGAGCCCCTCGTCGTGCCGCAGAGGAGCAGCCCTTTGTTACGCTGCCGAGGAGGAGCCGATGGTGGCAGCGCCCTGGAGGAGCCATTTGTTGCTTTGCGCTGGAGGAGCCCGTGCTAGTGCCGTTGCGCAGGCGTCCTTGTTGTCGCCCCATCGGAGGAGCGTGTCTTGGCGCCTCCCCAGAGGTTGGCTTTGTGCCGCCGCAGCAGAGCAGTGGTTAGCAGGGAGCGCCGGAGGAGCAGTTTGTTTGATGCCCAGCTCTTCTTGGAGCCCCTTTGGTGCAGCGGAGCAGCTGTTGGTGGTGCCATGCTGGTGGGGCCCTTGGTGGTGCAGCATTGGAGGAGCCCCTGATGGCTTGGCGGCAGAGGAGCCCTTTTGTCTTTCCGCTCTGGAGGAGTCCTTGGTTGCGCAGCCCTGGAGGAGCCTTTCTTTGTGCCGCCCCGCAGGAGCCGCTTCTCGTGCGGCCTGCTAGGGCACCTGTGTCAACTTATGTTGGAGGAGCCCTGCATCGCAGTGCCCCACAGGAGATCTTCCTGACGCTGGTGATTTGGTACGTACCCTAGGGTAGGTACTGTGGGTCTGGTCCCTGCCTGTGGTATCTCCTGTCCGGTCTGGGATGGTGTCGCATTGTAGTTGGCCTGTATTTTTCTACTGTGGTACTTGTATTTTGTATTGTAGCATATGTATTGTGTGTATGGAGTCGTAGTTCTTGTACAGTGTGTGCTGTATGGTATACATTGCATGGGATGGATTTTGTTTTCTGTAGAGTATTTTTTACTGTCTGTTCAGTATTCTGTGTATTCTTTGTGCTGTCTTTTATTGTGCAGGATGATTTTGATGGTATGTATTCGTGTTTTGTTTTCTGTTGTATGTTATATGTATTGCATAGTACCTTCTGTTGTGTGTCGTTTACTGGGTTTTGTCTTGTTTTGCCTGTATTTTCTGGTACGTATTGTCTTTTGCGGTATTTCCCGCCCAGATTCTGTTTCCTGTCTTGTCTTTTGCGTCTGGTTTTGTGCGCTGTTTCTGGAAGTGTCTTGTGACACTATGCGCTATGGTTTGTAATGTACTGGCTCCTGCGATTTCTTCGGTGGTGTGTGTCTCGAGGAGAGGCTGAGGGAGCTGGGGTTGTTTAGCCTGGGGAGCCCTGCATCGTGCCAGCCCCAGAGGACATGTTCATCACACAGCCCAGGCCGTCTCTGTGGAGCCTTTCGTCGCCCCGCGCTGAAGGAGCCCTGAATGGCGGCACCCCGGAGGAGCCCTTTGCCAGATGTCACCGGAGGAGCCTGTCATCGCCGCATCATTGCGTTTGCTCTTTTGTATGGCGTTTGGTTTGGTGTATTTGATTGTACGGCATCTTCTGTGTCTCTTAAGTGGTCTGTACAATGTCCTTTGTCGGGGATGGGCTGTAGCAAGGGCGGGGGGTACATGGTGGAGCGTACTGTAGTTGGTTTTGTGTTCCGTATTGCGTCGTCCTGTGTCTACTGAGTATTGCATGATCTGATCTGGACTGTATTTTGTGCTGTATGTATTGTTTTGGTTTTGCGTGGTTTAGTGCTTATTGTACTGAGGGTCTCTTGAGCTGTATCTTGTATTTCCGGCCTAGTGGGTATGGTGTGCGTAGGGTTGTATTTTGTATCCTATGGTACGTCTTGTGTTTTCTGCTGGGCTGTTTGTACTACGTGGTATGACGTATTGTATTTCAAGTCTGTTCTTTCCAGCGTGGTATGAGTCGTGTTGCATTGCGCTCGCACCACCCCAGAGGAGATGCTGATAGCGTTGCTCCTGGAGAGCCCCCAGTGGCGCCGCCCCGGAGCAGCCCTGTAGCGCAGCGCCGCAGGGGAGCGATTGGTGGCAAAGCGCCTCGGGAGCCCCTCGTCGTGCCGCAGAGGAGCAGCCCTTTGTTACGCTGCCGAGGAGGAGCCGATGGTGGCAGCGCCCTGGAGGAGCCATTTGTTGCTTTGCGCTGGAGGAGCTCGTGCTAGTGCCGTTGCGCAGGCGTCCTTGTTGTCGCCCTGTCGGAGGAGCGTGTCTTGGCGCCTCCCCAGAGGTTGGCTTTGTGCCGCTGCAGCAGAGCAGTGGTTAGCAGGGAGCGCCGGAGGAGCAGTTTGTTTGATGCCCAGCTCTTCTTGGAGCCCCTTTGGTGCAGCGGAGCAGCTGTTGGTGGTGCCATGCTGGTGGGGCCCTTGGTGGTGCAGCATTGGAGGAGCCCCTGATGGCTTGGCGGCAGAGGAGCCCTTTTGTCTTTCCGCTCTGGAGGAGTCCTTGGTTGCGCAGCCCTGGAGGAGCCTTTCTTTGTGCCGCCCCGCAGGAGCCGCTTCTCGTGCGGCCTGCTAGGGCACCTGTGTCAACTTATGTTGGAGGAGCCCTGCATCGCAGTGCCCCACGGGAGATCTTCCTGACGCTGGTGATTTGGTACGTACCCTAGGGTAGGTACTGTGGGTCTGGTCCCTGCCTGTGGTATCTCCTGTCCGGTCTGGGATGGTGTCGCATTGTAGTTGGCCTGTATTTTTCTACTGTGGTACTTGTATTTTGTATTGTAGCATATGTATTGTGTGTATGGAGTCGTAGTTCTTGTACAGTGTGTGCTGTATGGTATACATTGCATGGGATGGATTTTGTTTTCTGTAGAGTATTTTTTACTGTCTGTTCAGTATTCTGTGTATTCTTTGTGCTGTCTTTTATTGTGCAGGATGATTTTGATGGTATGTATTCGTGTTTTGTTTTCTGTTGTATGTTATATGTATTGCATAGTACCTTCTGTTGTGTGTCGTTTACTGGGTTTTGTCTTGTTTTGCCTGTATTTTCTGGTACGTATTGTCTTTTGCGGTATTTCCCGCCCAGATTCTGTTTCCTGTCTTGTCTTTTGCGTCTGGTTTTGTGCGCTGTTTCTGGAAGTGTCTTGTGACACTATGCGCTATGGTTTGTAATGTACTGGCTCCTGCGATTTCTTCGGTGGTGTGTGTCTCGAGGAGAGGCTGAGGGAGCTGGGGTTGTTTAGCCTGGGGAGCCCTGCATCGTGCCAGCCCCAGAGGACATGTTCATCACACAGCCCAGGCCGTCTCTGTGGAGCCTTTCGTCGCCCCGCGCTGAAGGAGCCCTGAATGGCGGCACCCCGGAGGAGCCCTTTGCCAGATGTCACCGGAGGAGCCTGTCATCGCCACATCATTGCGTTTGCTCTTTTGTATGGCGTTTGGTTTGGTGTATTTGATTGTACGGCATCTTCTGTGTCTCTTAAGTGGTCTGTACAATGTCCTTTGTCGGGGATGGGCTGTAGCAAGGGCGGGGGGTACATGGTGGAGCGTACTGTAGTTGGTTTTGTGTTCCGTATTGCGTCGTCCTGTGTCTACTGAGTATTGCATGATCTGATCTGGACTGTATTTTGTGCTGTATGTATTGTTTTGGTTTTGCGTGGTTTAGTGCTTATTGTACTGAGGGTCTCTTGAGCTGTATCTTGTATTTCCGGCCTAGTGGGTATGGTGTGCGTGGGGTTGTATTTTGTATCCTATGGTACGTCTTGTGGTTTCTGCTGGGCTGTTTGTACTACGTGGTATGACGTATTGTATTTCAAGTCTGTTCTTTCCAGCGTGGTATGAGTCGTGTTGCATTGCGCTCGCACCACCCCAGAGGAGATGCTGATAGCGTTGCTCCTGGAGAGCCCCCAGTGGCGCCGCCCCGGAGCAGCCCTGTAGCGCAGCGCCGCAGGGGAGCGATTGGTGGCAAAGCGCCTCGGGAGCCCCTCGTCGTGCCGCAGAGGAGCAGCCCTTTGTTACGCTGCCGAGGAGGAGCCGATGGTGGCAGCGCCCTGGAGGAGCCATTTGTTGCTTTGCGCTGGAGGAGCCCGTGCTAGTGCCGTTGCGCAGGCGTCCTTGTTGTCGCCCCGTCGGAGGAGCGTGTCTTGGCGCCTCCCCAGAGGTTGGCTTTGTGCCGCCGCAGCAGAGCAGTGGTTAGCAGGGAGCGCCGGAGGAGCAGTTTGTTTGATGCCCAGCTCTTCTTGGAGCCCCTTTGGTGCAGCGGAGCAGCTGTTGGTGGTGCCATGCTGGTGGGGCCCTTGGTGGTGCAGCATTGGAGGAGCCCCCGATGGCTTGGCGGCAGAGGAGCCCTTTTGTCTTTCCGCTCTGGAGGAGTCCTTGGTTGCGCAGCCCTGGAGGAGCCTTTCTTTGTGCCGCCCCGCAGGAGCCGCTTCTCGTGCGGCCTGCTAGGGCACCTGTGTCAACTTATGTTGGGGGAGCCCTGCATCGCAGTGCCCCACGGGAGATCTTCCTGACGCTGGTGATTTGGTACGTACCCTAGGGTAGGTACTGTGGGTCTGGTCCCTGCCTGTGGTATCTCCTGTCCGGTCTGGGATGGTGTCGCATTGTAGTTGGCCTGTATTTTTCTACTGTGGTACTTGTATTTTGTATTGTAGCATATGTATTGTGTGTATGGAGTCGTAGTTCTTGTACAGTGTGTGCTGTATGGTATACATTGCATGGGATGGATTTTGTTTTCTGTAGAGTATTTTTTACTGTCTGTTCAGTATTCTGTGTATTCTTTGTGCTGTCTTTTATTGTGCAGGATGATTTTGATGGTATGTATTCGTGTTTTGTTTTCTGTTGTATGTTATATGTATTGCATAGTACCTTCTGTTGTGTGTCGTTTACTGGGTTTTGTCTTGTTTTGCCTGTATTTTCTGGTACGTATTGTCTTTTGAGGTATTTCCCGCCCAGATTCTGTTTCCTGTCTTGTCTTTTGCGTCTGGTTTTGTGCGCTGTTTCTGGAAGTGTCTTGTGACACTATGCGCTATGGTTTGTAATATACTGGCTCCTGCGATTTCTTCGGTGGTGTGTGTCTCGAGGAGAGGCTGAGGGAGCTGGGGTTGTTTAGCCTGGGGAGCCCTGCATCGTGCCAGCCCCAGAGGACATGTTCATCACACAGCCCAGGCCGTCTCTGTGGAGCCTTTCGTCGCCCCGCGCTGAAGGAGCCCTGAATGGCGGCACCCCGGAGGAGCCCTTTGCCAGATGTCACCGGAGGAGCCTGTCATCGCCGCATCATTGCGTTTGCTCTTTTGTATGGCGTTTGGTTTGGTGTATTTGATTGTACGGCATCTTCTGTGTCTCTTAAGTGGTCTGTGCAATGTCCTTTGTCGGGGATGGGCTGTAGCAAGGGCGGGGGGTACATGGTGGAGCGTACTGTAGTTGGTTTTGTGTTCCGTATTGCGTCGTCCTGTGTCTACTGAGTATTGCATGATCTGATCTGGACTGTATTTTGTGCTGTATGTATTGTTTTGGTTTTGCGTGGTTTAGTGCTTATTGTACTGAGGGTCTCTTGAGCTGTATCTTGTATTTCCGGCCTAGTGGGTATGGTGTGCGTAGGGTTGTATTTTGTATCCTATGGTACGTCTTGTGTTTTCTGCTGGGCTGTTTGTACTACGTGGTATGACGTATTGTATTTCAAGTCTGTTCTTTCCAGCGTGGTATGAGTCGTGTTGCATTGCGCTCGCACCACCCCAGAGGAGATGCTGATAGCGTTGCTCCTGGAGAGCCCCCAGTGGCGCCGCCCCGGAGCAGCCCTGTAGCGCAGCGCCGCAGGGGAGCGATTGGTGGCAAAGCGCCTCGGGAGCCCCTCGTCGTGCCGCAGAGGAGCAGCCCTTTGTTACGCTGCCGAGGAGGAGCCGATGGTGGCAGCGCCCTGGAGGAGCCATTTGTTGCTTTGCGCTGGAGGAGCCCGTGCTAGTGCCGTTGCGCAGGCGTCCTTGTTGTCGCCCCGTCGGAGGAGCGTGTCTTGGCGCCTCCCCAGAGGTTGGCTTTGTGCCGCCGCAGCAGAGCAGTGGTTAGCAGGGAGCGCCGGAGGAGCAGTTTGTTTGATGCCCAGCTCTTCTTGGAGCCCCTTTGGTGCAGCGGAGCAGCTGTTGGTGGTGCCATGCTGGTGGGGCCCTTGGTGGTGCAGCATTGGAGGAGCCCCCGATGGCTTGGCGGCAGAGGAGCCCTTTTGTCTTTCCGCTCTGGAGGAGTCCTTGGTTGCGCAGCCCTGGAGGAGCCTTTCTTTGTGCCGCCCCGCAGGAGCCGCTTCTCGTGCGGCCTGCTAGGGCACCTGTGTCAACTTATGTTGGGGGAGCCCTGCATCGCAGTGCCCCACGGGAGATCTTCCTGACGCTGGTGATTTGGTACGTACCCTAGGGTAGGTACTGTGGGTCTGGTCCCTGCCTGTGGTATCTCCTGTCCGGTCTGGGATGGTGTCGCATTGTAGTTGGCCTGTATTTTTCTACTGTGGTACTTGTATTTTGTATTGTAGCATATGTATTGTGTGTATGGAGTCGTAGTTCTTGTACAGTGTGTGCTGTATGGTATACATTGCATGGGATGGATTTTGTTTTCTGTAGAGTATTTTTTACTGTCTGTTCAGTATTCTGTGTATTCTTTGTGCTGTCTTTTATTGTGCAGGATGATTTTGATGGTATGTATTCGTGTTTTGTTTTCTGTTGTATGTTATATGTATTGCATAGTACCTTCTGTTGTGTGTCGTTTACTGGGTTTTGTCTTGTTTTGCCTGTATTTTCTGGTACGTATTGTCTTTTGCGGTATTTCCCGCCCAGATTCTGTTTCCTGTCTTGTCTTTTGCGTCTGGTTTTGTGCGCTGTTTCTGGAAGTGTCTTGTGACACTATGCGCTATGGTTTGTAATGTACTGGCTCCTGCGATTTCTTCGGTGGTGTGTGTCTCGAGGAGAGGCTGAGGGAGCTGGGGTTGTTTAGCCTGGGGAGCCCTGCATCGTGCCAGCCCCAGAGGACATGTTCATCACACAGCCCAAGCCGTCTCTGTGGAGCCTTTCGTCGCCCCGCGCTGAAGGAGCCCTGAATGGCGGCACCCCGGAGGAGCCCTTTGCCAGATGTCACCGGAGGAGCCTGTCATCGCCGCATCATTGCGTTTGCTCTTTTGTATGGCGTTTGGTTTGGTGTATTTGATTGTACGGCATCTTCTGTGTCTCTTAAGTGGTCTGTGCAATGTCCTTTGTCGGGGATGGGCTGTAGCAAGGGCGGGGGGTACATGGTGGAGCGTACTGTAGTTGGTTTTGTGTTCCGTATTGCGTCGTCCTGTGTCTACTGAGTATTGCATGATCTGATCTGGACTGTATTTTGTGCTGTATGTATTGTTTTGGTTTTGCGTGGTTTAGTGCTTATTGTACTGAGGGTCTCTTGAGCTGTATCTTGTATTTCCGGCCTAGTGGGTATGGTGTGCGTAGGGTTGTATTTTGTATCCTATGGTACGTCTTGTGTTTTCTGCTGGGCTGTTTGTACTACGTGGTATGACGTATTGTATTTCAAGTCTGTTCTTTCCAGCGTGGTATGAGTCGTGTTGCATTGCGCTCGCACCACCCCAGAGGAGATGCTGATAGCGTTGCTCCTGGAGAGCCCCCAGTGGCGCCGCCCCGGAGCAGCCCTGTAGCGCAGCGCCGCAGGGGAGCGATTGGTGGCAAAGCGCCTCGGGAGCCCCTCGTCGTGCCGCAGAGGAGCAGCCCTTTGTTACGCTGCCGAGGAGGAGCCGATGGTGGCAGCGCCCTGGAGGAGCCATTTGTTGCTTTGCGCTGGAGGAGCCCGTGCTAGTGCCGTTGCGCAGGCGTCCTTGTTGTCGCCCCGTCGGAGGAGCGTGTCTTGGCGCCTCCCCAGAGGTTGGCTTTGTGCCGCCGCAGCAGAGCAGTGGTTAGCAGGGAGCGCCGGAGGAGCAGTTTGTTTGATGCCCAGCTCTTCTTGGAGCCCCTTTGGTGCAGCGGAGCAGCTGTTGGTGGTGCCATGCTGGTGGGGCCCTTGGTGGTGCAGCATTGGAGGAGCCCCTGATGGCTTGGCGGCAGAGGAGCCCTTTTGTCTTTCCGCTCTGGAGGAGTCCTTGGTTGCGCAGCCCTGGAGGAGCCTTTCTTTGTGCCGCCCCGCAGGAGCCGCTTCTCGTGCGGCCTGCTAGGGCACCTGTGTCAACTTATGTTGGAGGAGCCCTGCATCGCAGTGCCCCACAGGAGATCTTCCTGACGCTGGTGATTTGGTACGTACCCTAGGGTAGGTACTGTGGGTCTGGTCCCTGCCTGTGGTATCTCCTGTCCGGTCTGGGATGGTGTCGCATTGTAGTTGGCCTGTATTTTTCTACTGTGGTACTTGTATTTTGTATTGTAGCATATGTATTGTGTGTATGGAGTCGTAGTTCTTGTACAGTGTGTGCTGTATGGTATACATTGCATGGGATGGATTTTGTTTTCTGTAGAGTATTTTTTACTGTCTGTTCAGTATTCTGTGTATTCTTTGTGCTGTCTTTTATTGTGCAGGATGATTTTGATGGTATGTATTCGTGTTTTGTTTTCTGTTGTATGTTATATGTATTGCATAGTACCTTCTGTTGTGTGTCGTTTACTGGGTTTTGTCTTGTTTTGCCTGTATTTTCTGGTACGTATTGTCTTTTGCGGTATTTCCCGCCCAGATTCTGTTTCCTGTCTTGTCTTTTGCGTCTGGTTTTGTGCGCTGTTTCTGGAAGTGTCTTGTGACATGCGCTATGGTTTGTAATGTACTGGCTCCTGCGATTTCTTCGGTGGTGTGTGTCTCGAGGAGAGGCTGAGGGAGCTGGGGTTGTTTAGCCTGGGGAGCCCTGCATCGTGCCAGCCCCAGAGGACATGTTCATCACACAGCCCAGGCCGTCTCTGTGGAGCCTTTCGTCGCCCCGCGCTGAAGGAGCCCTGAATGGCGGCACCCCGGAGGAGCCCTTTGCCAGATGTCACCGGAGGAGCCTGTCATCGCCGCATCATTGCGTTTGCTCTTTTGTATGGCGTTTGGTTTGGTGTATTTGATTGTACGGCATCTTCTGTGTCTCTTAAGTGGTCTGTACAATGTCCTTTGTCGGGGATGGGCTGTAGCAAGGGCGGGGGGTACATGGTGGAGCGTACTGTAGTTGGTTTTGTGTTCCGTATTGCGTCGTCCTGTGTCTACTGAGTATTGCATGATCTGATCTGGACTGTATTTTGTGCTGTATGTATTGTTTTGGTTTTGCGTGGTTTAGTGCTTATTGTACTGAGGGTCTCTTGAGCTGTATCTTGTATTTCCGGCCTAGTGGGTATGGTGTGCGTAGGGTTGTATTTTGTATCCTATGGTACGTCTTGTGTTTTCTGCTGGGCTGTTTGTACTACGTGGTATGACGTATTGTATTTCAAGTCTGTTCTTTCCAGCGTGGTATGAGTCGTGTTGCATTGCGCTCGCACCACCCCAGAGGAGATGCTGATAGCGTTGCTCCTGGAGAGCCCCCAGTGGCGCCGCCCCGGAGCAGCCCTGTAGCGCAGCGCCGCAGGGGAGCGATTGGTGGCAAAGCGCCTCGGGAGCCCCTC
The DNA here is from genome assembly GCF_023634085.1 of Falco cherrug. Taxonomy (NCBI): domain Eukaryota; kingdom Metazoa; phylum Chordata; class Aves; order Falconiformes; family Falconidae; genus Falco; species Falco cherrug. The sequence continues at coordinate 1,219,459 of NC_073709.1, forward strand.
GTCGTGCCGCAGAGGAGCAGCCCTTTGTTACGCTGCCGCGGAGGAGCCGATGGTGGCAGCGCCCTGGAGGAGCCATTTGTTGCTTTGCGCTGGAGGAGCCCGTGCTAGTGCCGTTGCGCAGGCGTCCTTGTTGTCGCCCCGTCGGAGGAGCGTGTCTTGGCGCCTCCCCAGAGGTTGGCTTTGTGCCACCGCAGCAGAGCAGTGGTTAGCAGGGAGCGCCGGAGGAGCAGTTTGTTTGATGCCCAGCTCTTCTTGGAGCCCCTTTGGTGCAGCGGAGCAGCTGTTGGTGGTGCCATGCTGGTGGGGCCCTTGGTGGTGCAGCATTGGAGGAGCCCCTGATGGCTTGGCGGCAGAGGAGCCCTTTTGTCTTTCCGCTCTGGAGGAGTCCTTGGTTGCGCAGCCCTGGAGGAGCCTTTCTTTGTGCCGCCCCGCAGGAGCCGCTTCTCGTGCGGCCTGCTAGGGCACCTGTGTCAACTTATGTTGGAGGAGCCCTGCATCGCAGTGCCCCACGGGAGATCTTCCTGACGCTGGTGATTTGGTACGTACCCTAGGGTAGGTACTGTGGGTCTGGTCCCTGCCTGTGGTATCTCCTGTCCGGTCTGGGATGGTGTCGCATTGTAGTTGGCCTGTATTTTTCTACTGTGGTACTTGTATTTTGTATTGTAGCATATGTATTGTGTGTATGGAGTCGTAGTTCTTGTACAGTGTGTGCTGTATGGTATACATTGCATGGGATGGATTTTGTTTTCTGTAGAGTATTTTTTACTGTCTGTTCAGTATTCTGTGTATTCTTTGTGCTGTCTTTTATTGTGCAGGATGATTTTGATGGTATGTATTCGTGTTTTGTTTTCTGTTGTATGTTATATGTATTGCATAGTACCTTCTGTTGTGTGTCGTTTACTGGGTTTTGTCTTGTTTTGCCTGTATTTTCTGGTACGTATTGTCTTTTGCGGTATTTCCCGCCCAGATTCTGTTTCCTGTCTTGTCTTTTGCGTCTGGTTTTGTGCGCTGTTTCTGGAAGTGTCTTGTGACACTATGCGCTATGGTTTGTAATGTACTGGCTCCTGCGATTTCTTCGGTGGTGTGTGTCTCGAGGAGAGGCTGAGGGAGCTGGGGTTGTTTAGCCTGGGGAGCCCTGCATCGTGCCAGCCCCAGAGGACATGTTCATCACACAGCCCAGGCCGTCTCTGTGGAGCCTTTCGTCGCCCCGCGCTGAAGGAGCCCTGAATGGCGGCACCCCGGAGGAGCCCTTTGCCAGATGTCACCGGAGGAGCCTGTCATCGCCACATCATTGCGTTTGCTCTTTTGTATGGCGTTTGGTTTGGTGTATTTGATTGTACGGCATCTTCTGTGTCTCTTAAGTGGTCTGTACAATGTCCTTTGTCGGGGATGGGCTGTAGCAAGGGCGGGGGGTACATGGTGGAGCGTACTGTAGTTGGTTTTGTGTTCCGTAGTGCGTCGTCCTGTGTCTACTGAGTATTGCATGATCTGATCTGGACTGTATTTTGTGCTGTATGTATTGTTTTGGTTTTGCGTGGTTTAGTGCTTATTGTACTGAGGGTCTCTTGAGCTGTATCTTGTATTTCCGGCCTAGTGGGTATGGTGTGCGTAGGGTTGTATTTTGTATCCTATGGTACGTCTTGTGTTTTCTGCTGGGCTGTTTGTACTACGTGGTATGACGTATTGTATTTCAAGTCTGTTCTTTCCAGCGTGGTATGAGTCGTGTTGCATTGCGCTCGCACCACCCCAGAGGAGATGCTGATAGCGTTGCTCCTGGAGAGCCCCCAGTGGCGCCGCCCCGGAGCAGCCCTGTAGCGCAGCGCCGCAGGGGAGCGATTGGTGGCAAAGCGCCTCGGGAGCCCCTCGTCGTGCCGCAGAGGAGCAGCCCTTTGTTACGCTGCCGAGGAGGAGCCGATGGTGGCAGCGCCCTGGAGGAGCCATTTGTTGCTTTGCGCTGGAGGAGCCCGTGCTAGTGCCGTTGCGCAGGCGTCCTTGTTGTCGCCCCGTCGGAGGAGCGTGTCTTGGCGCCTCCCCAGAGGTTGGCTTTGTGCCGCCGCAGCAGAGCAGTGGTTAGCAGGGAGCGCCGGAGGAGCAGTTTGTTTGATGCCCAGCTCTTCTTGGAGCCCCTTTGGTGCAGCGGAGCAGCTGTTGGTGGTGCCATGCTGGTGGGGCCCTTGGTGGTGCAGCATTGGAGGAGCCCCCGATGGCTTGGCGGCAGAGGAGCCCTTTTGTCTTTCCGCTCTGGAGGAGTCCTTGGTTGCGCAGCCCTGGAGGAGCCTTTCTTTGTGCCGCCCCGCAGGAGCCGCTTCTCGTGCGGCCTGCTAGGGCACCTGTGTCAACTTATGTTGGAGGAGCCCTGCATCGCAGTGCCCCACGGGAGATCTTCCTGACGCTGGTGATTTGGTACGTACTCTACGGTAGGTACTGCGGGTCTGGTCCCTGCCTGTGGTATCTCCTGTCCGGTCTGGGATGGTGTCGCATTGTAGTTGGCCTGTATTTTTCTACTGTGGTACTTGTATTTTGTATTGTAGCATATGTATTGTGTGTATGGAGTCGTAGTTCTTGTACAGTGTGTGCTGTATGGTATACATTGCATGGGATGGATTTTGTTTTCTGTAGAGTATTTTTTACTGTCTGTTCAGTATTCTGTGTATTCTTTGTGCTGTCTTTTATTGTGCAGGATGATTTTGATGGTATGTATTCGTGTTTTGTTTTCTGTTGTATGTTATATGTATTGCATAGTACCTTCTGTTGTGTGTCGTTTACTGGGTTTTGTCTTGTTTTGCCTGTATTTTCTGGTACGTATTGTCTTTTGCGGTATTTCCCGCCCAGATTCTGTTTCCTGTCTTGTCTTTTGCGTCTGGTTTTGTGCGCTGTTTCTGGAAGTGTCTTGTGACACTATGCGCTATGGTTTGTAATGTACTGGCTCCTGCGATTTCTTCGGTGGTGTGTGTCTCGAGGAGAGGCTGAGGGAGCTGGGGTTGTTTAGCCTGGGGAGCCCTGCATCGTGCCAGCCCCAGAGGACATGTTCATCACACAGCCCAGGCCGTCTCTGTGGAGCCTTTCGTCGCCCCGCGCTGAAGGAGCCCTGAATGGCGGCACCCCGGAGGAGCCCTTTGCCAGATGTCACCGGAGGAGCCTGTCATCGCCGCATCATTGCGTTTGCTCTTTTGTATGGCGTTTGGTTTGGTGTATTTGATTGTACGGCATCTTCTGTGTCTCTTAAGTGGTCTGTGCAATGTCCTTTGTCGGGGATGGGCTGTAGCAAGGGCGGGGGGTACATGGTGGAGCGTACTGTAGTTGGTTTTGTGTTCCGTAGTGCGTCGTCCTGTGTCTACTGAGTATTGCATGATCTGATCTGGACTGTATTTTGTGCTGTATGTATTGTTTTGGTTTTGCGTGGTTTAGTGCTTATTGTACTGAGGGTCTCTTGAGCTGTATCTTGTATTTCCGGCCTAGTGGGTATGGTGTGCGTAGGGTTGTATTTTGTATCCTATGGTACGTCTTGTGTTTTCTGCTGGGCTGTTTGTACTACGTGGTATGACGTATTGTATTTCAAGTCTGTTCTTTCCAGCGTGGTATGAGTCGTGTTGCATTGCGCTCGCACCACCCCAGAGGAGATGCTGATAGCGTTGCTCCTGGAGAGCCCCCAGTGGCGCCGCCCCGGAGCAGCCCTGTAGCGCAGCGCCGCAGGGGAGCGATTGGTGGCAAAGCGCCTCGGGAGCCCCTCGTCGTGCCGCAGAGGAGCAGCCCTTTGTTACGCTGCCGAGGAGGAGCCGATGGTGGCAGCGCCCTGGAGGAGCCATTTGTTGCTTTGCGCTGGAGGAGCCCGTGCTAGTGCCGTTGCGCAGGCGTCCTTGTTGTCGCCCCGTCGGAGGAGCGTGTCTTGGCGCCTCCCCAGAGGTTGGCTTTGTGCCGCCGCAGCAGAGCAGTGGTTAGCAGGGAGCGCCGGAGGAGCAGTTTGTTTGATGCCCAGCTCTTCTTGGAGCCCCTTTGGTGCAGCGGAGCAGCTGTTGGTGGTGCCATGCTGGTGGGGCCCTTGGTGGTGCAGCATTGGAGGAGCCCCCGATGGCTTGGCGGCAGAGGAGCCCTTTTGTCTTTCCGCTCTGGAGGAGTCCTTGGTTGCGCAGCCCTGGAGGAGCCTTTCTTTGTGCCGCCCCGCAGGAGCCGCTTCTCGTGCGGCCTGCTAGGGCACCTGTGTCAACTTATGTTGGGGGAGCCCTGCATCGCAGTGCCCCACGGGAGATCTTCCTGACGCTGGTGATTTGGTACGTACCCTAGGGTAGGTACTGTGGGTCTGGTCCCTGCCTGTGGTATCTCCTGTCCGGTCTGGGATGGTGTCGCATTGTAGTTGGCCTGTATTTTTCTACTGTGGTACTTGTATTTTGTATTGTAGCATATGTATTGTGTGTATGGAGTCGTAGTTCTTGTACAGTGTGTGCTGTATGGTATACATTGCATGGGATGGATTTTGTTTTCTGTAGAGTATTTTTTACTGTCTGTTCAGTATTCTGTGTATTCTTTGTGCTGTCTTTTATTGTGCAGGATGATTTTGATGGTATGTATTCGTGTTTTGTTTTCTGTTGTATGTTATATGTATTGCATAGTACCTTCTGTTGTGTGTCGTTTACTGGGTTTTGTCTTGTTTTGCCTGTATTTTCTGGTACGTATTGTCTTTTGAGGTATTTCCCGCCCAGATTCTGTTTCCTGTCTTGTCTTTTGCGTCTGGTTTTGTGCGCTGTTTCTGGAAGTGTCTTGTGACACTATGCGCTATGGTTTGTAATGTACTGGCTCCTGCGATTTCTTCGGTGGTGTGTGTCTCGAGGAGAGGCTGAGGGAGCTGGGGTTGTTTAGCCTGGGGAGCCCTGCATCGTGCCAGCCCCAGAGGACATGTTCATCACACAGCCCAGGCCGTCTCTGTGGAGCCTTTCGTCGCCCCGCACTGAAGGAGCCCTGAATGGCGGCACCCCGGAGGAGCCCTTTGCCAGATGTCACCGGAGGAGCCTGTCATCGCCGCATCATTGCGTTTGCTCTTTTGTATGGCGTTTGGTTTGGTGTATTTGATTGTACGGCATCTTCTGTGTCTCTTAAGTGGTCTGTACAATGTCCTTTGTCGGGGATGGGCTGTAGCAAGGGCGGGGGGTACATGGTGGAGCGTACTGTAGTTGGTTTTGTGTTCCGTAGTGCGTCGTCCTGTGTCTACTGAGTATTGCATGATCTGATCTGGACTGTATTTTGTGCTGTATGTATTGTTTTGGTTTTGCGTGGTTTAGTGCTTATTGTACTGAGGGTCTCTTGAGCTGTATCTTGTATTTCCGGCCTAGTGGGTATGGTGTGCGTAGGGTTGTATTTTGTATCCTATGGTACGTCTTGTGTTTTCTGCTGGGCTGTTTGTACTACGTGGTATGACGTATTGTATTTCAAGTCTGTTCTTTCCAGCGTGGTATGAGTCGTGTTGCATTGCGCTCGCACCACCCCAGAGGAGATGCTGATAGCGTTGCTCCTGGAGAGCCCCCAGTGGCGCCGCCCCGGAGCAGCCCTGTAGCGCAGCGCCGCAGGGGAGCGATTGGTGGCAAAGCGCCTCGGGAGCCCCTCGTCGTGCCGCAGAGGAGCAGCCCTTTGTTACGCTGCCGAGGAGGAGCCGATGGTGGCAGCGCCCTGGAGGAGCCATTTGTTGCTTTGCGCTGGAGGAGCCCGTGCTAGTGCCGTTGCGCAGGCGTCCTTGTTGTCGCCCCGTCGGAGGAGCGTGTCTTGGCGCCTCCCCAGAGGTTGGCTTTGTGCCGCCGCAGCAGAGCAGTGGTTAGCAGGGAGCGCCGGAGGAGCAGTTTGTTTGATGCCCAGCTCTTCTTGGAGCCCCTTTGGTGCAGCGGAGCAGCTGTTGGTGGTGCCATGCTGGTGGGGCCCTTGGTGGTGCAGCATTGGAGGAGCCCCTGATGGCTTGGCGGCAGAGGAGCCCTTTTGTCTTTCCGCTCTGGAGGAGTCCTTGGTTGCGCAGCCCTGGAGGAGCCTTTCTTTGTGCCGCCCCGCAGGAGCCGCTTCTCGTGCGGCCTGCTAGGGCACCTGTGTCAACTTATGTTGGAGGAGCCCTGCATCACAGTGCCCCACGGGAGATCTTCCTGACGCTGGTGATTTGGTACGTACCCTAGGGTAGGTACTGTGGGTCTGGTCCCTGCCTGTGGTATCTCCTGTCCGGTCTGGGATGGTGTCGCATTGCAGTTGGCCTGTATTTTTCTACTGTGGTACTTGTATTTTGTATTGTAGCATATGTATTGTGTGTATGGAGTCGTAGTTCTTGTACAGTGTGTGCTGTATGGTATACATTGCATGGGATGGATTTTGTTTTCTGTAGAGTATTTTTTACTGTCTGTTCAGTATTCTGTGTATTCTTTGTGCTGTCTTTTATTGTGCAGGATGATTTTGATGGTATGTATTTGTGTTTTGTTTTCTGTTGTACGTTATATGTATTGCATAGTACCTTCTGTTGTGTGTCGTTTACTGGGTTTTGTCTTGTTTTGCCTGTATTTTCTGGTACGTATTGTCTTTTGCGGTATTTCCCGCCCAGATTCTGTTTCCTGTCTTGTCTTTTGCGTCTGGTTTTGTGCGCTGTTTCTGGAAGTGTCTTGTGACATGCGCTATGGTTTGTAATGTACTGGCTCCTGCGATTTCTTCGGTGGTGTGTGTCTCGAGGAGAGGCTGAGGGAGCTGGGGTTGTTTAGCCTGGGGAGCCCTGCATCGTGCCAGCCCCAGAGGACATGTTCATCACACAGCCCAGGCCGTCTCTGTGGAGCCTTTCGTCGCCCCGCGCTGAAGGAGCCCTGAATGGCGGCACCCCGGAGGAGCCCTTTGCCAGATGTCACCGGAGGAGCCTGTCATCGCCGCATCATTGCGTTTGCTCTTTTGTATGGCGTTTGGTTGGGTGTATTTGATTGTACGGCATCTTCTGTGTCTCTTAAGTGGTCTGTACAATGTCCTTTGTCGGGGATGGGTTGTAGCAAGGGCGGGGGGTACATGGTGGAGCGTACTGTAGTTGGTTTTGTGTTCCGTAGTGCGTCGTCCTGTGTCTACTGAGTATTGCATGATCTGATCTGGACTGTATTTTGTGCTGTATGTATTGTTTTGGTTTTGCGTGGTTTAGTGCTTATTGTACTGAGGGTCTCTTGAGCTGTATCTTGTATTTCCGGCCTAGTGGGTATGGTGTGCGTAGGGTTGTATTTTGTATCCTATGGTACGTCTTGTGTTTTCTGCTGGGCTGTTTGTACTACGTGGTATGACGTATTGTATTTCAAGTCTGTTCTTTCCAGCGTGGTATGAGTCGTGTTGCATTGCGCTCGCACCACCCCAGAGGAGATGCTGATAGCGTTGCTCCTGGAGAGCCCCCAGTGGCGCCGCCCCGGAGCAGCCCTGTAGCGCAGCGCCGCAGGGGAGCGATTGGTGGCAAAGCGCCTCGGGAGCCCCTCGTCGTGCCGCAGAGGAGCAGCCCTTTGTTACGCTGCCGAGGAGGAGCCGATGGTGGCAGCGCCCTGGAGGAGCCATTTGTTGCTTTGCGCTGGAGGAGCCCGTGCTAGTGCCGTTGCGCAGGCGTCCTTGTTGTCGCCCCGTCGGAGGAGCGTGTCTTGGCGCCTCCCCAGAGGTTGGCTTTGTGCCGCCGCAGCAGAGCAGTGGTTAGCAGGGAGCGCCGGAGGAGCAGTTTGTTTGATGCCCAGCTCTTCTTGGAGCCCCTTTGGTGCAGCGGAGCAGCTGTTGGTGGTGCCATGCTGGTGGGGCCCTTGGTGGTGCAGCATTGGAGGAGCCCCTGATGGCTTGGCGGCAGAGGAGCCCTTTTGTCTTTCCGCTCTGGAGGAGTCCTTGGTTGCGCAGCCCTGGAGGAGCCTTTCTTTGTGCCGCCCCGCAGGAGCCGCTTCTCGTGCGGCCTGCTAGGGCACCTGTGTCAACTTATGTTGGAGGAGCCCTGCATCACAGTGCCCCACGGGAGATCTTCCTGACGCTGGTGATTTGGTACGTACCCTAGGGTAGGTACTGTGGGTCTGGTCCCTGCCTGTGGTATCTCCTGTCCGGTCTGGGATGGTGTCGCATTGCAGTTGGCCTGTATTTTTCTACTGTGGTACTTGTATTTTGTATTGTAGCATATGTATTGTGTGTATGGAGTCGTAGTTCTTGTACAGTGTGTGCTGTATGGTATACATTGCATGGAATGGATTTTGTTTTCTGTAGAGTATTTTTTACTGTCTGTTCAGTATTCTGTGTATTCTTTGTGCTGTCTTTTATTGTGCAGGATGATTTTGATGGTATGTATTCGTGTTTTGTTTTCTGTTGTACGTTATATGTATTGCATAGTACCTTCTGTTGTGTGTCTTTTACTGGGTTTTGTCTTGTTTTGCCTGTATTTTCTGGTACGTATTGTCTTTTGCGGTATTTCCCGCCCAGATTCTGTTTCCTGTCTTGTCTTTTGCGTCTGGTTTTGTGCGCTGTTTCTGGAAGTGTCTTGTGACACTATGCGCTATGGTTTGTAATGTACTGGCTCCTGCGATTTCTTCGGTGGTGTGTGTCTCGAGGAGAGGCTGAGGGAGCTGGGGTTGTTTAGCCTGGGGAGCCCTGCATCGTGCCAGCCCCAGAGGACATGTTCATCACACAGCCCAGGCCGTCTCTGTGGAGCCTTTCGTCGCCCCGCGCTGAAGGAGCCCTGAATGGCGGCACCCCGGAGGAGCCCTTTGCCAGATGTCACCGGAGGAGCCTGTCGTCGCCGCATCATTGCGTTTGCTCTTTTGTATGGCGTTTGGTTGGGTGTATTTGATTGTACGGCATCTTCTGTGTCTCTTAAGTGGTCTGTACAATGTCCTTTGTCGGGGATGGGTTGTAGCAAGGGCGGGGGGTACATGGTGGAGCGTACTGTAGTTGGTTTTGTGTTCCGTAGTGCGTCGTCCTGTGTCTACTGAGTATTGCATGATCTGATCTGGACTGTATTTTGTGCTGTATGTATTGTTTTGGTTTAGCGTGGTTTAGTGCTTATTGTACTGAGGGTCTCTTGAGCTGTATCTTGTATTTCCGGCCTAGTGGGTATGGTGTGCGTAGGGTTGTATTTTGTATCCTATGGTACGTCTTGTGTTTTCTGCTGGGCTGTTTGTACTACGTGGTATGACGTATTGTATTTCAAGTCTGTTCTTTCCAGCGTGGTATGAGTCGTGTTGCATTGCGCTCGCACCACCCCAGAGGAGATGCTGATAGCGTTGCTCCTGGAGAGCCCCCAGTGGCGCCGCCCCGGAGCAGCCCTGTAGCGCAGCGCCGCAGGGGAGCGATTGGTGGCAAAGCGCCTCGGGAGCCCCTCGTCGTGCCGCAGAGGAGCAGCCCTTTGTTACGCTGCCGAGGAGGAGCCGATGGTGGCAGCGCCCTGGAGGAGCCATTTGTTGCTTTGCGCTGGAGGAGCCCGTGCTAGTGCCGTTGCGCAGGCGTCCTTGTTGTCGCCCCGTCGGAGGAGCGTGTCTTGGCGCCTCCCCAGAGGTTGGCTTTGTGCCGCCGCAGCAGAGCAGTGGTTAGCAGGGAGCGCCGGAGGAGCAGTTTGTTTGATGCCCAGCTCTTCTTGGAGCCCCTTTGGTGCAGCGGAGCAGCTGTTGGTGGTGCCATGCTGGTGGGGCCCTTGGTGGTGCAGCATTGGAGGAGCCCCTGATGGCTTGGCGGCAGAGGAGCCCTTTTGTCTTTCCGCTCTGGAGGAGTCCTTGGTTGCGCAGCCCTGGAGGAGCCTTTCTTTGTGCCGCCCCGCAGGAGCCGCTTCTCGTGCGGCCTGCTAGGGCACCTGTGTCAACTTATGTTGGAGGAGCCCTGCATCGCAGTGCCCCACGGGAGATCTTCCTGACGCTGGTGATTTGGTACGTACCCTAGGGTAGGTACTGTGGGTCTGGTCCCTGCCTGTGGTATCTCCTGTCCGGTCTGGGATGGTGTCGCATTGTAGTTGGCCTGTATTTTTCTACTGTGGTACTTGTATTTTGTATTGTAGCATATGTATTGTGTGTATGGAGTCGTAGTTCTTGTACAGTGTGTGCTGTATGGTATACATTGCATGGGATGGATTTTGTTTTCTGTAGAGTATTTTTTACTGTCTGTTCAGTATTCTGTGTATTCTTTGTGCTGTCTTTTATTGTGCAGGATGATTTTGATGGTATGTATTCGTGTTTTGTTTTCTGTTGTATGTTATATGTATTGCATAGTACCTTCTGTTGTGTGTCGTTTACTGGGTTTTGTCTTGTTTTGCCTGTATTTTCTGGTACGTATTGTCTTTTGCGGTATTTCCCGCCCAGATTCTGTTTCCTGTCTTGTCTTTTGCGTCTGGTTTTGTGCGCTGTTTCTGGAAGTGTCTTGTGACACTATGCGCTATGGTTTGTAATGTACTGGCTCCTGCGATTTCTTCGGTGGTGTGTGTCTCGAGGAGAGGCTGAGGGAGCTGGGGTTGTTTAGCCTGGGGAGCCCTGTATCGTGCCAGCCCCAGAGGACATGTTCATCACACAGCCCAGGCCGTCTCTGTGGAGCCTTTCGTCGCCCCGCGCTGAAGGAGCCCTGAATGGCGGCACCCCGGAGGAGCCCTTTGCCAGATGTCACCGGAGGAGCCTGTCATCGCCGCATCATTGCGTTTGCTCTTTTGTATGGCGTTTGGTTGGGTGTATTTGATTGTACGGCATCTTCTGTGTCTCTTAAGTGGTCTGTACAATGTCCTTTGTCGGGGATGGGCTGTAGCAAGGGCGGGGGGTACATGGTGGAGCGTACTGTAGTTGGTTTTGTGTTCCGTAGTGCGTCGTCCTGTGTCTACTGAGTATTGCATGATCTGATCTGGACTGTATTTTGTGCTGTATGTATTGTTTTGGTTTTGCGTGGTTTAGTGCTTATTGTACTGAGGGTCTCTTGAGCTGTATCTTGTATTTCCGGCCTAGTGGGTATGGTGTGCGTAGGGTTGTATTTTGTATCCTATGGTACGTCTTGTGTTTTCTGCTGGGCTGTTTGTACTACGTGGTATGACGTATTGTATTTCAAGTCTGTTCTTTCCAGCGTGGTATGAGTCGTGTTGCATTGCGCTCGCACCACCCCAGAGGAGATGCTGATAGCGTTGCTCCTGGAGAGCCCCCAGTGGCGCCGCCCCGGAGCAGCCCTGTAGCGCAGCGCCGCAGGGGAGCGATTGGTGGCAAAGCTCCTCGGGAGCCCCTCGTCGTGCCGCAGAGGAGCAGCCCTTTGTTACGCTGCCGCGGAGGAGCCGATGGTGGCAGCGCCCTGGAGGAGCCATTTGTTGCTTTGCGCTGGAGGAGCCCGTGCTAGTGCCGTTGCGCAGGCGTCCTTGTTGTCGCCCCGTCGGAGGAGCGTGTCTTGGCGCCTCCCCAGAGGTTGGCTTTGTGCCGCCGCAGCAGAGCAGTGGTTAGCAGGGAGCGCCGGAGGAGCAGTTTGTTTGATGCCCAGCTCTTCTTGGAGCCCCTTTGGTGCAGCGGAGCAGCTGTTGGTGGTGCCATGCTGGTGGGGCCCTTGGTGGTGCAGCATTGGAGGAGCCCCTGATGGCTTGGCGGCAGAGGAGCCCTTTTGTCTTTCCGCTCTGGAGGAGTCCTTGGTTGCGCAGCCCTGGAGGAGCCTTTCTTTGTGCCGCCCCGCAGGAGCCGCTTCTCGTGCTGCCTGCTAGGGCACCTGTGTCAACTTATGTTGGAGGAGCCCTGCATCGCAGTGCCCCACGGGAGATCTTCCTGACGCTGGTGATTTGGTACGTACCCTAGGGTAGGTACTGTGGGTCTGGTCCCTGCCTGTGGTATCTCCTGTCCGGTCTGGGATGGTGTCGCATTGTAGTTGGCCTGTATTTTTCTACTGTGGTACTTGTATTTTGTATTGTAGCATATGTATTGTGTGTATGGAGTCGTAGTTCTTGTACAGTGTGTGCTGTATGGTATACATTGCATGGAATGGATTTTGTTTTCTGTAGAGTATTTTTTACTGTCTGTTCAGTATTCTGTGTATTCTTTGTGCTGTCTTTTATTGTGCAGGATGATTTTGATGGTATGTATTTGTGTTTTGTTTTCTGTTGTACGTTATATGTATTGCATAGTACCTTCTGTTGTGTGTCTTTTACTGGGTTTTGTCTTGTTTTGCCTGTATTTTCTGGTACGTATTGTCTTTTGCGGTATTTCCCGCCCAGATTCTGTTTCCTGTCTTGTCTTTTGCGTCTGGTTTTGTGCGCTGTTTCTGGAAGTGTCTTGTGACACTATGCGCTATGGTTTGTAATGTACTGGCTCCTGCGATTTCTTCGGTGGTGTGTGTCTCGAGGAGAGGCTGAGGGAGCTGGGGTTGTTTAGCCTGGGGAGCCCTGCATCGTGCCAGCCCCAGAGGACATGTTCATCACACAGCCCAGGCCGTCTCTGTGGAGCCTTTCGTCGCCCCGCGCTGAAGGAGCCCTGAATGGCGGCACCCCGGAGGAGCCCTTTGCCAGATGTCACCGGAGGAGCCTGTCGTCGCCGCATCATTGCGTTTGCTCTCTTGTATGGCGTTTGGTTTGGTGTATTTGATTGTACGGCATCTTCTGTGTCTCTTAAGTGGTCTGTACAATGTCCTTTGTCGGGGATGGGCTGTAGCAAGGGCGGGGGGTACATGGTGGAGCGTACTGTAGTTGGTTTTGTGTTCCGTAGTGCGTCGTCCTGTGTCTACTGAGTATTGCATGATCTGATCTGGACTGTATTTTGTGCTGTATGTATTGTTTTGGTGTTGCGTGGTTTAGTGCTTATTGTACTGAGGGTCTCTTGAGCTGTATCTTGTATTTCCGGCCTAGTGGGTATGGTGTGCGTAGGGTTGTATTTTGTATCCTATGGTACGTCTTGTGTTTTCTGCTGGGCTGTTTGTACTACGTGGTATGACGTATTGTATTTCAAGTCTGTTCTTTCCAGCGTGGTATGAGTCGTGTTGCATTGCGCTCGCACCACCCCAGAGGAGATGCTGATAGCGTTGCTCCTGGAGAGCCCCCAGTGGCGCCGCCCCGGAGCAGCCCTGTAGCGCAGCGCCGCAGGGGAGCGATTGGTGGCAAAGCGCCTCGGGAGCCCCTCGTCGTGCCGCAGAGGAGCAGCCCTTTGTTACGCTGCCGCGGAGGAGCCGATGGTGGCAGCGCCCTGGAGGAGCCATTTTTTGCTTTGCGCTGGAGGAGCCCGTGCTAGTGCCGTTGCGCAGGCGTCCTTGTTGTCGCCCCGTCGGAGGAGCGTGTCTTGGCGCCTCCCCAGAGGTTGGCTTTGTGCCGCCGCAGCAGAGCAGTGGTTAGCAGGGAGCGCCGGAGGAGCAGTTTGTTTGATGCCCAGCTCTTCTTGGAGCCCCTTTGGTGCAGCGGAGCAGCTGTTGGTGGTGCCATGCTGGTGGGGCCCTTGGTGGTGCAGCATTGGAGGAGCCCCTGATGGCTTGGCGGCAGAGGAGCCCTTTTGTCTTTCCGCTCTGGAGGAGTCCTTGGTTGCGCAGCCCTGGAGGAGCCTTTCTTTGTGCCGCCCCGCAGGAGCCGCTTCTCGTGCTGCCTGCTAGGGCACCTGTGTCAACTTATGTTGGAGGAGCCCTGCATCGCAGTGCCCCACGGGAGATCTTCCTGACGCTGGTGATTTGGTACGTACCCTAGGGTAGGTACTGTGGGTCTGGTCCCTGCCTGTGGTATCTCCTGTCCGGTCTGGGATGGTGTCGCATTGTAGTTGGCCTGTATTTTTCTACTGTGGTACTTGTATTTTGTATTGTAGCATATGTATTGTGTGTATGGAGTCGTAGTTCTTGTACAGTGTGTGCTGTATGGTATACATTGCATGGAATGGATTTTGTTTTCTGTAGAGTATTTTTTACTGTCTGTTCAGTATTCTGTGTATTCTTTGTGCTGTCTTTTATTGTGCAGGATGATTTTGATGGTATGTATTTGTGTTTTGTTTTCTGTTGTACGTTATATGTATTGCATAGTACCTTCTGTTGTGTGTCTTTTACTGGGTTTTGTCTTGTTTTGCCTGTATTTTCTGGTACGTATTGTCTTTTGCGGTATTTCCCGCCCAGATTCTGTTTCCTGTCTTGTCTTTTGCGTCTGGTTTTGTGCGCTGTTTCTGGAAGTGTCTTGTGACATGCGCTATGGTTTGTAATGTACTGGCTCCTGCGATTTCTTCGGTGGTGTGTGTCTCGAGGAGAGGCTGAGGGAGCTGGGGTTGTTTAGCCTGGGGAGCCCTGCATCGTGCCAGCCCCAGAGGACATGTTCATCACACAGCCCAGGCCGTCTCTGTGGAGCCTTTCGTCGCCCCGCGCTCAAGGAGCCCTGAATGGCGGCACCCCGGAGGAGCCCTTTGCCAGATGTCACCGGAGGAGCCTGTCGTCGCCGCATCATTGCGTTTGCTCTTTTGTATGGCGTTTGGTTGGGTGTATTTGATTGTACGGCATCTTCTGTGTCTCTTAAGTGGTCTGTACAATGTCCTTTGTCGGGGATGGGTTGTAGCAAGGGCGGGGGGTACATGGTGGAGCGTACTGTAGTTGGTTTTGTGTTCCGTAGTGCGTCGTCCTGTGTCTACTGAGTATTGCATGATCTGATCTGGACTGTATTTTGTGCTGTATGTATTGTTTTGGTTTTGCGTGGTTTAGTGCTTATTGTACTGAGGGTCTCTTGAGCTGTATCTTGTATTTCCGGCCTAGTGGGTATGGTGTGCGTAGGGTTGTATTTTGTATCCTATGGTACGTCTTGTGTTTTCTGCTGGGCTGTTTGTACTACGTGGTATGACGTATTGTATTTCAAGTCTGTTCTTTCCAGCGTGGTATGAGTCGTGTTGCATTGCGCTCGCACCACCCCAGAGGAGATGCTGATAGCGTTGCTCCTGGAGAGCCCCCAGTGGCGCCGCCCCGGAGCAGCCCTGTAGCGCAGCGCCGCAGGGGAGCGATTGGTGGCAAAGCGCCTCGGGAGCCCCTCGTCGTGCCGCAGAGGAGCAGCCCTTTGTTACGCTGCCGAGGAGGAGCCGATGGTGGCAGCGCCCTGGAGGAGCCATTTGTTGCTTTGCGCTGGAGGAGCCCGTGCTAGTGCCGTTGCGCAGGCGTCCTTGTTGTCGCCCCGTCGGAGGAGCGTGTCTTGGCGCCTCCCCAGAGGTTGGCTTTGTGCCGCCGCAGCAGAGCAGTGGTTAGCAGGGAGCGCCGGAGGAGCAGTTTGTTTGATGCCCAGCTCTTCTTGGAGCCCCTTTGGTGCAGCGGAGCAGCTGTTGGTGGTGCCATGCTGGTGGGGCCCTTGGTGGTGCAGCATTGGAGGAGCCCCTGATGGCTTGGCGGCAGAGGAGCCCTTTTGTCTTTCCGCTCTGGAGGAGTCCTTGGTTGCGCAGCCCTGGAGGAGCCTTTCTTTGTGCCGCCCCGCAGGAGCCGCTTCTCGTGCGGCCTGCTAGGGCACCTGTGTCAACTTATGTTGGAGGAGCCCTGCATCGCAGTGCCCCACGGGAGATCTTCCTGACGCTGGTGATTTGGAACGTACCCTAGGGTAGGTACTGTGGGTCTGGTCCCTGCCTGTGGTATCTCCTGTCCGGTCTGGGATGGTGTCGCATTGTAGTTGGCCTGTATTTTTCTACTGTGGTACTTGTATTTTGTATTGTAGCATATGTATTGTGTGTATGGAGTCGTAGTTCTTGTACAGTGTGTGCTGTATGGTATACATTGCATGGGATGGATTTTGTTTTCTGTAGAGTATTTTTTACTGTCTGTTCAGTATTCTGTGTATTCTTTGTGCTGTCTTTTATTGTGCAGGATGATTTTGATGGTATGTATTCGTGTTTTGTTTTCTGTTGTATGTTATATGTATTGCATAGTACCTTCTGTTGTGTGTCGTTTACTGGGTTTTGTCTTGTTTTGCCTGTATTTTCTGGTACGTATTGTCTTTTGCGGTATTTCCCGCCCAGATTCTGTTTCCTGTCTTGTCTTTTGCGTCTGGTTTTGTGCGCTGTTTCTGGAAGTGTCTTGTGACATGCGCTATGGTTTGTAATGTACTGGCTCCTGCGATTTCTTCGGTGGTGTGTGTCTCGAGGAGAGGCTGAGGGAGCTGGGGTTGTTTAGCCTGGGGAGCCCTGCATCGTGCCAGCCCCAGAGGACATGTTCATCACACAGCCCAGGCCGTCTCTGTGGAGCCTTTCGTCGCCCCGCGCTGAAGGAGCCCTGAATGGCGGCACCCCGGAGGAGCCCTTTGCCAGATGTCACCGGAGGAGCCTGTCGTCGCCGCATCATTGCGTTTGCTCTTTTGTATGGCGTTTGGTTGGGTGTATTTGATTGTACGGCATCTTCTGTGTCTCTTAAGTGGTCTGTACAATGTCCTTTGTCGGGGATGGGTTGTAGCAAGGGCGGGGGGTACATGGTGGAGCGTACTGTAGTTGGTTTTGTGTTCCGTAGTGCGTCGTCCTGTGCCTACTGAGTATTGCATGATCTGATCTGGACTGTATTTTGTGCTGTATGTATTGTTTTGGTTTTGCGTGGTTTAGTGCTTATTGTACTGAGGGTCTCTTGAGCTGTATCTTGTATTTCCGGCCTAGTGGGTATGGTGTGCGTAGGGTTGTATTTTGTATCCTATGGTACGTCTTGTGTTTTCTGCTGGGCTGTTTGTACTACGTGGTATGACGTATTGTATTTCAAGTCTGTTCTTTCCAGCGTGGTATGAGTCGTGTGGCATTGTGCTCACACCACCCCAGAGGAGATGCTGATAGCGTTGCTCCTGGAGAGCCCCCAGTGGCGCCGCCCCGGAGCAGCCCTGTAGCGCAGCGCCGCAGGGGAGCGATTGGTGGCAAAGCGCCTCGGGAGCCCCTCGTCGTGCCGCAGAGGAGCAGCCCTTTGTTACGCTGCCGAGGAGGAGCCGATGGTGGCAGCGCCCTGGAGGAGCCATTTGTTGCTTTGCGCTGGAGGAGCCCTTGCTAGTGCCGGCGCGCATGAGTCATTGTTGTCTCCATGTGGGAGGATCATGAAAATTCCTTCAGTATCACAGTCATTTCTTGGCATGCAGCCAATGGAAGACCTGTTTCATGTAGTTTTCTAAGCAATAGGGAAATATACCTTTCATTATAAGTACCTTAAAAATAAATGCAACAGTGTGTACAAAATCCACCTTCTTGTGTTCGCATTTTGGCCAGGAAAAATCAACCCGAAATCACAATAAAGCAATTTTTTTCTCACTTGTCATTGAACTGCCCCTCTGAAATGCTGCTTATTTTCACAATCTGTACATGCCTCTGACTTTTTCACCCACTGGCAACAGCTGGGTCACTTGTCTAGTTGCTGAGTCTTTTCAGACTTTGTTTGGATTTGGCCCTTAGTTACTGACCCTCAATGGCTTCACTCCAGCTGGTGGCCTAGAAAAGGACACCTGCTAAGCTCCTTTGATATGTTGAGCCTTTTCGACACAAAACTGTGGGGGGGGCAGCAAAGGTTCCTGTTTACCCTGTCTACTCTTTCAAATACTTTGTTGATGTAAATCTTAACTAAGCTTAATTAATTCAATAGTATGTCCTGTTAATTTGGTTTTTTTACAGATTTGTTTGGGGGGATTTTTCCCCAGGTGCTTCTGAATTTTCTAACTGATGTTTTGACATTGGATCTGTGTGAATCTCAGCATTGGCCCCGATAGCTTTACATTCTCACATCAGAGCCAGTTTTGTTCTGCTGTAACATTTGGTTTCCCTCAGTGCTGGCATTCCCACTTCCCCGGCTGCACTGACACTGAAGTGCTGGTTGTCTGCAGAGGCACACTGGTGATAACAAGGAGGGGCTTTTTCATTTTGTACTAATGTCATGTTTACATTGGTAGCAGGAACATGGCCAGTCCAAACCTGTTACGCTGACAAAGCAGGTTGCAGTAACACAAAATGTCTGGAATTTGTAAGTTCACCATGCATCTAGGAGACCATAAGGCTGCTATGATGATACGCCAAAACTACACCTTGCCTTTTTTGCAGAAGAGGAAGATCAGGACTCATGTGCTGCTGCTCTCCTAGAAGAACCCTCTGAGAAAGAGGGACTACTTGAGAACCTTGGCACTGAGGCCAAGCCTTGCACATCTGGCCTCCCGGGAAACATAAATATGAGGTCCCGAAGAGCAGTCGGAAAGCTTTAACCAAAATACAACACAATGCAAGAAGTCTTGGCAGGGCAGGCAAGTGACAGGGGAGCCACCTGAGCCGTGCCAGCAGCAGCTGCTCAAGGTAGCCCCAGAGGCTGCTCAGGAAACCACGGCCCCAGCATGGTGGGAGACAGCCATGAGGCCCGCTGTCCTGGTGGGGTGGTGTCCGTGCTGAAGTTGGAGTTACGGGATAGCATTTTTAAGCTGGCACTGTGGTGATTCCCCACTCTTGGAGAGAGTCTCGCCACCAAGTGTCCTCAAGGGTAGCACAGACCTTATCTCAGATAAAACATAATGTAAGAAAAGGATTCTGTAATACTTCTTATGGAGGATCAACATTTTAACAAATTCTTTCTCCTAGTTGTCATTTTTTTTTACTGGCTTTTCATTTTCTTCGTGTAAGTAGAACAGTAACAACCCCACCGAGTTCTGCTGGTCCATAGGTGCTGGTGATGATTTTGTACAGAGCTCTCTTGCTTTAGATGGCTTTTGTTTCAAGTAGTAGGAGCTGGTGATCTGGGTGGGTGCTTTCCTTCTGCAAGCCCCATCTCCAATATCTCCCCGTGCAGACGCCTTCAAGGGCCACAGTCCTGGCAGTCTGTCAAGAACACTTCTTAAAATTGCTCCAGTGAGTTAAAACAGATGGCATGGGCAGATGCGGTGATATTCCCCAAAAAGGGGAAACCTTGTGCCTGTAAGACAGCCGGTTTGGGAATCTGTGTGAAGGGCTAGGGTCTTTTTTAACATACCAGGCTATATTCATCCACATCTTTTTTTAAAAAAAAAAAGCACCACTTTTTATTACTTAATAATAGTAATAAAAACTCTAGCAAGCAGCAACAAAACAATCCACTGCGTTTTATTCTGAGCCTAATGCAGCTGGTCAGGGCTGGGGACTCTGCAATCCTGGCACACAGCACCCTGTGCATCACTCAGCAGAGTACAGAGCTGGCTGTTTGGAGGAGCCCAGCCTTGCGTGCCTGGCTTCTTCCCCTAACACAGTAAGAATGATTCCAGTATCGCCTGGGCCTCCTTAGGCACCCAAGGATCTCAACTCAGCTCAGTTAATCACACCATTCACAGCAAAACTTTCTAGAAAGTGTCTCCCTTGGATCTGGGAGAAATAATCCCCAAATGGCAGTGTGTAAAGGATTAATTTAACTTCCAGATTCCATTTTCCTCGCATTAGCAAAAATAAAGCTTTTGTGTTGTTTCTCTTAACAGTTAAAAATTAGATGCAGGAAAAATAAAGAGAAACGTTAAGCTCTGAATTTTTTTTTTTTCCTCCGTTTACATTTTGGAAAGACAGAACTAATTTGCTCTCCTATCTGCTGTGTATCCTGCGGCTGAACTAATCTTTTCTATGCCCTAGATTGTTTTTAGCCTTGCTTGCTTATTACTGAAAGATTTACTTTCTAGGACTCCTTTTAATTCCATTTGCTACTACACTGCCTTTTCTCTTAAATGTAGGTTTTTTGTAGTGTCCTTTAAAGATTCTTGGCCTTTTCTAACCTGAGGCAAATTTATAGTAGCCTAATCATTAATATAATAGCCTAATATAGTAGCCTAATCATATAGTTTTCCTAATCATTAATGATCTTCCCAGCAGGATATGTTCTTTGTCTTCTTCCTAACATGATTCAGGACACATTCCGATTTAAAGTGCCCTTACGCTCTCACCTATTGCAGAAAAGCTGAGCACAGCCCTTTGCTGACGCCCAGCAGCTTGTGCTCCCTGCTGTGCCCCTCTGATTTTTTTTGGTTGATTGTCATTTCATGGAGAGCTCTATTGTCCCCCCAGCCAGGGATACTGCAGCAATAGCAAACCAGGGCTTCTAGTTACTCCCGGACGCCTGCCTTCCTGCCCCCTCTGCATCTCCCCAGCTCTCACAGAGGAGGGGTTGCCAGTGGTACCTTCTTCAGGCAGGGCACATCTGCAGCTTCCCATTGAATACCCTCCTTTCCTTTGAAAGCCCTGCCTCTTTCTGGCGGGTGGGGTTTGCTCATTTCCGTGAGCGCTTTTACAGGTGGTGGTGACATGGGAAGGAAAGGGACATACAGTGCTGGAGGTAAAGAGCCGCTCTGCTTCTGTTTACACCGTGTTTGTACAGCTGAGGTGGATACAAATCATGGGCGGTTTTGCTGGAGAACTTTGCCAGGGATCTAACTGACCGCCTGTTTGGGAGTCCCAGAGCAGCACGTTCAGTAACAGGAGATCGCTGCGCTGCCTGCCCTTGCCGTTGCTCTTGTGCATGCGGCAGTAAATACCTCCTCTGCACAAACACTCCTGGGATGGGAGTGCAAATACGAACTGAGATGGTGGTGGCAGTTTGATGTCATTCGTGTACAGCTGCCCAGTGTCAGATGTACTGTGTAACACCAATGGTACCCTGGGGCTGGGTGCAGCGTGGTCCTCGCTGGCATGTGGGTCAGGCAGCTGTGTTGGACAGACACACGGCATCCCAGCCTGTGCCCCAGAGTGCCTGCTGCCCTGCGTGCCACCGTGCAGTTTGGTTTGGCTCTTCAGTGGCAGGGCATTGAAGAGCTCTTGCTGGACTCTACCTATTTTAATTGCTGTGCCTTGTAGTTGTTACTGATTTGCAGTTTGTAATGTGCAGCAGAAAGGCTTCATGTAACTGGGCTGTTTGTCCCAGACAACCTACTGTTTTCTGTTAGTGCATTGATTTTCAAAGATGTGTTAGAGGGTGCTGTCAAATAGGGTTCTGTGTTCTAAACCAGAATTTTCCAATCTCTCTAATGCTTTTGAAAGCATTCAGAAAGCACACTGTTTTACTGTAGTCACCATTTAGTTTAATATCAGATAGCTGCTCGGCTGTCTCCGAGGGGGTGAGGCAGCTCTTCCAGCAGAGCAGAGCATGAGAGCCAAACTCCTTACAAAGCGGTCACGTGTGCCAGTGCATCCCAATCTCCCTCGTATCTCCTTGCAGTGAAGGGCAAAATTGCCAAGTGAAGGCTGTGATCCTGGCTTGCCAGCATTTCTCACTTGAGCTGCTCACCTCAAGCTGTTTGGCGTGCCAGCGTACTGAACTTCTGTCACTAGAGCCTCCTCTTGATTTTACTTTGTCAAGCCTTCAAAATCCCACCTGAGGTTCTTCTTACAGCCAGAAATGACCATGACACAGAATAAGTGAGTTGAACAAGCCTATAGGGTAAGTCAGGGGTGAAGCTGGAATGAATACCCAAGCGATCTGCTTCCCAGTGCCAAGTATACTATCTCCTGTGAAAAACTGCAGACCGAGAGGTCACACTGGAATGTTAGAAAGAGTCATTTAGGATGTGGGTATGAAACACACAGAAGACAGAAAAATCCCTGCAGACCATATGGAATTGGAACATATGGAATTGGCTTTATAGTTAAATAACCTGCCAAAGATGGTGGCAGTAAAAGGAAACCCCTTCACCTTCTGAAGGTGTTGGAGTTGAGCATAATCATTCCTTTGGGGTGCTGCTCAGCTGAGAAGCAATTAGTGTCTGAATAAAGACTTAAGCAAGGGTGAGGTAAAGAACACGGCAATGCTCATGAGGTTTCAGCACACAGACATCATGGACAAGGAGATCATGCTCTGGGAAAAGTCAGGTGATAGTCCCTATCCCATTGGTAGCCCGTTGAGTCAGCCCCTCCTTTCCCTGCTCTTTCATGCAGTACAGCAGCAGGCTGAGTCCCCATTGTTTTGCAAAGGGTTCTTCACCACTGGGTTGTCTCCCGCATCATTATGAAAAACAGTTTGGATAATTTTACATTTCATGTTAAATGCCTGCCTTTCATTCTAAGAGCACGCTTTCTCCAGTACAGCTGGAAATTTTGGTTCTGGTGGGTCATCTAACACATATGTTTGACAGTTAAATACAGTGAAATAACCTTTATTCCAGTCGAGACATGCTCAGCTGCAGTAACTTTCTACCATTATTTAACATAAGAGTGAGATAAAGTCAAGTCAATTTGCAACAAACAACTGTTTCCTTGTAAAAGTAAAATAGTTTGATCCTCTGCATTGCCAGATATCACAGATAATGTGTTGAATGTAGGGAAGAAGATCGCTGTGATTATAAAACCCAGAAAAGCAAACTTACGAATTGCACTTGGAAACTGCTCTGGACCACTGACTTAACCAGATTAACCGTTTCTGACTGGATTTTCTTTAACGAAACATGTCAAAGCACCATCATGAGGGATCTTGCTTTGCCTTTAGCCAAGTCTAGTAGCAAACAATGTACTGAAGGAGTCCCAAACCTAGCAGGGGCACAGGAACACAGGCTGCCCACAGCCCTCTTCCAACAGCATCCCCTGCTCCCATGATGGGTGTGTGCCGTGTGCCGTGTGCTGTGTGGTTCAGTTTGTTGGGCAGTTTGTGGCAGCAGGACCTCTCTCAGCCTCCAATGTGAGATTGGAAAAAGGTTTTGTGGCTTCACTATTATCTTTCATACTTTCACACCAACCTGAAAACTCTGGTGTCTACACTCAAAAAAGTGCTGTCCTATCTTTCATCGGCTTACTGGGTGTGGACTAAAAATGCATGATTCCAGAGGACTCAGGAATTTGGGTATTGATGACTGTGTAGGATACTCTTTTTCAAGTAAAAGTGTGATACATTGCAACTTGGTTTACCTACCCACGGATAACAATTCCAATTTTTCTCTAGAAATAAATATTTTACAACTATGAATAATTCATAGGCACTTTTCGTGGAAGTTAATCCAAGACCTTACAATAAAGATCATTGCAGCAAAGTGCTGTGCAAACAAAACCAAGGATGGCTCAGAACTCTGCTTGTTTATCTGACCATCAGAGGGAGTCAGGTCATTAATATAATTTAGATTAATGAATTGTTGATATTTATGAACATATCATAAATGGTTTCTTTGCTTAAGGGCTTTTTGGCTTTTTGCTTTCTTATGTGCCTCTTTTATTGCCATTAAGTTAAAAGAACAAAACCGCTACCAGCGGTGACTACAGACTACCACTCAAGGCTTCAGCATGCCTGTTCCATAATAAATAGAAACGGTTCAGGTGCTGGAAGTGTCGGTGTCACACTCAGTAGATCCCTTTACTGTTTCCAGCTCACTGGAGCTCTTAAGTAAGCGGCCTGTCAGTGTGCCACAAGATGTCTAATTGTGCATCCATGTCTCCATTCATTGTCATTGGAACAGATGCAGAAGATCATAGCTGCACGTAGAGCTGCAATGTTACGGTTGGAAACTAACCACAGAACCATTATGGAGGAACTGCTGGAGGAGAGAGCCTGCAAGATTCAAAGTAAGCCAAAGACAACCCAATGGCTACAGAGCTGTTCCAGAGCAGGAATTCGTGCTCTAGATTGTGTGAGCTTGGATTGTCTTCTTCCAGAATAGATGATACAGAAAATCTGTGTTGGTCTAGTGCTTTCATGGGGGGTAGACCACCAGGTTCACACCAGGTTCATGCTAGGGATGGAGGAGAGGTACGTGCAGCATGTACAGCATCTGACTTGGAACTGAGACTACCTGAGAGATCTTTGGGCCAAAGATAAGGCTTTCTCCATGGAACACTAAACCTGGAGTCCAAACTCCACCTCATTTCACACACAGACTTTTCTCAAGAGTCTTATCCTTGGGTGCTCAGGAGGCTGGAGCTCACTGAACGTCTCTGAATTTAGGTGCTTAAATGCCTACTACACTGCTTCTAAAACCAAGACTCATTGTTTTCAGTAGCTAAAGTCTGGCCATGCTGATAGACCAAAGCTAGCGCAAATCTGCCCCTCAGCACTGCTGTCTTTATTTTGTGTAACGTTTTTCCGTGGGATTTGACGCTGCAGACAGAGCTGTTTCCTCCCTACCAGTTCAGTATCTAAATACATGTCTTTGTACATGCTTTAGCTGTCGTTTAACAGTTACCTGTACGGTCTCTCTCTTTTGCTTTACACATAAGTTTAAGGGTCTAATTTTTAAATAGCTTTATTAGGTTTTCCCACAACATTCCCTAAATCGAGCCATACTGCTTAGCTTTGCACTGCGTTAATTAGAGACACAGTCCGGAGCATAACGTGAACTAAGAACAGTTTATTCCCCTCTCCTGTAGGCAGAGATGGTATCTAGCATACCATTTCTAAATCAACATACACAGTTTTGCAAATAATAAAAGGCTCCTCTTCCCTGCTTGAGGATATCCTTGCCTTTCCATTTGTGTTGGTGTTCTCTGATGATAAAACTTGGCTGTGGGTTAGCAAGGGTCTGGTGGCCGGTTTGTGCTCCCTGGTCCAGGCGTGGCTATGAAATGCCCTCCTGTGCATGGAGAAGGCACTGCAGCAGCTGCGGGCTAGTGCACTGTAAAGAGAGCGCTAGAGCATGAGTGTTATTGCTGCTGTTATTGTGGCTAGTGAGCAATGGTCAGAAGGCGGAACCCCATGGGACTGAGGGTAAAGACACCAAAAATAGAGTGTCTGTATCCTAAAAAGCTAGGTGCTACTGCTGTGCTGAGTGACAGTTTGATGTCACTGGTTTGGAGATCAAACTTTATTCCACTTTGGTTATTAAACTTTTGGTTGTTACTGAGTCCAGGGTGAGTTGTCCTAGCAGTGAAACCTTTGATCGTGTAATATAAATGGAGGACTTTTCTGCCTTCAGACTCTGTCTGTCTCACTAACAGAATGAATCTCCCAGGTCATCTGCCACAGCTCCTGGAGAAGCACTGTCATCTACATTTTTGCAGCCTGAGTTGCTGGCCCCCATCTCACTCTCCCCAAAGAACTTGCAACCCAAGCTTTTAAATATATCTAATTCAAAAATTTAAAAATCTTTGATTTGGGGATGCTCACCCTGAGCTGGGTCAAAGTGACCCTTTTCAGATCAGAACCCTGGGAGCCAGGAATTCTGTGCAGTTCTGAAAAATCAGAATCTGGTCACATAGATATAGAGATACCTGCAACCAGTGAAAGATGAGGAAATCCTGATCCTCTAAGGAATTCACCTAAGTTCCCAGAGCCTTATCAGTTACTATCAGTTTCCAACTCGGCCTCCATGCCCTAGAACTGCATCTGAATTGCGCTTGGCTCACAGTGTCTGCACTCCCGGACCGTGGTTTGCTGGGCTTCACCTAGCAGTGTCATGTCTGTGCATCTTCCCCAGAACTGAATGCTGCTCACCATCTGGAAAAGGCACAATTAGAAGAGAATTTTGAAAAACTGCCGCTGTCACTCCAGGTCAGCAGTTTCATTGTTTCCCACTCCTGTAACGATGTGGTGGAGCAGCTGCCGGGGCAGCCCCAGCCCCCTCACCAGCTGCCAGCACACCAGGCTGTTGCTTCTTACCAGCTATAGTACCCCTTGTCCTCTGCCTGTCCAAACTGGGATCCAGCAGCAAAGGTGCCCCCTCGGTCTTTTGCCTTTCCCCTTGGCTGGTTCAGCAAGATACTGTCTGAAAGAGAAGAGAGGGCAAACCTAAAGGGATGAAAAGGCAGCTGGATAAAGCAAGGAAATGTCCTTTTGACCCTGCTGGTTGCTGGCCCAGCCCAAGGAGCACAGTTGAGCTCTTCCCTGCGTGGTGGGGAGGGCTCTGGCACCTGCGGTGGCTGTGAGCGTCACCTTGTCTGCCACGGTACCTTCCGGCAGGGACCCCAAGGCTCAGGAATGGTGACCTCTCCCTGCCTGGCCCTGTGCCTGTGCTTTAAACTCTTCCCTGCTGCCTGAGTGTGGGGGAGCTGGTCCCACGTTGTAGAGACATCTCCACTCCCGCTGGAGAGCAATGCAGTCACTGATGAGGGATGTCCCAGGGCTGGCCCTGCTGTGCAGTCAGGCTGTGGCAGCCAGGGTCAGCCTGCCACATCGTGTCCCCCATTCCGCTATTTAACACCAAGCTCATCTTGGCTTTTTCAGTCCTGCTGATAACTCCATGCTGTTTGCACTCTCTAGATGAAGAATTCCCAAGAAGTGGAGAGCAGAAGCATGCCCCTGGGGTTCACACCAAGTTTGAAAATCTCGTGTGAACAAGTAAAGGTGCTGCAGCAAATAATGCAAGCTTTGTTTGATTTCATAGGCAGACATTAATTACAGTTTTTAAAAGCCCTGACTAGCACATACTGTTGCACGCAGCAACTGTCACTGCCTTCCTCATGCTGCTGTTGACAGCTCAGGGCATGTCAGCAGTTTTGCAGTAAGCACTGATGTAATGTTACAGCCAAGAAATGACATACATGAAAGATAAGAATATCAGTTCCACAGCAACTGTGTGTTTACAGGTGTTGTATAGAGAGAGTTAACAGGAATGCCTTTGATCGTAACAGAAATAGGACTGCTTAAAATAATGCGTTGTTTCTGTGTGTAACTCCGAGATGAACCGACAGTCATTTGAAGTCCACACCGCTAACTCATTGTTGCTTGTTACCATGTTAGAAGCCTAGAAAGGTGAAGGAGGCAGGGATGGGATATCTGCCACCTCATTCAGACTCTAGGGACCACGCAAATAATCTCTTTCATGCCTCTGTTACAAATGCCAGCTTCTTAAGGAAGGGCATGGTTGTTTCTCATCCAGCCGAAGGTGCTGGGGTGATTTAGCATCAAAGACATTTCATGAACTAGTGCCAGCCAGCGTGTCATGGTTTAACCCCAGCCAGCAGCTAAGGCCCACACAACCGTTTGTTCAGTACCCCCCAGTGGGATGGGGGAGAGAGCCGGAAGAGTAAAAGTGAGAAAACTGGTGGGTTGAGATAAAGACAGTTAAATACGTAAAGTAGAAGCCGCACACGCAAGCAAAGCAAAACAGGGAATCCGTTCGCTACTTCCCATCGGCAGGCAGGCGTTCAGCCATCTCCACGAAAGCAGGGCTCTGTCATGCATAATGGTTACTAATGGTTACTCGGGAGGACAAATGCCATAATGCCAAACGTCTCCCCCTTCTTCCCCCAGCTTATATACTCAGCATGACGTTCGATGGTATGGAATATTCCTTTGGCCAGTTCAGGTCACCTGTCCTGGCTGTGTGCCCTCCCAATTTCTTGTGCCCCTCCAGCCTTCTTGCTGACAGGGCCTGAAAAACTGACAGGTCCTTGACTTGGTATAAACATTACCTAGGAACACCTGAAACCATCAGCGTGTTGTCAACATGGTTCTCACACCACATCCAGAACACAAGCCTGCACCAGCCACCAAGAAAATTAACTCTGTCCCAGCTGAAACCAGGACACAGTGCCGGCCAGCTGCAGGCATTACAGGGATTTGAGATTCCCTGAGGCACTGGATTATCAAAACACTGGGTGTTCCAGTGGCCTTCTGTAACAACACACCACCTTGCAGGGATTTCTAAGCCTTGTTCAGCTCCCCTGGTGGTTTCTCAGCACAGATTGACTTGTATGAGTGTAAGAGGGGCGATAGCATGGCTGGTGTGTTCATTGGTGTGTCTCCCCTCCAGGACCAGACAGACACCCTCACCCTTCAGAACCAACCTCCTAAGGCCAAAGCAGAGCGATCTGAAGAGGCTCTGAAGGAAAAAAAAAGGAACAACTGCAGGTAAATGGCAACTGTAACTCTACAGTCACCAAGATCCATCACTAAGTATGACTCACATCACACGATTCAGTGGATAGCAATAGGATCCTGCCCCAGATCTTGAACTTTGAGGAGGAGTCAGAAATCTTAGTCTAGGGCCATCATTTTCTGATTTTATTTTTCTTTATTCTTTCATCCAGCATTTGTAGCTCTGTTTCCAAAACATTTTGTTAACTCCATCTAGTATGACCTTATTGCTGTCTATTCTTCTTTCCTTTCTTCCTCTCTTTTTTCTTAATTTTTTTTCACATTTAGATTTCTTTTTTTTTTTTTTTTTGTACCTTCTGAACCAAGTTCTTTGGTATCCCTGCGTTCTTTCATTTTTTCCTGAACTTGCAGGGAACAGTCCTGTCGTATGAAGTATATATTCAATTGTTGTCTGCTGGGGATGTGCTGTTTTTTACAGTGTGTAAGTAAACACACGCTGCAGTTGTCTATCTGAAATGAAACAGCCCTGAAATGACCCCCAAAAAGTTTTCTTTTAACTCAGGGCATTTCATCTGGTTCACAGCACAATCCCATGGGCAGTTGTCTCAACATGATCAAGGGGACAGAATGAGAACAGTGGGGTAAGCAAGGTGCTCAGTGAGTTTTTAGGTGAGAGAACTCCTTAGGAAAGGAGTGCAAATCTCTGAAACAGGCCTGGCCATGGGAAACAAGTAGCAACAGTCCCTTTCACCCTCTGCCACGGCATTTAATTTACGTGAAAGGACAAATTCTGCTGTGCCACGGTGATGTTAATGGCAAGTACCACCAGGCAGTTCACTGGAGTGAGTTACACTGGCAGAGTCCAAAGAGTTTAACTCAGCAACACTATGTCATCAGTCTAATTCAGAGAGCATCCTTGGCCCGTGAGTTGAACCCAAATATCCCCTACATCTGAAGTTCTTGAGCAGAGGAGGAACTTCTTCCCAGCAGATCTGATCTCTGTTAACAGGCGCTGTGGTGCAGGGGTGCAGGCAAGGCACAACACTCATTTTCACCTCCGGCCCCCTCGTCTGCTTTCCTTAGCTTTATGTTGGTACTTGTCCCAAGCCAAAATACCTGCACAAGCATAAAGAACCTCATGCTCTTCCCACGCTACGAGCAGGAATGAAGTTGCTGGACAACCTGGCATCCCATCTTTCTAGCCATGAGGCTGTCCAGCCAGAGGGGTGGTCTAGGAGAGAATATCAGGGTTCAGATGGGCTGTGGAGGCCCACGTCTAGGTGGTGTTCACATCACTGGGACTCCTAAACCACTGGGTGCATTGAGGAAAATGTACCTTACGGCTGAAGATGCGTTTATGGCTTACAGATACCCTAATTGCTGGTATATTTGCTCGATTGTACGAGCTCCATATCTGAACATAGAAAATGATTTGAAGAACTTAAAATGTGTTCTGGAAATGAAGAACCAGCAGATTGACTGGCAGGAAAAGATGATCATGGAGCTAGAAACCAATGTGAGTTGTCATTTTCCCTCCAGAGGAGGCATCACAGAAGTAATAAAGTAAAAGTTTGGTTACAGCAGGTGAACTTAAAAGAGGTGAGAAAACACAAGAGGCTGGGGCGAGACACAAAGAAGTTCATAAATGCCCACATAGCGTGGTGTTCCACTGTCAGCCTACAGAGTTGCTTCTACTATACCACGTCTCAGATTTTCACTCAGAAATTGGGATCTTTTCCCATCCCTTCACCCACCCATGACACCCTTGCTTTCTCCCACACATCCATTGATCCGTGTTGCTTCTCCATGCAATACCTGCTCAGCCTATGATGTTAGACAGTGACGCAAGTGGTGTAGGAAGAATGGAGGAAGGGGAACTTTGTGGTAGCCCAGGCCTTCATCTTGTACACCAGCCTGCACCGTACGTCCCTGCGGGAGTCAGGTAGCCATTCAGGGCTGGAGAGGGCAACTGGAGGAAGGCTGAGCCATGTGTGTCTTGCTGCTGCTTGTGCAGGCATTTAGGGCGCTCCCGGCTGCAAGTATGAGTTAGTAATGTTCAGCAAGCAGTCCCTAGCAAGGCTTGTGCTAGGAAAGATCTCTCTAACCCTAAAGTAATGCTTTGCTGCAGCCTATGCTGTTTTCTCATTCTTTGCGTGTGGGGGTCCATATCAAAGAACTCACCAGTTCACCACCAATTACACTTTTTGTTGGAAAGGGGATTCATTTTGTAAGGCATAACCTACAGTGACAGCACATGCATAGTGTGGGGGCAGGATGAGGCAACACCACAGCTGGTTCAGCACAGCATTCAGCAAGATTTGTTTCCATTTACGGGGAAATCTGAGAACTCTGGTGATTATTTTGCTGAACAGATGCTTGAGTAGAGAAAAGTGCCTGTTTACAACTGAGGCTTGTTAACTGTGCTCCTTCCAGCATGCCGCTCCTGGAGCTAAGCCAGCTTCTGGAAACGCGCATCGTAGTGTTAGACTGGAAAAAACCCCACCCAAACAACAGCCTAAATAGTTCCTGGTCATTTAGCTGCTTTTGCTAATCAGCCACATACGAGCACACAGTCCTGCTCCTGCCCTTTATGGCAGTCAAACACTGAATTTACTGTGGTCCAAAGGCACAACAGCTTTCTGTTGAAAGATCTACCGTCATAAGTGCCAGAACATCTACAGGGCATCTCCACATGCTCTGAAAGATGGAGTGCCTCATGAGGGAGGAGGAGGGCATTTCAAACACAGGGTCAGGCTTGGCTCCTTGTCTGCTGAAAGGGCGGCTGGAAATGCAGGTGGCAGGAGAGGAGTGGTATAGGGTGAGGGTTGCAGCAGAGAGGGAAGGAGATGCACAGGTCTTCTCCCATGCTTCTTGCTGTCATAGCTACTACTTGCTAAAACTATTAGGGAAGCAGGTGCCCATGACAGTGATTCCTCTCTCAGAGCATTTCAAAACAGGGCCAGAGTCCTTGTCCTGCTCCAGCATAGTATAGGGGGTTAGGCCAGAATGTCTGAGAATCAGGAGTATCCCTTATGGTTACATGCATGGACTGGAAGCCACTGCATAAAACTGATGCCTCTGCTGTAAGATGTGAGTTATTGCTAACTCCAATGCACAATATTTTGGTTCTTTATAGAAGATTGGGAAATTCAAAACCAAAGCTCACACAGAGATAAGGGTACCCTGTGGTATCTTGTTTTCTTCCAGGTGTTGAATTCAGCAAAATTCAAACTGCTGGAAAACTAAGAACTAAGGTGATTAAGTATGCCAAATTCAAAATTGGGAAAAACAGGGCATCTGAGGCTGTGGTACCTGCCTATAAACATCTTACTGATGTTTTAATACGCTGCTATCGACATCCTCAAACTCTGTCCTTGACCTGCCCTGAGTAAAAGCTACCTACAGTTGGGATAGGATTCACTTAATTGTAGCTTATAGTTAAATGTCTAGTTTAAGCCTGTCATTTAAGCCAACACTGTCAGCAGTGGAGAGGAGTGTCTCCAAAGCGCAGACCACCTCATGTGAGTGCAGCACCAGGCTAAGGCTGCTGCTGGGTGTAATCCGCCCTGTTGGGTAACGCTTTGCTCCCCGTAACTGGGGAATCACAGTCCTAGAGGATTTGTGTCTGGTGAGGTTAGTTGAGCTGGATGATGCACATCATACCGCCTTGCACTCCTCCTTCGTTGCTAGACTGACCACTCACACCACAGTGCCCTTTCCATACTGGGCATCCCCATGGTCCCCAAGTACCACTAGCTCCCTGTCCAAGAACAACGGCTGGTCCTGCTGGCTCCTGGGGGATAAAAGTTGTGGGGGCACCACCGAGGAAGATGTTTTATTTGCGCTGGACAAGACCAAGACCCTCCTGCTCCTCCATTAGAAGTAAGGGATAGTTCAGCTCTGCCCCTACTCAAGGCTCTGCTGATGACCCCACTTACTTCACCAGCATGATGTGGTGTGAGTCAGACCTCTAAGCGTCAGCTGCAGTCAAGATGACTGTCTCCATATATTCTCAAATTTTAGAAGTTGGTCTAGGGACAAATGAGATAAAGAACAAATTGTCTTGGATCAAGTGTTGGGCTTCCTTCAGACTTAACCAACCTTCCTTTGCTGCAGGCCAAAAAAATTAGAAAACTGGTAGAAGAAATCACCATGCTGCAACAGCAGAATGAAGAACTCAGAGCCAGGATTGAGCTAAATACTGTCATCATAAGGTTTGTGCTGATATTTGCAACCTATGTGAGCTTGAAAGGAGACTGCAGATCTTAATTGCCCGAGGCTGACACTTATTTCAGAAGGGGAAAAGCTTATTTCCTCCTGAAAGTGTATTGGTGTCCTGATCTGCTTGTTTTGTTAAAAAATCCTTTTAATATCGGGATTTGCCTACTTTATCATAAGGAAGGCCGCATGTCTGTCTGCGTATGTCCGTGATTTTGGCATGCTGCTGAGGGCCAAGTTGCCAGTGGCTTCTGATCTCAGTGTCAGTGCCCTGAGACCCGTTAGTCAGTGGGTAACAAGGATGGGAAATGGGGCAAGTTCAGGAGAGACATCCTAACGATGCCCCTGTCACCCAGGCGGGGTTATTCATTGGTGGGGTTTTTTTCATCTGCACTGTCTGTTAGCGCCCTTGTCACAACTTGAGAAAGGTGACAAGGTTCCTTGTGTTAGGCGGTAATAAGTAGAGAAGGGTAGGATGGTCCCTGCCCCGGAGAGTTTATAATCTGCTGTCAGGCAAAGGACCACAGCTGGAGCCAGGCAGCAGGGGTACCAGGGGAGATGCTGGAGCTGAACTTGTCCCAGCACACCCGCTGCCTAGCTGATGTTGCCAGGGATTATGCCATTGGCCTAAAATGCAATTTAATGTTTAGCTGTCTTTTTAAAGCTTCAGCATCTCATCTCTGATTTAATTTTAGTTTTTGTCTTTCTGGTGTCTCCGGGATTAATGGCTTATTGTCTCCTGCGTGTAGATATTTTCAAAAGGCAGCATTGTTTGTACTAAGATGTAGATTGGGGTGAGGATTATGTTTCCTGTCACCTGAGTGTAAATGCCTGTAACACACTTGTCACTGTCTGAGGTAGGTGTCTACAGCCTTTCTGTGCTTGGGGAGGGAAAACCAGGAATTTGTAAGGCCTCGTTCACCAGACCAGTTTGAGACACCTGCTTTTGGGCTGGATGAATTGTGCCCTGGAAGGGGCAGTCTCTCTCCACACCTGTGACAGCAGCCAGGGTGCCTGGTTCAGTGCCTGGCATCTCTGCGTCACAGCTACCTGTTCCTGGCTGCGTCCTGCCAGCGTCCAGCTGCGGCACTTTGCTTCTTGTTTGTAACTATGCAAGCACTGGTTTTAAAGAACATCTTTTGGGAGAAATTCTGAATTTGGTGTCAGCCTAGAAAGTCAGCTTGGAGGACAGTTATTTTCAACTGTTACAGTTTGGGGACAGCTCTAGGGACAGTGTCAGGCAGGGTTTTAAAGTCAGAGTCGTTACAACATGCAGTTTCCTGGCAGCAGTAGCCACCTCGACTGCTTATTTCTGTTGTACTGGCACTGCCTGGGAAGAGGCATGAACAAGCTTAGGGAGCTGTCCTTGCTGGGGAACGGTGCAGGTTAGGGCTTTTCCTGCTGATTCGGATTTGCAATTTGGGTGCCCAGGCGGCTGTGGCAGACCAGCAGCAGCAGGAGGAGGGAGGGCAGCAGCAGGGCTGGGAGCCAGAGCAAAGGGAGCC
Source organism: Falco cherrug (assembly GCF_023634085.1). Lineage (NCBI taxonomy): Eukaryota > Metazoa > Chordata > Aves > Falconiformes > Falconidae > Falco > Falco cherrug. Next base: position 1,252,728 of record NC_073709.1, read on the forward strand.
TTTGCAGCACGGTCAGGAGGGGGGTCCCAGAGGCAGCGGGGGGCTGAGGGATGCACCACAGAGATATCTGCAATCACAGCCAAGGGCAGGTGCAGGGGAAGGGAGATGAGCCTTGCAGGTGGGTCATGCACCAGCTTTGGACACAGGAGCTCCACAGAGCCTCTGCTTGGACTTCCCCAAGCGCTGGAATAAATCATCTGATTTCCCAGCATCTGAGATTCTCCCTCCAAATCTGTCATCGTGTTTTTAGTCCTTTGGCCTAAGGATGTTTGAGGAATGGTAGTTTCCAGCACCCTAGAAATTAGGAGGACCAGGAGGGTGTCTGGTCTCTGTCAGCATAGCCCAGGCACCTGGTGACCTGAGCCGTTTAGGCTTTAACGTGAGTTGAGGGCATGACTCAAGCACCTTCCCCTGCTTCTTATCACGTCGGTGTGCCCTTGCAGACCTGCGTGCCCCTGCGACAAGCCTGTTCCTAATACCCAGATGAGCTTTACCAGCCAGTCACACACTAACAGCTACACAAAGGCAGGGAAGGCATGTGTGCTTTTTTGTCTTTTGTTCTCCCCCCAGTGAATGCCGGCTGGAAAAGGATCTAGTAGGGCTTTGTGTATAACTTTTATGGCCTGTCTTGTCAGACACTGCAGAAGAAGAAGAAGTAATTGCCTGTGTGACGAGGCTTTTTCTATGGAGTTATTTCTTTAGGGTGAGCTCCCATGTGGAATTTCTCGTGCCTCTTAGACCATGAGTTCGTGCCACAGCTGGCTCCCCAATGGGACTGTGAATAGGATATTCATCCTCTACCAGGTAAGCAGCTTTCTGAAAACTTCTGCCAGCTTGTGTCTTTCAGTCCTTCTACTCTGCTAGCCACTGCTTCATGGCTGAAAACTTTCAGGGAGTGCAGAACAGGCATACTCTTGATCACCTGAGTTCCATTTCCATAGGAACTGAGGCTAAAAAAGCAGACATTCTTATAAAATGATTTTTAAACAAAATCAGAAATGCCAGCCCAGCCCCACCATTTCAGAGACTTTTGATGACACAAAGACCAGCAGTCTGTGACATCTTCCTTGGGCGTCAGCCTATAGCCAGAAAAGGAATTGTCCAGAATTTCATGTGTGCATCCAAAATCCATACCCAGCTGCTGCTGAACCCTGGAAATACTTAGTGGGGGAGGATAGGCGCCTCCCTCTTTATTTCTGTAAAACCCTACATTTCCTCTAAAACAGGTTAGGTACATGCCCAGAGCTGCCCCAGGCTGATCACATCAGGACCTGGCTCCTGCCCAAGTGTAATGGGGCTGCAGAAGCCAGATGTTCCTGCATGCATCCTCCAGCGGGTGGTGGTGCCAGCACACGCCAAAACACATCTCGATCTGTCCCCACAGTCTGCCTGCACCACCCCACTTCTTTTTAAAGCAGTCACTTGGTTAGATAAGACAGACTCACGGAGGTTGTGGTGCCCATAGGAGATTTCCATGCCCTTCTTCCCAAAACACCATCAGGTTTTAGGGCATTCTGGGGAAAACATCTCCCTGGTCCTCACTGGTGACGTTTCTCTGGTGCTGCAGTCAGGAGCAGAGGGTTCGTTAGGACCAAGGAAGGAGGAGCTGCAGAAGGACCCATAGCCTTGTTACCGAAATCTCGGAATGAAGAACTTATCGACACCAATGTGATGTAGATAAGCAGACACTTCTTTATTAACGGCCGGGTGCGTGAGCGAGTCTTCTCACGATAACGCACACCAAGTTTCAAAATCGGACACCATATATAGAACTTATTCATACATATTCATTAAGTATTCATGCATAACCATGATATTTCCCGTAAATCATTAACATACTCTCCTCCTATATCCGATTCTGCGCAGTAGAGCTTAGAAATGGGTCTAGAAATGGGTCTGGGGTACGATTTGGGTAGGTGGTATGTGAGTCGGTGGTCGCGATCTCCCCCTGCCGGAACTCCCTGCTACTAAAGTTCACGATTTCTTGGCAGGTAACCACAAGCTGTGCCAGTCGACTCTCCCCAGTTTCCATTAATCTCATATTCTGACATTTCAATACACTTTCTACATACAGAAGACTGGTCAAATACAAAGAAGCCTTTCAAACCCTAAAGTTATTACCTAAGTTTTAACAATGATTCTAGCCCCTTCTTCTGGCCTTGGTACGGGATGTACAGAGGATCTCATAGCAGCTTTTACTATATAACTGTAAGTTTCATTAAAATATATTTCCTATTCTTCTATATTTCTATTTTATAAAATGATTTTATAAAATCAAAATATCAATCCAATAAAGTCAATCAATCTTAACTTATTAGCAAATCTGTAACATTTCCCCCCTTTGAAAGTGTTGAAAATAATTTTTCAATACTTTCACATTATTTACATATCATTTGTTTCAACATATTTTGTGTTGGACTATGTCTTGATGGAATAGTTGGTACTTCTCTCATACAAATGACTGAAATTCTATTGGTAAACTGTTTCTTCAAACATGCATATACTAGCATGATCATCAGAAAGACAATTAGTAACAGAAACAAAGTTTTGATTAGGGATTGTATCCAAGAGCTCAAATTCCATCCCAGTTTGTTAAAAATTTTCCCTAACCAGTCTTCTGACATATCTTCTTGAATTGATTCTGTTTCTTTTTCAATTTTATCTAATAAATCCAAATCATGTTCCACATCTTGTGTGACGTTTGAAATGTGGATACAACAGTCGTCCAGCTTATCCTTGAGATATCCACATACTCCATGTTCTTTAAGTAGGAGCATATCTGGTGCCATTCTATTTTATAAAGTCATTCTGGAGGCCGCCTATAATTGAATATTCAATTCCTTAAACCCCTTTTTGGTAACGTTTGCTAATTTTTCCACTCGACCAGTTAACTGATAGAGCCATGCTCTGTTTCTATATGAAGCTATAGGATTTAAAAGCGATTCAATTGCCCAGCCAATTTTCACTCCTGTAGATGGTTCATTCCAAATATCATCATTTGTCTCAGATCTCTTTGTTCGTTTCAATTTTAAATTCTCTAGGGGTCCTCTAAATGGTGATTTCTTCCAAATTGGACACAATGTTGGCACGCCTAAAGTAATTTGTTTCACCTTACCATCTAATGGTAAATGAGTTGTCCAGGTTCAATCACTTAATGCCCCAATTAAATGTCCTGGACTTTGAATAGTAGATTTTCTGCAACTAAACAGAGTTCCTTTCCTGAGTGTAAAAGTACCAGTTAAATTGAGAGTATTCTTAAGATCTCGACAGAAACAACCATATTTCAAAGCAGCAGCCAAAGGAGGAATTCTTTGAATTGTTAAGTCTGCATTGCTGCAGTCATACACTTTTTCACATTTCCACCATGGTACTATCTTATTTTCCTTTTCTCTCAATAAAGTTGTTTTATCATTAACTAAGGGTAACACTGCAAAAACTTTTCCATCCCAGGTGAAACACCAAAAAGTTCTGGCCATGTACTGAAATTGGGAAAATATGGACATAGACCATATAGAGTCCCATTGCTCTACTAATTGTGTACCTTGGCCAGTTTTGTTACACTTCCATTCCATGATATTTTTGCTTACATTGGCTTTAAGTTGTTCATCATAAGAACACCATCCTAACTGGGGATTTGGACCCCCAGGAAGAAAAACTCGAGCTATGGCACTAGGTCAGGATCCTGTTATAAAATTATAATTCAGTATTTTTTTACAATCTGTTTCTTTACCTGGTGACTTCCACTGTTTTCTAATAACCTTTACGTGTTCATACCATTGAGTCACTGGCCTTTGTTCACAATAGGTGGTTTCATTTTTATGTTCCAGATTGGTCAGATTCATAGTTAAAATTCCCCATGGAATAGGTTCACCTACTGCCCTCGATATTGGCAAACAAGCAGTGATCTGCGTGACATTTTGTAAATTGGCAAATCCTTTAATCAATCCTACCATCAAATTTTCCTCAGCCATTTGTTTGGGAATGTCAATCACTTGTTCTGTTTCTACTTGTCTTTTGTTCCTGTCCACCAAGTCAGTCCATGATCCCACCAACACTACCGACCAAAATAAAATCCAATATAAAAATTAGACATGTTTCAGTGTCAATTTTAAAGTCTCTGGGTCACAATTGACAATCTTCCATGGAGTAGGTGCTTTCTTCACTCGAGTATAATGTCTCCAAGCATCTGATTCTGCTATCTTGATAGCTGTAAAAGTGGTTAACTGTATCTGGAAAGGTCCTCTCCAGCGCTCCTGCAAAGGTTCGGAGGCCCAGGTCTTCACATAGACATAGTCTCCTGGTTGGAAATCATGCACTGAATTTTCCTGGAATAAAGGTCTATTCCAACTTACTGCACTCCGAATTGCAGCTGAAGTTTTCCTTAGAGAAAGCAAATAGTTATACACATCTTGTTTTCCTTTTACATGTATGTTTATATTTGGTTCTGGAGACTCATATGTTTTTCCATATAATAATTCATAAGGACTGACTGAGGTTCCACTCTTTCGCTGTACCCTGATTCATAATAATGCCAATGGAAGTGCCTGAGGCCACTTTAGACTGGTTTCTTGACAAATTTTACTTATTTGTGGTTTCAAAGTTTGATTCATCCTCTCCACTTTCCCACTAGATTGTGGCCTCCAAGATGCATGTAAATCCCAATTAATACCCAATGCTTTGCTAACACTTTGGACTACTTCAGCAACAAAGTGTGGACCTCTGTCAGAGGAAATTCCAATAGGAACTCCAAATATCAGAATTATTTCTTGTAATAACCACTTCACTACTTCTTTTGCTTGTGTGGTGCGACAGGGAAGGGCTTCTGGCCATCCTGTAAAAGTATCAACCCCTACCAGGATGTACCGGTACCCATTTTGTCTGGGTAGCTCTGAAAAATCTACTTGCCAATAATCTCCAGGTTCTGTACCAGATTTCAATCTACCCATTTGAACCTTTTTCTTAATCACTGGATTGGTTTTCAAACATAGTTCACATTTTGCAGTTACCATTTTAGCTATTCCCAACATTTTAACTGATATTACTTGTTTTCGTAAAGAAGTTACAAAGGCTTCTGCCCCCCAGTGACATTCCTGACATCTTGTTTGAATTATCTCTCTCATCAGAAGAGGTGAAATTACTACTTGTCCATTAGGAATTATCCACCACCCAGCTAGGTTTTTCTTAGCATTTAATAACTGACCCAATTTGTCATCTTCTTCTGAATATTTGGTTTTTCCCTGGGAAGGGTTACTGTTTTAGAAAGAATTATTGCCATCTGTAATGCTTGTTTCTTTGCTACCTTTCTTGCCATTTTATCAGCCAAATTATTTCCAGCTATTATTTCTGTATTCCTAATTTGATGTGCCTTACAGTGCATGATTGCTACTTGATCTGGTTTTTGAACTGCTTGCAATAATTGTATAATTTCCTTTTGATGCTTAATGTTTGATCCTTGAGAGGACAATAGCCCTCTTTCTTTCCACAAAGCCCCATGGACATGCACTACCCCAAAGGCATATTTTGAATCTGTCCAGATATTTACTTTCTTGTCTTTACTTAATTCTAGGGCTTGAATCAAGGCAATAAGTTCCGCTTTCTGGGCTGATGTGGTACTCGCCAATGCTCCTGCTTCTATGACTGTAGTCTCTGTTGTTACCGCATATCCAGCGTATCGGACTCCTTGTTCCATGAAGCTGCTTCCATCAGTATACAATTCCCAGTCTGGTTGCTCCAGTGGTACATCCTTCAGATCTTCACGACTGGAATAAACATACTCAATGGTAGCCAAGCAATCATGTTCCAGTCGTCCTTCTTCCTGTATGGAACTTAAAAACACTGCAGGATTTACCAGGTTAGTTGTCTTTAGAATCACATCATCCTGTTCAGTCAATACCACCTGGTACTTCATCATTCGGCTGGGAGACAGCCAGTGTCCCCCCTTCTGTTCTAGGACAGTTATCACCATGTGTGGGACATAGACTGTTATTGTTCTTCCCAAAGTCAATTTCCGAGCTTCTTGTATGAGCATCACTGTTGCTGCCACTGCTCAAAGGCAGTTTGGCCACCCTCTACTCACTGTGTCCAGTTGTTTAGAGAAATATCCGACTGGTCGTTTCCAGCTTCCTATCCTCTGGGTTAACACGCCCAGTGCAAGGTGTTGCCTTTCATGAACAAACAACTGGAAATCTTTGGTTAGATCCGGCAGTCCCAAGGCAGGTGCAGACATTAAGGCACGTTTCAACTCTACAAAAGCCTTTTGCTGTTGTGGGCCCCATGCAAAGGGAGAGTTCTTTTGGGCCTCGTACAGCGGTTTAGCTATTAGCCCATAGTTCATGATCCAAAGGCGACACCACCCAGTCATTCCCCAAAATGCTCTGAGTTCATGAATATTTCTCGGCTCAGGTATACCACAAATAGCTTCTTTGCGATCTTTTCCTAATTGTCGTTGTCCTTTTGAAATCTCAAAGCCCAGATATATCACAGTCTGGCAGGCTGTCTGGGCTTTCTTCCTGGATACCTTGTACCCATTTAGTCCCAGGAAATTCAAGAGGTCGATAGTCACCTGTATACAAGTAAATCTTTCTTCTGTAGCAATCAATATATCATCCACATATTGTAAAAGTAAATGTCCAGCTCTTGATTTATCCTGTTTCCAGATTTCAAGTTCCTTTGCTAACTGATTTCCAAAAATAGTTGGACTGTTTTTAAATCCTTGGGGTAATCTAGTCCATGTCAACTGCATCCTTCGCCCGGTTTGAGGATTTTCCCATTCAAAAGCAAACAGTTTTCTGCTTCCCTTTTCCAAAGGTATACAAAAGAAAGCAGCTTTTAAATCAAGCACTGTAAACCACTGATAAGTCTCCCTCAATGCCGTTAACAGTGTATAAGTGTTTGCTACTACAGGATAAATGTCCTTAACTATTTGATTTGCTGCTCTCAAGTCTTGCACCAGCCTATATTCACCCGAGGGTTTTCTGACTGGTAAAATAGGAGTCTTATACTCAGATTCACATTCTTCCAAAATTTTATACTCCAAAAATTTACCAATCAATTTCTTCAATTCCTGTCTCACTTCTGATTTGATTGGATATTGTTTAATTCTCACTGTTCCTGCGCCTTCCTTCAAATCTATTTTAACAGGCTCTGCTAGTTTCGATTTAGCAGGAATATCTGTTTCCCATACAGTAGGGATCACTGCCAAATCCACCTCGGGTGGAATTTCTTGTTCCTTTACTCTTTCGTGTATCATCAAGATTTCTCCCGTTTTTGACTCAGGTATTTTCAAGAAAAGTTCTCCTTCGTCAAAAACAAGTTGTGCATTTAATTTGGATAACAAATCTCTTCCTAAGAAGGGTATCGGACATTCTGGTACATACAAGAATTCATGTGTAATTATCTTATTTCCAAATTTCAAATCCAGGGGTTGCAGGAATGGCCTGGTTTTGTTCCAATTTTTCCTTTACAGGTATTTAATAGAAAAAATGTCTCTCTTGTATCCACTCCCAATCTCACAAGTTGAACAACATTTTTTTTTCCACTTTCTTATTATCAGAAGTTATAGCCATTACCAAATTATCTCTAATAGTTAGCTTACATTCATCCTGCCAATCCTTTCTTTGGCTTAAGTAAAAGAACAAATCCACATTTGGCATTTTATTCCATTTCCCTTCTCTTTTACAATACAGCATTAACTGCAGAATAGTGTTATAATTCAGTGTCCCATTCGTGGGCCACTTTTCCTGATCATCCAATATACACAAAGGCCACCAATTATTACAATACTCAAATTATTACAGTACTCAATCATCTGGCTCTTTTGCAGATCATCATATAAATTTCCCCAATGTGCCAATAAACATCCCAACAAAGAATTTTTCGGGATTTTGTCATTTACAGCAAGATTACCCATGCTTTTACTTTTAAACAACCTAGTTAACTTAGTTGCCATGGTGTAATCACTCACAGTACATTACACAATTATTCAACTCTGTCACTCCGATCCGCGGATCCACATTCCACACTCGCTTTCGCGCTCAATTGCATGTCTCACCCTTACAGCCACACTCACACTTTTCCACAATTACTTTAAACAAAGACATAAAACACAATATTATACACTTCTTAATTTTCTTCTCAATACACAGACACAATAAACAATTCCGTATCCAAAGAAAACCCCCTCCTAACTTCTTGTTAGAGGCACTACCTTAGAGAACACTATAGCATATAGTTTCTTTTGTTTCCACTTTTGTCCAACCCTGCAATAGCTTTCACTTATGTCTTACGGGCAGACTCTTAGTCCTACCCTGCGCAGCTTTCACTGCGTCTGACAGGCAGACTTACTCAGTGGGACTCAAACCCACTGGTGGGACTCCATCCCACTCCTTACCATACACTTACTCTAATGGGACTCCAACCCACTTCCTCCAGTGCACTTACTTTAGTGGGACTCTAACCCACTTACTGCAGTTAGAAAAAGAAGTGTCTTACCAAAATCCAGGGAACGTCGCGAAGAGCCTTACGGATCGGGGATCGATGGGTATCCCCGAGAAATCCTCGGTGCCAGCTGGAACCGATCAGGTCCCCGACTCCTCCGGTCTCCTTCAGCGAGGTCCCATCTGCGTCGCCAAAACTGTTACCGAAATCTCGGAATGAAGAACTTATCGACACCAATGTGATGTAGATAAGCAGACACTTCTTTATTAACGGCCGGGTGCGTGAGTGAGTCTTCTCACGATCAACGCACACCAGGTCTCAAAATCAGACACCATATATAGAACTTATTCATACATATTCATTAAGTATTCATGCATAACCATGATATTTCCCGTAAATCATTAACATACTCTCCTCCTATATCCGATTCTGCGCAGTAGAGCTTAGAAATGGGTCTAGAAATGGGTCTGGGGTACGATTTGGGTAGGTGGTATGTGAGTCGGTGGTCGCGATCTCCCCCTGCCGGAATTCCCTGCTACTAAAGTTCACGATTTCTTGGCAGGCAACTACAAGCTGTGCCAGTCGACTCTTCCCAGTTTCCATTAATCTCATATTCTGACATTTCAATACACTTTCTACATACAGAAGACTGGTCAAATACAAAGAAACCTTTCAAACCCTAAAGTTATTACCTAAGTTTTAACAATGATTCTAGCCCCTTCTTCTGGCCTTGGTACGGGATGTACAGAGGATCTCATAGCAGCTTTTACTATATAACTGTAAGTTTCATTAAAATATATTTCTTATCCTTCTGCGGCGAATGAAGAGACGGGAGGCAGCTTGATGCAAGCAAATGTCCATTTATTAGTGATTTTCTTACAATTATATACGTTTCTACCTTCTACATATTACACACTGATTGGTTAAATCTTAAGCGTAAAAAACACTGATTGGTTGATATTTAAGGCACGCCGTTAGAACAATAGGAACTTATTAGTTTATCTTGACATAGCAATAATTTCTATTCCAAAGTTAGGGAGTTTCTTTCTACACGGCTTTCTTAATTACATATCGGCGCCATCTGTTTCCTTATCTGGCTACTTGTTTCTCTGTCCGTCTGGTTGCCTCCTCAACTGTAGCGGCTCAGGGGTCTGCAGTTAGCTTGTTCCTTTGCTCCCAGGGCTTGTGCCCTACAAGTTCTAACAAGTCTCTGTTCATCAGGCTATCAGTACTTGGACTCTTGCCCTTGAAACCTTGTCCTACATCCTTCTATATTTCTATTTTATAAAATGATTTTATAAAATCAAAGAATCAATCCAATAAAGTCAATCAATATTAACTTATTAGCAAATCTGTAACAGCCTCAATGACAGAGGAGAGGGAAGGCCTCGAAGCTGAGCTGCATCCCACATCAGGACATCAGCTAAAAACGCACGGAGAGCACATACTCCTTTCCCTTTCTGTGCAGGAGCAGCTAGTTGGAAAAGTCAGGGATGCAGCTGCTCTCTCTCACCTCTTTGCTCTTGCTCTGCCACTCCACAAATGCTCTTCGGCTCACGGCACAGCTTTGGTGGCAGGGTTGAGAAACAAGGGTGAGAGTTACAGCTGTCCACAGAGTTGGGACTTTGGCTTTTCATCCTCAGTCAGACAGAAGAGGGCCTCAAACTCAGGACTGTCCCCCTCTGGGGACTGCTCTAGCTGCTGTGCTGCTTTGGAGAAAAAAATGAGGCAGCATTGCAAGCACCTCTGGGTTGTGAAATGCCACAGGGCAAAGGTGGCTGGAGCCAGGCATTGAAGCTGGGGAGAAAGCAGGATTTAAGGAGCCCACCTGCACTTTGTGCTGCTTAGTGGTCACCTGCAGAGGTGCCATTGCTGTGGCAGACCATGTTGGTTGGATCTCTGAAGCCCCTTGTCTTCTTGGTGCAGAAACAGAAGGACTGGCCAAGGAGCGGCACGTGCAGGGGGCACAAGTGCCCACTGACCCAGGCCCTTGCTGGGTCAAAAGCCCATCTAAGCTTTGGCAGCTGGGCTGCCTCGGAGGGGTGTAGAGCAAAGACACAGGCACAGCCAGAGGCGCAGTCAGGCATGGGGGGCAGCTGTGACTTGTGGAGATCCCTCTTTAGCCCAGCAGTGAAGACAACCGGGGACATCTGTGCCCCAGCTTGGGCAGCTCAGTTGCAGCCCTGAGGGCAGGTGGATGGGATGGGACTGAGGTGCTCGGGGTCCTGCCTGGACATGCCTCTTGTGTAGTGCTGGCTGCGTTAATGCCACCATGTTGTCCTTCTCTCTCCAGGCCATTGTCAGAGGAGAATGTGTATCTTCAAGAATACGTTGAGAAAGAAATGGAGGAGATGTAGCAGCTGAGCAGGACTAACCGAGAGCTCCGCTGGAAGCTGCAGGAGGGAGATGCCATGAGCCCTGTGAAGATCTCATCCACATCGTCTGCTTCTTTTTATTGCTGCTCATCAGGGAATGCCTCTCCAGCAAAAGTCAGAACCTTGCGGCAATGATCCAGCACCTGGGCGCCGAAGGTTCCCTGCCCTTTGTGCCAGTGTGCTAAATGTTTCCATCCAAGGAAGCATTACCATCAACGGGCACCCAGGGCTCACGGCTGCAAGCATGCGCAGTAGCTGCACAGCTTTACACTAGGCAGGGTCCTCTTACTGTCCCCCTATAGGAGCTCTGGGTTCTGACATGTTCATGAGGGTAGCAAAAAAGATAGCAAAAAGCTAGGACAGCAGATAGCAAAACGTTTAGTTTGTTGTGTTAACATTGTAACTATGGTTAGAGCCCAAAGCTGGAAAATACTATATTAATGGTTCACCAGAATGAACTTTTGCTGCAGTATTTCAGGTTGGTTACAAATACAGTTCAAGTTGTGAATACCTCTGTGTGTCTGTGTTTACATGCATGTACGTATAGGGATTATAGAGAATACTATGCTGGATCAGGCAAGGTCCCACATGTGATCAAGTGGATTACTGCAAAAGCTTCCCCAAATGCTCCAGCGTATTCGGTCTGGGCCTGCACTTCGGCCTCCCTCCATGACTACTCTTTACACGTACATCATCTTTTCTCTAGGCAAGTACAGTTGCATTTCATGCAGCTTTGCTGGACGTTTAGCTGTTTGACTATGTTTTACATAGCGCTTTAAAGGATTTCTCCATCATAATATAAAAAGATGACATCTGGAATAAAACATATAAGTCTCAAGTGGAAGTACTGACTGTAATGGAAGCTATCTAAATATTAACAAGTTTCCTATTTATTTCATTAGCTTTCCCCATATTTAACAAATAGAACGCTGACTTCCTTGAGCAAGAGAAACAAATGATACCATCTTTTATAATCAGGCAACCTTCTGATTTCTAGAGTTCTCTGTAAACACAAGAACATTAAATTATCTATGGATCAAATTGAACTAATGACATCCAAGAGGTCTCTGAAGTTTTTCTTGCCCAACAGACATGTATTTATTCACACTTCAATATTCAGTTTTAGAATTTCCCACACTATGACAAATTATCCTCATTGTTTAACTTCAAATATCCGCTACAGAAGATGAAATCCATTAACCAAACACTGAAACTTTATGAAGACTACTGACTTCATTGCATACTGTGTAGCTACAGAAATCCATCTGCTTGCAGACTTCCAAATGCAGCTCTGAAAATTGCACGACAACTTATATTTATTTCTTCTATACTATCTGAACAATTCCAAACATGCACACATTAAAATTACATGCAGAAAGAAACCAGTGAACACACAAATATTCCCCAATTAATTCAATGGGCCAAAGTTTCGTTGTACTTCTTCAATAGACTTGTCCACTAGTTAAGAAGCACAATAAAAAGACAGGAGAAGACAAGGAAAGGGAAAGGGAATGGAGGGGAGGAGAGGAGGAGGAAGAGGAGAAGGAAAAGAAAAAAGGAAAAAGAAAGAGAAAAAAAGGCACAAAACCCCTCAACAACAAGGTACACAGTGCATGGGGTGAAAGGCTGGATGAATGGCTCAAAGAGTTAGTAGTGCACGGGGCAATACCTGACTGGTGACCAGTCACCAGCGGTGTTTCTCGGGGCTCAGTTCTGGGGCCAGTTCTCTTCAATAGTTGTGTCAGTGACGTGGATGCAGGATTTGCAGAGCGCTCTGGATAGACGGGGGCAATGGGCAATCATCAGTGGCATGACATATAACAAGACCAAATGCCGGATCCCGCACCTGGGAGGGAGTAAAGCCGGCCACAAGTACAGCTTGGGAGAGGAGTGGCGGGAGAGCAGCCCTGCGGGAAGGGCTCTGGGGGTGCTGGCTGACAGGAGGCTCAGCAGCAGTCAGCAGTGTGCCCGGGCAGCCACGGGGGCAAACCCCACCTAGGGTGCACCAAGCACAGCGTCACCGGCCCGTCCAAAGGGTGATCATCCCGCTGCGTTTAGTGCTGGGGCGGCCTCACCTTGAGCATTGTGTGCAGGGCCCCCCCATTTAGGAAGGCTGTTAAGGTCCTTGGTTGTGCCCAAAGTAGGGCACCAAAGCTGGTGAAGGGCTAGAAGGCATGTCCCATGTCCTTTGTGGCGTGGCTGAGGACTCTGCGTTTGTCTAGTTCGGAGAGAAGGCAGCTGTGGGGTGACACGGGTGATCTCTACGGCTGCCTGAGGAAGGGACATGGAGAAGGAGGTGCTGAGCTGTTCCCCCTGGTGCCCGGTGCCAGGATGCCTGGGAATGGCTCAAAGCTACGCTGACAACACAAAGAGGGTGGTTAAACCCTTGAACAGGCTTCCTGGCCAAGTGGACATTACCCCATTCCTTTCAGTGATTAAGAAGCATTTGGATAATGCCCATTAATATATAATACCATTATATAACACCATGCTTTGCTTTTACTCATCCCTGAAGTCATCAGACAGTTCAATGAGATGGCTGCTGTAGGTACCTTGCAACACAACTAGTCTACTCCCATTCCATTCCATTCCTTGTTCTCACCATGAGTTCAATAACAATGAGACTGTTTCATAGTTTCATTGTTTTATAGTATCATCCCTAAAATGCCAGGGGTTTCTTGGCTCAGTAAACACTTTCAAGGACACAAATCAGAAAGGTTACAAGTAGAAACAGGACTTTATTCTTCTGAAGCTGCTTTGAAGCACATGTTCACAAGCATTAAGACAACGCACGTGTGTAGCCAGGAGCAGGCTGGTGCATCCCTCGGTTCAGCTGGAAAAGCCATCCCTTGCAGCGTGGCACAGGAAAGGCACAGAGCCACAGAGAGGAGCAGCAGGGACACAGGCCAAGAGGGATGCCAAAGATGGAATTCAGTTTTAGAAGCTCTTTTAATACGCACCCAGTACTTCTTCTATGCTCTAATGGTGTATGATAGCATTTGATGTTATATAAATCCTTAATGGTACTGATCAAAGACTGGGTTATAAGTGGAAACACAGAACACATTTTCATGGATGTGAAATGAGTTGATTGTGATGGGAGCGATTAAAATGCATTTCAGATGAAACTAATGGCTGTATGCTTACAGTCTTACATTTTAAACTGCTTTCCCTCATGGATTTATTTTGGTATATTTTCTTACGGTGCTATAGATAAGGATTCATTTGGCATGCATGTGCATGTTATCCCTATTTCCATAAGCATTCCGTTAGTTAAGAGATACTGTAATGCTTGTTACTCCTCTCTCTCCTCCCTGCTGTTTGTGGACTATTTCTAATGCATGGTTTGTCTCTGTTGCTATTATTTTGCTTAATTTAGTGTAGCACAAAGACTCTGCAAGTGGAAAATGATTTCTTCTTCCTTGGGCCTTAACATATAGGATCCTGAATCATGTTAATAAACTGGAAGTATTGTGATTAGATTCTGCTGATGGATACAAGCTCCCCTCTTGCATATGTTTCAAAAAAGTAGTATATGGATGTATCTTTGGCAGGTGTTTAGAAGTTGAATTCACCTGGGGACAGAGTTGGAGATAATTTTCACAGAAAGCTCGTCGTTTGCACGGAGTACAGGGTTAGATTCTAGATTCTCCTCTAAATGTATAAGACTATTATTTCAGGACCAAATTGTACTTGTTAGGATGTATTTATATTATAATAAAAGAAATATATACTGTAATTGCAGGTGTTTGCCCTAGCTTCTAGATTTAAAGGACCAATTAAGCAGCACACAAAATAATAACTTAATGAAGATTTCTTTAAGGAATAGTCAGTTCCAGCTATTTGCATTTTTAAGCTTCTTATAAATGGTTGGGTGTATTTTGCAGATACCTTTCCACATTTTCACCTTTTATATGGAAAGATAAATTGTCTTAGAAACTCCTTCTAAGCCAGCTTTTTGGGCTGGAAAGTAGGTTTCTGGAGATATTCTGAGATGGGTTGTTTGTGGGGGGGTTTTGTTTGTTTTTTCTTTTTTTTTTTCTTTAAGTGAGAGAAAGAAACAACAAAGCATTTTAAGCTAGACAGTAACAAAAAATTGCACCGCAGTGTTCGCATAACACCTGTAATAGTTTGTACATATAGTACAGCAATGACTTGTGTGTTCATAGGGAAGAGGCCAATACATTTTCTTTCTAAGCTATGTATTCTTGGTTTCAGTCTGTAGCTTCTAAGCTAAGGAACTAATTTTACATACCTTTCTGTTTTGTTTTGTTTTGTTTTTTTCCCCACCCCGGAGGATTGCCTTATTTGCTAAATATGACACCTTATTCATCTCACAGCACCGCTCCAAGTGCTCATATGGCTTCTTCCACCACAGAGCTTTCTATATAAATTTTTCCATTATGGTGCCCACACAAGCAAATAAAAAAAAAAACAACTACATTTTTTTATTCCTCAGGAAGCGGAATCCTGGTTGTATTGAAGCCAATGGTAAAACCTCTATAGATTTCCTGGGGTCAGGATAACATTTGTGGCCTTGACCACCGGTGCTTTTCTAGGTTGAACCATTTCTGTTACAACTTTCAGATGTTCAATCAACCACTTAGAATAGACTAGCCCTTTTGTATAAAATTGCATCAGAGAGAACAGAAAATTCAGAAAATAGTGCAGCAGCTCAACTGTTTGCACCTTTTTGTCTCTTGGGGATCATGGCATTTTGCAAAATCATTCCTGCTCAGGGATAAATTGCTCAATTAACATATTCAAACAAATCAGAATCAAAGCTGTTTATTGATCTATTCATAGCAAGTAATTAAGTAGCCATCTGAACTATAGCTTTTGCTGCTTTTAGTTATGCATTTCCTGATAAGGTAAAGTCATATACAATTGCACTAATATATGTTCTGCTGCTAATAATAGCTTAAATAACTTTTTTGTATACAGTGTAAACTGCACCAAAATGCAGTGTTTGAGGGAAGTCTGCACATTAATAAACCTGTTTTGTTGTGGGTTTTTTTTGGCTTCATGCACAGTGGTTAAAGAATTCTCATTGCCGTGTACTTTGAGAGCCACACATGAAAAGCAGTTTGTACAGGCTAAGAATTCTCATTCTTCTGTTATGAGTTTTAGACTTTGAGTCTTTATTCCTCCAGGTCCATGTCTTTTTTTTTTTTTTGTTTCCTAATCATGGGCTTTCATCCAAGAAAAATAAGATGTACATCCCAGAGAACTGATTAAAATCATTTCCAACAATACATTGAGAGTGATTTTACAGGTCACAAAGCCATTGACTTTCCACTCAGTCTGAAGGAAGCCAGTAATAAGATATTCCATGTAAATTAAATCATAAGGGACTTCTGAAAACATACCCAAAACCAAGAATCTTGTAATAGGGTAATTCAGGTTTGAAGGAACTGCAGTAGGCCATCTACTCCACTATTCTGCTCAAAGCTGGATGAACAGTCCTTGTCTAGTAGTAAGTAAAGACTATCTGAAATTCAATTTTCCTTCCTTACGGTTTTGGGTTTTTGGTGGTATTTTTATTATTATTATTTTGAACTTGCAGCCCAATATATTTAAATTATGTTTGGAGCTAGGGATCTGTTTACAGGCCGTAACAAAGGGTGATTAGAAAAACAAAATTAGTCAAAATAGTTTGGAGACTTTCTTAAGAAAGTGCAAAACCAGACACCTCTGTGAAAATACACTATGTTATCACAATAAACAATAAAGCTATAGGTACACTGTAAATTTCTGGGGAAGCCGTTTTCAAGCAGGGACCCTGCAGTTCGTGCGGTTGTCTCACAGTCTTTATGCCAGTTAACTGCAGTCTAAGGAGATCTGTGTCCTGTTCCTGACTGATACAGATTTTGTCTATGATTTTAACAATTTATTTGATTTTATTATCATTATCTTTTTCAGTTAGGTCAACATGGGGCTGATGCTTCTTATTGTCTATATTGTCTGTTTAGAATCATGGAATCATGTAGGTTGGAAAAGACCTTTGAGATCATCAAGCCCAACCATTAACCCAGCACGCCAAGCCCACCACTAACCATGTCGCTTAAGCGCAGCATCTATGTGTTTTCAAAACACCTCCAGGGATGGTGATTCTACCACCTCCCTGGGCAGCCCGTTCCAATGCTTGGGCACCCTTTCAGTGAAGAAATGTCTCCTAATATCCAATCTAAACCTCCCCTAGTGCAGCTTGAGGCCATTTGCTCTTGTCCTGTTGCTTGTTACCTGGGAGAAAAGAGCAACCCCCCCTGCCTACAGCCTCTGTCAGGCAGCTGTAGGGAGTGAGAAGGTCCCCCCTGAGCACCCCCCCAGCCTCAACCCCCCCAGTGCCCTCAGATGCTCCCCGTCAGCCTTGTGCCCCAGCCCCTTCCCCAGCCCCCTACTCGTCTCTGGACACGCTCCAGCCCCTCGGTGTCTCTCTTGCAGTGAGGGGCCGCAAGCTGAACGTGGCATTCCAGGTGCGGCCCCACCAGTGCCGGGTATAGGAGGACGGTCACTGCCCTGGTCCTGCTGGCCACACTGTTTCTGATACAGGCCAGGCTGCTGCTGGCCGTCTTGGCCACCTGGGCACACTGGGGGCTCGTGCCCAGCCGGCCACTGACCACCCCTCCAGGCCCTTTCCCACCAGCAGCAACCCAGCCCCTGCCCCCCGCCTGCAGCTGCCTGGGGCTGGTGTGACCCAGGGCAGGGCCCGGCACAGAGCCCTGTTGAACCCCATCCAAGTGGCCTCAGCCCCTCGGCCTGGCCTGCCCAGCCCCCTGCAGAGCCCCCTGCCCCCCCGGCAGATCGACGCTCCTGCCCAGCTTGGTGTCCTCTGCCAACTGACGGAGGGTGCGCTCCATCCCCTCGTCTGCGCCGTCGGTGAAGATGTTGAACAGGACTGGCCCCGCCACCAAGCCCTGGGGACACCCCCTGTGCCCGGCGCCAGCGGGATGTAGCTCCATTCCCCACCGCGCTCTGGGCTCGCTCCAGGCAGCTCCTAACCCCGCGCAGAGCGCCCGGCCCGGCCAGGAGCAGCCAGGTTCTCCGGGAGATGCTGTGGGAGACGGTGTCAGTGTCCAGGTAGACACCACCCACAGCATTTCCCTTGTCCACTGGGTGGCTCACCTTGTCGTAGAAGGAGATTTATTTAAATTTATTTATTTAGAGAATACATCTTGTGGAACAGGAATTCCTTTGTGAATATGCAGTTGTTAGCACGACTGAAGCTTGATCTTGGTAATCCAAGTAGCTATTACTGTCAATAAATGAATGAAATGATAAGCCTATGGATCATAATTGCAATTTAATAAGTGTACATGTATATGTAAATTAAAAAAATAATACCACTTTTTTTCTTTTTTGCTCTTTCACATTTACATTTCTCATATCCTCTTTTCTTCTTGTTTCCTTGGAAACTTCCATTTTGAGAAGATAACGATAGGTTCAGTATTAAGTATATGCAGAACGCTAGCTGTTTTCTGCATTCTCGATGCCCATCCAGTTTCCAGTTGGTATGGGAGGTGATGGAACATTTCCCTCATTTGCAGAAAGGAGCTTACTTGGAGAACTTTCATGCCCACTGGTTAGTAAGAGGGGAAAAGGCAATGCAGGATATAGAATCACTTTGCTTTTATAGGAAGGATCTTTCCTTCTTTGCTGTAAGAAACAAAGTGATATAGAGGACAGTGATACAATATACTAATAGAATGTCAAAAGTTAGTTGACAAAATTATGTATCTTCATCCACCGTTGTCATTTGACTTCCTAGTAACTCCTGCCTGTGACCTCCTTGGTATGAAATTTTCCATGGGCCACTGATCTCAGTCTCTGAGGTGGGAAGGGAACGGCACGCTGGTTCTGCAATTCTTCCGTTCGCCCTGAGAACGAGACCCTGAAGGGAGGAGGGCTGCTGTTTTCAGCATATTTGTGAGTCTGTCATTTCCCAGAGTCTAGGAGCTGTAACAAATAATCAGAGTGTGGGAGCTAAAAGCATAGATACAGAGAACAGAACAAGATCTGTTGGTGTTGTGTTCCCATTTTTATTCCTATTCGCTGTGCCTGCAGGCAGCATATGAAAAGCATAAAGCACAGTTACTACAGGACATGAATTACTGTTTCAAGCCTGTTTGTCTTTGGAGGAAATCAGACCACAGCTTCATGAATTCAGGAGTTTAACAAGTGAAATAGAAAACTTTATTTGCTGTTTGGTTGGTTTAGTTACAATAAAGCAATTATAATACCAGTAGTAAATAATATTTATGAGTAGATGGAGAAAAAACAAAGTTAAACATTGCAATATGGAAATATGCTATTTTTCCTAAGTAGCTATCCAAATCAGAACTTAATATATAAACTTTCACATTGCTATACAGGAACAGATCAAGAATGTTAGTTGCAGTTAAAATTCCTACTTAATAAGAATTTTTCAGAAAGAGTCTGAGAGAGGAGTGGGTTTTCTGCAGTCCTACACAGATGAACAGAAGCTGCTCCAAAACTTGCTCAAGCTTCAGCCTTCTATTCTCAGTGTTCTTTCACAAAACATGCCCATAAGCTTTCATGTATCTTGTCCAGCCTTAAGAAATTTATTGATCAAACCTTTCTTCTCTGTCAGTGTTCTAGAAAAGCTGGTTTCAACTTCTAGTGATTTTTCAAGCAGAAGGGTAGCAGGAACAACGTACCTGCTCTGCTCTGATCTACATCCCCATGTCCTAGAAGTGGAAACCGACAGCTTTTCGAAATACCTCTTTTTCCTTAGTCGTCATCATGTTGCCACAGAACTGAAGCAGGCATTAATTCATAGGTTAAATGTTTCTCATGAAATAGGTAGTCAGTCTCCTAGGTAAATGTTAGGTAGGTAAATGGTTAGTTAATAGGCCATTTTTTCTTGGCCATTGTTAATACACCCTTTAATCATGTCTTTGTTTCACTCTGCACCTTTGCTTGTCTCTTAGCAATTCGTTTGAGGTTTTTTGATACTGTGATCAGAGTCTCTTAGTTTCACCTTATCTTCATCATTCTTTGAGCTGGTGAACTGTATGTGGTGATTTTCCCAATTATCTTTGCTGTTGTGTAGGAATTAGACTTAATCCATTATCACTAAGTGAAAAAGGCTACACGTTGCTTTGGTGTTTGTTAGAAATAATAGTAGCTGGTAAGAGCTTTGTGGGTATTAGAAATCCTGTATGGAAAATGTAACTGCAGTGCTGTAAGCCCTAGTTTCTTTCCTGTGCTTTTTAAAGAAAAACCGGTGCATTTGTGTTTTAATTTTGCAGTTATAGCAGAATGTTCCAAACTGGCTGTTTCTCAGTCCCACTCTGCAAATGTGCTCGACCTATTACAGGTTAAGATTGACTATATTTATTTTTTAAAAGACAGATAGAGGAAGGCAATAATTACTCCACTGTTTGTGCTGAATCGTCTTTTATAAAAATTGTGTAAAACTATTCATGGTTATTGTTTTCACAGAAAGAGTCACAGACATTAACTCTTTATGAACCCAGGTTGTCTTGGGGAAAAGTCATCTTTCTTGCTGAATAACCGAAACAGATTAGTTTATTAATTTCTTAGACAAAATTAATCTAGATGTTATGTCACTGCACATCTTGACAAGAATTTCTCTTTCACCCATATCCTAAATGCATTACACCTGAGTATTTTTTCTTACGCAAATTTGCAGTACCAATATCCGGTGTTTCTTTTTCCATTCCCATTCCTGAGATGAGTGTGTGTCATAAACAACTGTATGAAGAATCAAGCTAAATGTATGCGATTAGAAGAAGATGGTACGTTCCAACGCATAGAACAAAAGAATCACAACAAACCGCATTCCCTCCTGTGTCTAGGGACTTCCTTGGCCTTTCCTTCCGTGCCCTGTCTTGCCTTAGGAGACAAGTGTTCAGCTACTGTTGAAGCATTGCCTGCCCTGTTTGCATTGATGAGATGATCCTGTTCATTTCTTGAAGCTGTGACTTTTACCCATTATCTGAAGGTTATGGTTAGGCTTCCCTAAATTCTGACCTGAGCTTTCCCAGCTGACAGCCTGGGGCATTGAGCTGTATCTTCTATATTAGATTTTACAGCTGGAAAGCATTTCTGCTTCTCAGGAGCCTCTTTAAACAGTCTTTAGTTAATGTTTGGAGCTCAGAAGTAACTGGAACTGATTTGTAAGAATTGCTTTTTGTTGTTAGTGATGTTATCAGATCCCAGTGCCTATATGAAACCTTCTTTTCACAGTGAGTTCATCAGATAAACCTCCAAAACACAGCAGAACGCATATGAACTTGAGAATGCATATGTAATTACTAACGTATGTGTGGCTGTTTGAGGTATGAAAGTCCAAAATACATCTTCTTCCAGGAGTATGTTTGAGTATGCTTTTTTAGTGTGCTTTTTATGTGTGTATGCTTGATGTTATTTATCAAATCAGACTGTTAAAATATTTCTCTGAATTGTCTCTGAAACACAGTGCCTGAAATAGTTTCCCCTTTTCACCTTGTGAATAATTCTGCATGTCTCCCCTACTTCTCCACATTTTCTGTATAGTATAGCCCATTCTTTCCTTGAATCCCCTTCAATAATTTCATACTCTGCCTGCATACGTTTGCTAGTGTTAAACTATGTCGCTTAGAGCAGCCAACATTGCCTAAGCGTGTATGAGGATGGAGTTTTACAAAAAGTTAGAGTATGCAGGAAGTATAACATATTTAGAATGAGGTTCGCTACCATCATTGCTATTATAATCTGGGGGAGTGCCTTGTCCCCTTGAACTTTTGTGCCTATATGTGCTTGTGATATAAGCCATTTGTACCTGTAGATTTCTTTGTGGAAATGTGCATGCATGCGTGTGTGTGTGTAATATATATGTATATATTCCACATATATATATATCTGGAAATCTATATAGGTATTTCTATAAAGGGGGTGGCCTCAAGGTAATGATCACTTCCTCCTGGAAGGGATTACTTCAACAAGATCCTGTTCCAATGTACCTCTTTAAATATTTTGTTATGTGAGATTTGCTCAATGTGAGAAGATGAAAAAGATTAATTTCCTATTTTCTGTAAGGTAGACATATTTTACTGCAAAGGCATATGGACAGTAACTTCTGTTTTCAAGGAATGTGTGTTGCCAGCAAAAATTATTCATGATCACTTCCTTAAATTGTTGGAATAAGCAGTGGGAAAAATATTTCACTTGATTAATAGGATTAGGAATAAAAAATCAAGAACTGTATTTTCTGGAAAAATGGATCTGCAGATTTAAAAAAGAAAAAGAAAGGATGCTTCCCATATCTACTAGTGGAAATTTAACTTTGTATCTGGGCATTTGTTGGCCTGTGCCATGATGAAGATGGAGCTGCTAACAAGATGAAAAAGACTGAAATGCAGTTCAGCATTTCAGAAACAGCAGCTGAAGATTTGGAATCAGTTACCAATGTAGCTGTTGAACTATAATGAGTTTCAGAAAGTGGCAGCTGATTAGTACACGCCGCTCTCTCTGTTACCCTAGAAAATACCCATTAGGCTGGTTTCTGTTGGAAGCATACCCCAACACCGCTTTGCAGAAATAGCTGGGATGTTTGGGTAGTCAGCATGGACTCTGTAAAGCAAACATAAACTCCACAACTCATCCTGGGGTTTCACCTACAGCTCGTTAAGGTCCTGTGCATTGCCCCAACAGCAATGATGAGGCTTGGTTTAAACTACGGGTATGCAATTAGGTATACGTGACTTATCGGATAGATCTTACTAACTCATAGGTTCAAGATATATTTAATATCAAGCTTTTTTTAAAATTACATGGCTCACAAAGCACTTACATAGATGAACAAATAGCTCTAATGAATCTATTTTACCAAGTTTAAATTGTAGCCACAAAAATATTTCTATTTTGGAACATGCTATACTACTAAACAGAATCTTTTCTCCCACCACCTTAAGAACTACTAATCTGCTTTGTGCTAACATTAGTCTATCTCAAAAGTTCTTTTTACATTTATCTCTTTCCCTTTTTCTCATTGCTCCTTGATGTCTCTACCTCTGATATTTGTAACATATTCTGATTTCATATACACTCTTGTAACATCTTAGTACTATTTACAGTGGTATTACTCTTGAATGACACAGAAGTAACAGATCAAAGCTTCTTTTCTTTTTAATCATCTGCCTCCTATGGCATAGACTGTGTTTTCATCATTCTTTGCAAAGCACTGTGTCAAGTAGCAAGAATGTTTGGAAGACATACTGAACCAATTTCCTTTCCGGAAAATCTGAAATTGCAAGCAGACAAAAAAAAATAATAAATCAGACATATAAGATAATTCATCTGTGATGATGTTCTGCGCCACTGTGCCAATTTTTCACCCACAGATCTAAAAATATCTTAATACAATCTCCAAACGTTAGGGAGTTGGAATTGATGAAAGTTTTGTTTTGTTTGGATTGGGGGTTTTGGGTTTGTTTGAAGATTTCTGCACAAAGTCTGTTTGAATGTAGCGGTCCTGAGGAATTGAGAGGATTGCTGAACACAACTTGATGATCGATGCAGATCAACATTTACCATGCTAAGCAAAAAGCAAGCTTAATCTGACTGAACCAACTTCAACTTGACTCTTGCTCTGATTAGTACTGCCTATTGATTTGTGGCCTGATGGCCAACTCTTGCTCACAGTCATGTTCAAGTACAAAAAATCTGTAACATCAGCAAGGCTTTGGGAACACAGGAAAAACCAAAGGATAAGGCATGGTAACTAAAAGTCTGCCAAATTAGGTCCCTCCTCTGGTAAATTTAAGGTTTTATCCGGAGAAATTCTTCCTGGCATCCACTTAGCTCATTATTGAAGTGGAACAACTGAATATGCAGCATCCCAACATCAACGTCTGCTGTTCTTTGGACTCACATGCAAATTTTGTATTGTACAGTAACGCCTGGACAAAGACAGATAAAGCAGTTACTCATTATGTCAAATCATAATGGCATCCTCTGTGGTCTGACTGTTAGTGTTTTGTATTATATACGGATTCCAGTGAGCACAAGAAAAATAATAAACATTTCCACTGTTTATAGTATGACTATTGTCAAGATTCATTTTTATTCAAAGTACTGCTACTATATGAACTAATGCTTAGAGAAAGAGAAAAGAGTTTGATTGTTTTTTGAATGTCATGCTAACTTTGGTAATCCTTTTATTATATACCTTTTCATCAGGCATTCACTGTATATCTATATTTTAAGAGAAAACATACACACAAAAAAATCCTGTCAGTTCAGTCTATTAAAGGATTTTTTCTCTCCCGAACTTTGTAATCCTTGCTTGGAGTTCTGACAGAGGAATGGTAATGGGAGAGCTCCACTTTGTCAAAGACTGAAAAACAGCAATGCTTGCTTGCTGACAAAATCTTGAACAAGTAAGTTGAGCATAATCAAAACAAATTTTAAAATAATTTCTCTCCTACTGCAGGATATTATTTGAGATTTCTCTCAAATTAATTGCAGTGCAACACTATTGGCAGTAGCATGGAACTTACTGAAGTCCTATCTCCTGTATTAAGAGAAATGTTAATACAGTGAAAACTTCCTATACGATACCCTTGACCTCATGAAAGAGGAGGGAGAGACTTGCCGGGCCGACCCTGTCTGTAATGCGGTGGATTTCTCTGTCCTGCAGGGCAATGGGTGGGAGTGAGCCATCACCACCCCCCCGCCCCCGCCCCCATCCCCCCCGGGCAGCAGGCAGTGAGCACAGGATCAAAGGCATCTGGAGGGGCAGGAGAGGAGCGGCAGCAAACTGCTCTCCCTGCCTGAAATCCTGAGGCTGCAGAGCAGGCACAGAGGCTCTGCAGAAGTTTTATTACAGGTCGATGTTTGAGCGTATTCAGGTGAGGGAATAGCTGGGGAAATGGTAGGTGAAGAACTAACTGCTTAGTAAAAAGGCTGCTTATTCCGTCTGACGTGCGGAATTAAACTCCGTAACCCAGGGTAAGTTATAAAGCGGGGGTGTTTATTGCGGTGCCGGGTGCAAGGGGGGTCGCTCCTCCTGACTTGCACACGTAGTTTTACTCACGATACATATTTACACAGTGAAGTTGGTTAGTTCTGCCCAAAGTCTACACCTACGAGCTAAATATTGGTTAGTTGCATTCTTGCTTCAATTTAAAGGTAGAGTTCATTTTAAATTTACTCCCCGTGCTCCCCGAGCGGGGAGATTCACTCTCTTCAGGGGGCCCATTTGAGTAGGAGGTCGGGATCTCCCCCTACCACAGTGATTGTACCCTGGTGTCCTTGAGCCTTACCCCTTCAGCAGCCTGTTTTCTTCCAGCAGCTCGCAGGCCCTTGCCAGCAGGCTCCGTATTCCCACGCCGGTGGGGCTCAGCTCCCCCTGCCCTGGCTGCCCCCCGAGGCGCTGAGCGGGCCGAGCCCCAGCCCTTCTCCGCAGGCAGGGAGGCTCCTGCCCGCCTGCCGACGGCTGCTGGCCCCGGGGCGGCTCCTGCCTGCAGCCCGGCTTTCGGGGGGCACCGCGCGGTCTGGGGTCGGGGGGGCACAGCCCTGAGCGCTACAGCTTGCCTACCGGAAGGCAGAGCCGCTCCGCGTTAAGGTCAGCGTAGTTTTTGCGTGTGTTTGGTCGTGATTTGGCTTCAGGAAAATAATGCTTTGAGGTATTGATATGGAGAAATAGTGTGAAATGGGGACAATGGACATCGATTGTGATTGTATATGTTCAAAACTTGGAGTTATGAAATGTATGTTGAAAAATAATAATATTCTGGTAATTCTAGGCAAATAGCGGAAAACTTTAAACTCTGCATAAGACCAGGAAAAATTTGGTTTTTTGCTTGTTGTTTGTTTTTTGGCAATTGTTCATTGAAATGCATACTTTGGGAACTGTCAGTGTTCCTAAAAGTTGTACGTAAGTGCACGGTACCGTATAACATACTGCTTGTGTGACTGAGGGCTGCCCGGAGAGTGTGAATGGTGTGATTGAGATGCACATTTTGATTTTCCGTGTATAGCTTAGTTATTTTGACTGAGTGTGAGTGCAAGAGTGGTTGAGACACGTGTTTGAGTGCAAAACAAGTAAGGAGCTCTATCCACGTTTCCGACCTTGGGTGGCTAAGGCGGCCGGAGAAAAACAAAGTAATTAAAATTGCAAAATGGGAAATGGAAGAAGTAAGCCCTGTGAAAAATCGCCCTTTGGTTGTATATTAAAACATTGGAGGGATATTGTAGGACAGGGTGGTACCGAAAATAGAAGGAAGTTGATTAAATATTGTAATCAGTGGTGGCCTTTGTATAAATTGGAGAGTGATGCGAAATGGCCTCAGGAGGGAGGAACGTTAGATTACAACACTCTCCTGCAATTAATGTTGTTTCTGAGGAGAGAGGGAAAATGGGACGAAGTATCATATGCAGACATGTTCTTCGTCCTCCGGGACAAACCCGAGTGGCAAAAGGACTGTGGATTAGTACCCCCTCGGGATCCTATGGTACTAGCACTAGAAAGAGTGCGGGATTAACATCACCTGATCTTTGATTATGGCTCTAGAAAAGGATAAGGAAAAACACCTGAGACCTAAACTAGAAAGATGTTCTTGTTGAAATTTTTGTATTAAAAAGCCCAGGTTGTGGTTCCTTCTGTGGAGCAACCAGAATGAAACACGTTGTTAAGATAAAAACTTGTACTAATGTATGTAAAACCTGAGGCGGGGGGGTGGGGGTGGTGGAGAATCAAAGACCTTGTGAAAGTGTTGAAGTATTGGGGTGAGTTTGTACAAACCCCCGTACCCCCTCGAAGGTGCGACTGAATCATGCTGGGACGCATGGCAGGGTGTTTGCTGTTTGCCTGCGAAGGCGTGATATGTAAGAACACAGAGCAACAAGTAGCAGATTTGCATTCAGGGTAAGAAAGAGTTAAAACAGAAGTGCTGCTGCAGAGGCAGGCCTGTGTAACCTGCAGAGCAGGAAGAGCATCTCCTGCCCCGAACCCTTCTGGTGGTGAGGAGGAGGGGGTTGCTGTTGCTGACAATTGAGCAGAAGGACCTGACAATGTCACCCCAATTGCTGCAGCATTTGCAGTACAACAGGACCGGTAACGGCCCCTCTAGGGCAGGGAATGGGTATGAGGTGGAATTTTAGTGAATACAAAACCAACTTATTTGTTAAACTTCAGTAAAAAAAAATAATTTGTTACAGTTGTGGGAGCTGCTGGCCACCAGGAAAACATCCTGAAACCTTTAAAGTACAAACTAAGAAAACAAATAATGCCAAATTCACCAAAATCTTTGTTGGGATGAGATTTATTAGAACATCTAGGCGTTTAAAGAAGGAGAAATGAAACTAAAAGTTAAAAATGATCAAGTAATTGAAATATTGAGTTTATCTTCAATTCAACAGAAAAGAGGAAAAGAGGACCTCCCTGAAGTAAAAGAAATTTTTAACCAGGTGTATCTGAAAATAAATTCCAGGAAAGGTGAAAAATGCTTTACCTGTTACAGTAAAAATGATAAGGGGGAGGCTTGCCCAGTTCAGATAAAAACAATATCCCGTGGTCAGCAGGGCTGTGGGGGATATTGGCACAAAAACTGAAATAAAACGCACTGTGTAGTGGTTCTACTACCAATGTAAATCTGTGTGTTTTGCCATGGCAGCGACTTGTTATGGGATGCGCAGATGAAACTCTGCATTGACAACAAAGTACAAGGAATAAGGTTGGTCAAGTGCCTCCTACCGTAGTCAAGGGCAAGACTGGGTTGGCCTCTGTGTTTGCCACCAAGAAGAATCTTGAATTCTGCTGTTGGCTGCAAGCCAGTAGGTGCCGAGTGGTGGGAACATGTGCCATGCCAGACCTTGATGTGAGGAATGGCCCTCGCTGGTATAAGAGGGTCATCCAGGAAGGAAGAACATAAGATGGCCCATTGAGGCACTGATTTGGAAATTGGAAACCGCCTGGTCAACCATGAGGCCAGACAAGTAACAGAGGAGGTAGGAAAGGAGGAATTATCCTTAATACCAGATGATAAAATCCAAACTGAAAGTACAGATCAGGAGCCAAACTATTCTAAAGAAAACTTAAAGGTAATTCAGGACATGAATGATAAAATAAAAATAAATAAGTGGACTTATTTAAGGGATGGTCGTATAGTGGTACCATCCAATTTAATATTGACCACAGCCCTATTATTAATAAGACGCATTGGGGAGCTGATACTTTATATGAAAGTCTAAATCAGAAATTGATTGGGGGAAACTTGTATACTGTAATAAAACAGGTGACTCAACAATGTGAAATGTGTTTACACAATAATCCCAATACAGCAAATAAAATAAAACTAGGGAACATTAGTAGAGGAAATTATCCAGGACAACAGTGGCAAGATGATTTTCCGAACTCCCAAGAAAAGGGGGGTACCAATATTTATTAGTTATGTCTGATATGTTTTCAGGCTGGCCAAAAACCTTTCCTTGTCGAACAAATAAAGCAAGAGAGGTAACGAAGGGATTGTTAAATGAAATTATCCCCCGCTTTGGGGTTCCGGCAACAATCTCTTCCAATAGAGACTCACACTTTTGTGCCAAAATAGTACAACAAGTGAGTACAGTATTGGGAATAGATTGGCAATTACATACTCCTTATTACTTCAATGTTCTGTTTGGTGCTGCCGAAGAATGATCAGAAAGCATAATGATCAGAGAGCATAATGATAGTTTTTAGAACAGGGGGGATTGAATAATGAGCTACGTACAATGAGTGATGAATGGTATACTACTTTTTTAGAAAATGATGTGCTTATATATAATTATTCAAAGCTGGGAGGTGTTCAAGGACCCTTATTGTCAACATGATGAATACACCAAGACCCTTAAGTGTCAGCACCACGGATGTACTAGACACAAGGTCCTTGGATTTGTTATAAGGGCCATCTGGTCCTAAGTTTCTGTTGTGTATATAACGCTACCTAAACAAGGAATTTGAATCATGCTCATTAGTCTATCGAGGAAGAGAGTCTGCGCAGAAACAAGAAGGTAAAAAAGGTTCACTGAATCACCTACAAACCTGCAAGACCACCACATTCCAGGCAACGGACTGATAAGCTAATTAACATACTAAGTGAGAGTAAGCGGGTTTAGGTAACGAACTGTGAGATGGTTCGTCACTTCAGGCATGCACGCTTGTGGAGGAGCGATCCCCCGTGCATCTGTGCTCAATAAACATACCTACTTTATAACTTTCGAGTTATAGAGTCTAATTCCGCACGTCAGTATGATGTAATGAAATGATTTAAACAGAGTAGGCATTTGCAGTAGAAATACCAGCTTGGGTGTAAGTCAGTGAACTGTTTTGCCTCTCCGCAGCATTACCTTTAATGTTCGTTGTTGGAGGCAAATCTGTCCTCCCAGAGGTATCAGCCCAGGAGAGAGGGGAGGCTGCTGCAGCCCCGCGCCCCGGCTGCGGCCAAGAAAGTGTGTTCCAGTGGGCACACGCGTGCCGAGCGGGCATGCCCGCCACACACACGTGTGCATGCAGTTAGGGTCAGCGCTAGGTTATGCGGTGTACACACCCGCACAGGCAGGCAGAGGCAGCCCCCAGCCCCTGGTGCCTGTAAGCCCGCCGCAGGGGGCTGCGCTTTTCCAGCGCCGGGTGGGCACCGGGGCCCGGGGGGCAGCGATCTCCCTCGGGCTCTCGGCAGCGGAGCTCGGCAGCAGCCCGGGCTGCGAGAGGGGGGCGGCTCGGGGGGCGGGGGGACACCCGGGGCGGGGGGACACCCCTCCCGGCCGGCGGGCGGTCCGGCACCGGTGCCGCGGGCTGGAGCGACCCCGCCCGCCCCTCCGTCAGGGACAGCTGGCGGCTGGAGCCGGTGGCCGCCCCCCGGCGCCGCGGTGCGCTCGCTGCGGGGTGCGCCGGCGGGGCCGCTGTGCCCGGGCCGCAGACCCCGCACGGCAGCCGGGGAGGGCTCCGCCGTCCCCCCCCCGCCCTGCCCGGGGGCGGCTGCGGGAGCGGCGCGGGCGAGCCGGGGGAGCTGCGGGTGACGGGCGCCCCCCGAGCGGCTGCGGAGGACGGGCACGACCGCGGCAGAGGCCGCGAGTGCGGCGTGAAGGTGCCGGTCAGCCGGAGCCGCCTCCCGTGGGGGGCCCGGGCTCACTGCTGGGTCTCCGCGCGGTCGGGGCTGTCGCTGCCGAGGTTCGAGACGTTTCGCCGCCGCCCCTCGCCCCGACACGCTCCTGCGACGGCGGCGCTGGCCGTGCCCGGCTCGGGGCAGGCGTTGGCCAGCCGGAGAGCGGACCCCTTCTCCGGGAGAGGCCGGAGCGAGGCGGCGAGCGCCGGGGAGCGCGCAGGGAAGGGAGCGGGCAGCCCTGCGCAGGGGGCGAACCCGGGGGCTGCGCCGCGGCTCCGCACTCGCGGCTCCGCCTCAGCCGCCGGCAGGCCCCGCAGAGCCGCCCCCGGCCCCGCACCGCGCCGCGCCGCAGGCAGCCCCCGGCGCCCCGGGAAGCGTTGCGGACCGACGGCTTGCACGTAGGTGGTCAGCAGAAGGCAGCTCTGCGCCTTAAGTGGCGACGTAGAGAAAAGATGTGAGGGCCTGCAGCGAAGCACAGCAGAGGGTCCGGAGGACAGCGTGTGTTGCAGGCGCTTGGCAGCACACGGCCTCGGGAGAGGGAACAGACGCCATGGGTCAAGCTGGGGCATAAGGTAAGCTCAGGGAGAACCAATTGGGTAATGAGACCAAACAGAAATTACTTGAACTGTGCATGAACACTTGAGTGAAAGTAAAGACCGCTGTGCCTTTAAATGGGGACGAGGCTCGTAAGACCCAGTGAGGATTAAGTGTGACTAAAGGTCATTGTAAACGGTTTTTCCAGGTGTATAAAGTATTTTCCTGTTGCAAAGAGCTGTGCTAGCTTTGTGGGTTTGCCCCCCAGCTCCCGTCCCCGCAGACACGCGTAGCTGGTCCCTCGGCCGTGCAGGTGCTCGATCCGTTGCACGTCGGGCGATGGGATCCGGCCGTTGGACGGCAGCATCAGGTCCCGAGGAGACGGTCGCTGCCAGCCCCGGCCGGCCTCGGTGCTCGGAGGGGCTGCACGACGTCCCGGTGCGACAGCGGCCCTTCCCGGGGCTCGCCCCCCGTCTGGGTGCGAGGGGGGTGGCGGCCCGGCGGGTGGCGGGCCTGCCGGGGTGGGAGATGCGGCTCCAGGTGCTTTGGCCGCCGGCCCGGACGGTGCTTTCGCCTCTCGTTACGCGTTCGGGGGAGGCAGGAGGGTCGCCGTTACCGTCAGCGAGCCCGTGCTGCCGCCGCTGCCCGGCGTCGGGGCTGTGTGGCATCCCGGGGTGGCGGGGAGCGGAGCGATGCGCCTCGTCTTTGCAGGGTGCTGAGCTGCCCTTCCCCGGGGCCAGGGCTCGCTGCCGCTTCCAGCTGCACAGGATTTGGTCCCGCAGCCTCAGGGTGAGGGCTGGATTTTCGCGAAACGAGGAGGAACTGCTGGCACCTTCTGTACTAACGGTCGGCTTGATTTCTTGCTGTGCTTTTCATACATTTTTAATAGCCAGGTGGAGTACAAATTGTAAAGGAAACTTCATACACAGAGTTTTAAAGTTTGAAGAGAGATTATTCACCCTCTAGCTGTCGTGAGGTTTCACCTCTCCTTCCTGGCAGGACTGATCTTCCAGTTAGAAGTGAAACAAGGTCAAACGGTTAAAAAAAAAGGTTTGCTTCTGTCAGGGCGAATCTAAATCAATCAAATTCCCGGGCACCAAAGTGTGTTGTGTAACAAATGTGAGTGCAAAGGTAAGCACGTAGCTACAGGTAGCAGAAGAGCATGTGCGAGAGAAGTTGTGGGTCTTCTCTCTAAGTTCTAACACCTTGCTCTTTGCGCTGTTCTGCAAATTTGCCTGGATTTTAAGTATGGACAGAAGAGGGAGAGAATGAACATGTGCATTTGATTTGCTTAATAGAAAATACCTTGGCAGAAACACATGCTTGTGCTGTGTATTCTGTTGGAGTTTGGCTTTTTAAAATACTCACATGTTCTGTCTAATGAAAAGCTGATAGTATCTCCCATTCACCTAAGAATATGTTCAAACATAGCTTGAGATATGCTGCTAATCACGTTAAGAAAAATGTATAGCTTAATATCAAACTAGCTAAAGTGCAGTCACTGGGGGATATCTTGGTGCTTGTAAACTTTAAATTAAAGAGTGCTACGAGGCTGGATTACCTGATAACCAGTACAATTGAAACAGCAGTATAAACCCTGTTTTTTGACGGAAGACTGTAGGTAATTTTGAACAGTGTAGAATCATAGAATCATTTAGGTTGGAAAAGTCCTTTAAGATCATTGAGTCCAAGCATTAACCTAACACTGCCAAGTCCACCACTAAACTGTGTCCCTGAGCACCACATCTACATATATTTGAAATGCCTCCAGGGATGGTGAGGCCACCCTGAAACTTGCCTGGGCAGCTGGTTCCAGTCCTTGACAACCCTTTCAGTGAAGAATTTTTTCCTAATGTCCAATCTAAAACCCCCCTGGGGCAACTTGGGGCCATTTCCTCTTGTCCTATCCCTTGTATCCTTGTTGGATCTGGTAGAAATGATCCCCAAATGGCAGTGTGTGAAGGATTAATTTAAATTCCAGATTCCCGTTGCCTGGCATTAGCAAAAATAAAGCTTTTGTGTTATTTCTCTTAACAGTTAAAAATTAGATGCAGGAAAAATAAAGAGAAACACTTAAGTTCTGAATTTTTTTTCCCCCCTCCATTTACGTTTTGGTAAAACAGAACTAATTTGCTCTCCTATCTGCTGTGCATCCTGCTGCTGAACTAATCTTTTCTATGCCCTAGATTGTTATTAGCTTTGTTTGCTTATTACTGAAAGATTTACTTTCTAGGACTCCTTTTAATTCCATTTGTTACTACGCTGCCTTTTGTCTTAAATGTTATTTTTTTGTAGTGTCCTTTAAAAGATTCTTGGCTTTTTCTAACCTGGGACAAATTTATAGTAGCCTGGTCAAGTTTTCCTAATCATTAATGATCTTCCCAGCAGGATATGTTCTTTGTCTTCTTCCTAACATGATTCAGGACACATTCTGTTTTAAAGTGCCCTTACCCTTGAACCATTGTGCTGGGATTTAGTGTATTAACCCAAACTCTGGTAGATTTTTCTTGAGGCTTTTCTCTGTCACTTTGCACAGCGCTCATAAGATACCTGCTGTCAAAGTGCTTGCATTTTAGTAATAACACCTTGGCATTGTTAAAGTAAGTATGTTTAAATTTTCCTTTGGCCGACTCATCTGTTTTTAATTCCTTAAATATTCAGATTTCTTCTGAAACAGGTCGAGGAAAGGAGCACTTGTTCTTTACAGATGATGAAATAGCAGAAATAAATGTGTAAATAGGCATGACCATTAGGGGTGTTTCTATGGGTGTGTCTGCTATGCCCAGAATGGTGTAAGAACAGTTACCGGCTTTGCAAATTTGGCTGTATGACCATATCACTATGTTTAGAGGTGCAGGCGTCAATAGATGCAAGTGTTTTCACAGAATTAAGAAAACCATCTTGTCCATGCAGTCCAGCCATAAATGATGCACAGAACAAAAAATGATAGAAAAAAAAATGTCTTTTCAGACCCATATGAGTAAATAGAGTATTCTGTGCTGTCCTGTACACGCATGTGTGTACATGTATTCGTAGCCAGTGAGTCACGGCTCCTAAGCCTGATTTAAAAACTGAATGAGTTCATTATAATCCCCCCCCCCAAAAAAAATATCTGAGGAATCAATCTAATCTGCTTTACTAAATGAACATGTGAAAGTGCTTACTAGGGATAAACCTGGGGACTCTACATATTTCTCTCTTTTTCCTCCAACAGAATGAAAACACCTTTGAGACAATAAAGGAGTTGGAAGAGGAGCCAGTGTGTCCCATTCAGTATTCTCTGTGTATCTGCGTGCACCGCTTCCCCTGTTTGGTTTCTGATCTAGAGGGGAAGGACAGGGAGGGTGTAAGGACATTGCAACTCTCAGAGAGAAGATAGGCTTTTGTGCTGGCTTCAGCCAGTTCTGAGCTCTTCGGGGCTTAAATCTCCCCAGAATGGGTGTTATGTTGAGTTCGTCTACTCCGGGGCAAATGGAGAGGAGGAGGGGCACCTGGAGGGAGGACCACTGGCGCAGGGGACACCCTGAGCATCAGACGCTGTTGGAACCACTGATGACTAGAGCTGTGACCAGGGGGGACCTCTCAGATTTCTCTGCATGGGGTACCCCAGTTGCTGGGACATACATTAAGCAGAGATTGTGCCGTGTGGTGGGAGGGTGACTTGGTTTGCAAAGGGGGAGCTCAGGCCAAGCCCCTGCAAGGCAGGTAGAACTGCAGATCCTCCCTGTGCTTCGTGTTCACCTTGCCTGTGACAACGTGCCGCAGAAAAGCTGAGCACAGCCCTTTGCTGACGCCCAGCAGCTTGTGCTCCCTGCTGTGCCCCTCTGAAATATTTTGGTTGATCGTCATTTCATGGCGAGCTCTATTGTCCCCACAGCCAGGGCTACTGCAGCAGTAGCAAACCAGGGCTTCTAGTTACTCCCGGACGCCTGCCTTCCTGCCCCCTCTGCATCTCCCCAGCTCACGGAGGAGGGGTTGCCAGTGGTGCCTTCTCCAGGCAGGGCACATCTGCAGCTTCCCATTGAATACCCTCCTTTCCTTTGAAAGCCCTGCCTCTTTCTGGCGGGTGGGGTTTGCTCATTTCCGTGAGCGCTTTTACAGGTGGTGGTGACATGGGAAGGAAAGGGACATACAGTGCTGGAGGTAAAGAGCCGCTCTGCTTCTGTTTACACCGTGTTTGTACAGCTGAGGTGGATACAAATCACGGGTGGCTTTGCTGGAGAACTTTGCCAGGGATCTAACTGACCGCCTGTTTGGGAGTCCCAGAGCAGCACGTTCGGTAACAGGAGATCGCTGCGCTGCCTGCCCTTGCCGTTGCTCTTGTGCATGCGGCAGTAAACACCTCCTCTGCACAAAACTGAGTCCGGGTAGAGTTCATGGAGACAGTGTTGGTAAGAATCCCAGGTGCTGCAGAAAAGCAGTCTGAGGTCTCAGCTGAGCTGTACTGCTTCAGAAGGGAGATTAGCCATAGATGCGTACGTGCTTTCTTTCTCAAAGTGGGGAAGGATGGTGTGGGATAGTCCTTTGCTCGGTGGTCCTGTGGGCATGTGCACTGGAGAGGAGCCATCACAGGCCACCTCTTCTTGAGCAAGCCACCACTCTGGGACGCACTGAGATGCTCAGCAGAGGCAGTTTAGGAGCGACAGGGGTGGCTGGTGATCTGTCCCGCTGCTTGGAGGTAATCCCCTCCATACAACCCTGAGATGCAACGTACCCAGCTAGAAGGAATCCCAGTAGAGATGGACAAAAAGATGAACACGTGCAGGTATTGCTCCCCAGCAACATGCGAAAAAATTCATCAGCCGTACATATCCTGGCATGTATCCGTTCATATGGAAGGTGAATATTTATGGTTTTTAGTGTAAGTCAAAAGTTGTTGGACAGTCTGTTTTGCCTTGGAACGAAACTATAAAATTAAATTTCGCAAAGCAACCCGTGTTTCAAATCCGTGGACAAGGTGAAATGCCATGTGCATGAGAGCGTTTCTCGTCAGCGCGGATCTTTGCTGTCTCTAAGGCAGTGCAGGCTGGGGCTGTGGGTGCTACTGGAGATACGCAGCCCGCCTGCACTGCAGGAAGGTCATTCTGGTCTGACTGTCAGATGGAGCTGTATGTTGTGCAGTATTGTACGTGTTGTGCCAAGCTTTCTGCAGGTAAAGAAAGAAGCAGTCATGTTATTTGACAACAGCAATCACAGGTGATTCTATGAAGAAATTCAGGGAAAATCTGTGGTGTATGTGATTTTGACTATTAGTAATGTGTCATCAATTTAAAAATAACCAGTGCAGTTAAAGAGCATGGGTGTTGGTCAGAAATGCCTGGTTTCTCATGTGTAAATTCACCAAGTCAGACGCACTGATGCAAGTGCCTGGATGAATCGGTAAAACAGGGCTGGGCTAGCCAGGGCGGGCACGGGCAGCGTGTGCAGCATGTAGTGGTTTAGGCAATAGCTCTAATTCAGAGTTATGATGGAGGTGCTGAACGTGCTTGGTTTTGAAAGCACACAGTCTTCGTTAGCTTCAATGGAAACTGCAGGATTCTGCTGTGCAAATCAATGAAACTGTGAGATACAATCCACTGTTCAGGAAAGTCAGAACATGTTTTTAAGGAGGTCTCTGTTGGGAGGTAAAACCGCTGCTGAAGCAATAGCAGCGATGGAGCGTGTGTAAAAGAGCCTGGGGAGACCCGCAGCCTTCTGGAGCCAGGCAGAATATTTCCTCTTCACTTGAGCTATTCCTCATGAAGGGAAGATGCTTCCTACAAACCGGGTTTTGTTCTAATGGAAATAGGTGACTGGTGAATAAAGAGGGCAGTGGAGAGTTGTCTTTTTCCCCATTTTTGGAAAACGGAATGCATTATTGTTCCAGTTTAACAGTAGGTGGCATTCGGTTCCAGTGCAAGTAGTTATCACTTCATTCCCTTAAAAAGAAATCCATACAATTCTATCGGTTCTGATTCTGAATCAAAGAATGAAAATAGCTTCTGAACAGGGTCTTGACTAATAATTCATGTGCTGTGATATCTGCATGGTGTGTCTTCATTGCCTTTCACTAAAATTCCTCTTTCCTGTGAAACCAGTTGTGTTTGTGGGTTTGGGATCTTTTTTTCTTTCCTCCCCTTGTTCAGGGAGCAGTAGCCCAGCACAGTTCCACTTGATTTTTTTCTGGTGGTGTTACAACTAACATTGTGCAGTCCTCCTAACTCTTTGTCCATCAGTAATGCTTTCACTTTTTTTGTTGTTCATGTTTTAAGATACTGTTTTCTTTCTAAGGGCTGTATTTTTGTTATGTCTTGCATCATGAGTGAATTCAAAGTACTTTCAATGGCGTAATACATTTTGTAGTGTAATTTTGTGAAAATGCTTCTCTATGAATTAAAAAAAATATTTCATTTTAGATTATTTCAGGGGTAAACCCTGAATTAATCAATCTTGGATGTGGAGTTTCTGTCTTCTAGAAATACATGAAGCTTAACTTTGTTTTTATAGGTTGAGAACGAAAAAAGCAAACAAAGATGTTCAAAAGTGCAGGCCGTGGCAAAACAGGAATGTGTGGATAAATTAAATAACATCACTAATCGGCAAATGAAACAAAAGATTACTGTAAGGAAGAATGACTGTTTGAAAATGGAGAATGAAAACACGATAGAAGAAAAAGACAAAAAGAGTTTTTCATCTGGGGAGAGCTCAAAATTGATTAAAATGCCAATGAAATGGTAAGCTAAGGAAATAATCTCTAATTCTTATTTGTAGTACTATGTAAGTGTCTTAGGTTTTCTAATACTGTAGTAGTTGAAGTAGTTTCCTCAGTGGTGAAAGCCATAGTGAGTAGTCCACTGCTTCTCAAAAAATGAAGAAAATTTCTTTTTAGAAAACACGAAGTGCATGATGGAGGTTCAAATTTATTGCCTGCTCTAAAAAAAGAAAAGGGGAAAAAAAAAGTAAACCCCCACCCAAATTCCTGTGATTTCCTTGTCAATACTGAGGCAAAATGCATCTTCAAAACCAGAACTGAAGACTAGAAAAAGCAGTTATTTTTGTAGGAAATGGCCACCTAGAAAAGAAAAGTAGGAACTTGCGGTTTGCTACTACTCCCTTTTTTAGGTGATTTTAGTGATCTCTGTGCAGTTGGTGTTTTCATTAAGTTAATATGCCCTTTGTCAGGAAAAGATGATAGTATCAAACCAATCTCAAAAGTCTAAAGAAGGCACACATATTTTAATGTAAACCTAAGCAGGAGTTTTTTCCTGTCTGTTCTTCAAAGATGAAGAACCTCTCTGCTCTAGATGCTTTCTGTACTGTGGCTATTTGGATATAGTCCAGCTTAACCTGGATCTAGCTCAGATTCCATGTGTCCCCCTGACTCCTAGGGCAAGGATTTTAAATACTTGGGTATCTTTCATGATCATTGCAGTCAGGTCTGTGATTTTATCATAGATATTTGTTGTCTCAGTTGTTTCTGGACATCATCTTAAGTATATCTGTTTCACAGAAATATTTTTTGCAAACCTACTCACTTGGTGATTTTTTTCTTTCTTTCTGTTTAATGCAGTAAAATTGCCCTGAATGCCAAAGTTGCAAACAAAAGTAAAAGACAGCCTTCAAAGCAGAGGGCTCATCAGCAGATGAGCTCTTCCAGTGGCAATCATGGTCAAGTACCGGATGATAGCACTTCCAGTGAAACATCTGAGGATGAAGGAAGGTATGCATATAAGGAATGTTACAAATACAACTTACTGATAAAAATTGACCTGAGAGCTGGAGGCAAGTTTGGGGTTTTGTTGTGTTTCAGTTTTTTTGGCAAATATGATGCATATGAAGATTCTTGTTCTTTCGTGTGACCACACTACCTGATGCGCTTTGTGTTGACAAACACTTCTTTTTTGTTTAGAGTGCCTTGAGCATGCTGGCCAAGTTAACGATAAGGTCACGTGCACAAATTCTGATTAATTACATGAGTGTGTGCACAGGCATAGAAGTATTTCATGTGTTTAAAAAGGGTGAGGTATCTCAGGTTTTTGCACTGCAGGTATCTCAGGATTTTTTGCCCTGCTTCTCGCTCCACCTTTTCTCTTGCAGCTGTGTACCCTCCTGACTTCTTGCCCACCCTGAACTTACTTGTGTGGGTTGTGGCAAAGTGAGAAAGAGAAGTTGTTGACGCTGTTCAGCCCTAGGTAAAAATCTGGTGTGTTATCAACACTGTTTTGGTCAGAAATCTAATACACAGTGCTGTGTGGGCTGCTGTGAAGAAAATAAACTGCATCCCAGCCAGACCCAGGACAGCAGAGAATCCAAAATTACAGTTCTTTGACCTGTAGGGGAAGGATTCTCAGTACTGAAGAACTGCCTTTTCTGGTGGCCAGCTTTCCGAAGAGGGTCTCACACAGGCAAGAGACGAGCTTCTGCAGAACCAGAAGCAGGCAGGCTGTGTCCGGGCTGTGCTGGATGTGGCGTGCCAGACAGGAGAGGGGGTCTCTGCCTGTGCACTAACTCAGCCAGGGCCAGAGAGGTGCAGCACAGGCAACGCACAAAACCGACAACACGCTGTGCAGGATACAACAGGGCCACATCATTTTCTTGATGTCCACAAGGCCGAACCAAAACCTGGTTCATGCTCATCTGCGACCCAGGCACGTTCCAGGCTGTCTGCCCTCCCTCCTCTCCCCTCCGTGTGTGTAGCTCTCCACATTACTCTTGACCTCTGCATTGATCCTTTTTTTCTGCAGCCACTAATTCTTCCCACTGACAGCAGGATGCCCCAGATTATGACCTCCAGAAACTTTGCGCTAGCCTTTCCTCTTCCTTTAGTTTTCCAGAGGGAGGCAACTGGGTGTCTGTTATTATCCCTCCCATGGCTGGAGCTCTCTGGTTAGGGGCTTAGGGTGGTCTGTCAGTTGTCCAGGCTCTGCAGCCGCCGACTGCCTCTTGTACCAGGGAGATCCAGCTTCATCTGGAAGCCAGAGCGGCCACCCAAGCTCAGCCCACCCCTCCCGCCCACCCATCAAAATAGCTTTGGGGACCATGCTGAGTGCAGGAACGCGAAAGACCGGCCCTGCTTGTTTGCCCATGGTGTGACAGTGAAGCCACGGGATTTCATGTGGAAAACACCGAGGAAGTAAGAAGAAAGAGCAAGGAAAAGCAAATCTCTGAGACGGTAAGGTATTTTTCTGTTTGCTTTCCTTTTTTATCGTTAGTGTTTGTTGGGGGTTGCATTTAAGTCTGCAGGACTGTGTCACAGCCCCCGGACACACAGGAGAAACAGACACTTAAGGCAAACAATGTTTGCCTCATTAGCTTGCCCTTCTCTTGAGTAAGTTCACAGACGGCTTGTAAGAAAATGTCAACGTCCCACAGAATCTGTAGTATCTGAAGCAGGAAAACAAATTCCTCTTTTCTTGCTGGTGCTTAAAGACGGTGACAGTCCAAAAACTAATGCTCTCTTCCATTTGGCTTAATGCATATGTGGTACGTCTATTTCAATAGTGGAGAAAAGTGATAATTTTATAGGGAGATCAAAGCTTCAGGCACACTTACTGCATGACTAGTTTTCTGCTCTTTCCAAAGCCACAGCTAGTCACAGTTGCAGTATCAGGTGCATCATTCACCCTTCCACTTCCGTCTGCATCGGGACTTGCAAGCAGTGAGCTGCAGACACAGCATTTGCCGTGCACCGAGCTTCATGTCTTCTAGCACCACATCTCAGCATTCCCTTGCAGAGTTCTGCGAAGAACACGTGCACACCCACCAGCCCCGAGCCCAGCCATCTGCAGGAGGATAGCACAAGAGAAAGTCCAAGACCCTCTCTGACTCCCTTCCACCACTCAGAGGCAAATCACACCATCAGTCATCAGGGGCTGGTAAAGACTGAACTTTTCTTCATACCTTTACTTTGGTCCGTCTCCATTTTCTCTGCTGTTTATAAATTTGACATGTTGAGGCTACCGCTCATTTGTGATCAATACCTTTCACAGTGAAGTGACTAAGAATATAAATTTCTTGTGTCTGCCACCTACTACACTGTGCTTTACTACAGAGCAGGACATAAAACAAGTTTATGGTGCCATTTTATCACTAAGGACCAAGTGAAAGCAACCTGAGATGGGAGCTGTGAGAGAAAAGCAGAGCTTGTTTTATAAAGTATAGTTTATATTCTTACAGATTTGAGCATTACTTTTTCATGGCAATGAGGCTTTGGGTTTCTTGTGTTTCCAAATTAAAAATATGATGCACAAATGGGCCATACACCAAACTCCTCTGTAAATTTTGCTATGGCAAATGTCAAACAGGGACAACGGTAGGGAAAGTGTGTTTTCCTTTCGCTTTCAGGAGTAACAAGGGGCATATAAATACTTAACTACTTTTGGGTTTGGGACATTTTCAATAAGGAACACCTGGGGAACTAGTTCAGCTTCTTAACCTTAAGCACAAAGCAAGGAACAATTCCACGGTTAGAGCTCAGGCAGAAGAAAACAGAGCAAAGAGGCAAAGCCGCCCAGCAAGCCCCACTGTTCCGCAGGGGGCAAGGTGAGGTCTGCGGAGAGCAGCAGGAGCCACAGGCAGGTGCAGGCAGTGGTGCCTGGCAGGGGCGGCTGCATGGGCGACATCGGCCCTGGAAGGTGGGAGATCAGCAGGGCGAAGGTGGAAATAGTATCTCGACAAGGACAGAGGAGTAGGATTAATAGTAAGAGTGGGAAATGAGGATAGCCACCCTCCTTCAGTTTACAACATCAGGAGAGCTCCCAAGATCTGGTAGGGGCAGCAATGCAGCAACTGGGGAAGCGAGGAGGGGCTGCGTAGCAAGGGAAGAGCCAGTGCACCTGCTGGGAAGGGTACGGAGAGAGGGGCACATGCAGCTAGCAATTACTCAACTTCTCCTTCACAAGTAGAAGGGTCCTGGTGGCCTCTCTGTGGCCCTCATTAGCAGGGAGGGATTTGGGAAGCATGCAGCTAGCAAAAGAAAGGACAGTCCGCAGGAGCAAACCGTTCCCGTTCTGCTGAGCTCAGCAGCCACAGGGAAATCTTAGCTGCTTCCAAAGCTTTCAGTGAGCAGGAGCGTGCTGCGGCTGGACTAAGGCTTCCAAACAGAAATGACCTTACGTGTTTAAAACCTGTGTCTCAGCCTGAACTTTCTTGGCCTCAATATACAGCTGACGGGTCTTTTTGTAACTTTGCTGACTGGGATATCATCAGTTAGGCACAACATCTGCTGTCGCTTAAGAAGAGAAGCTGTTCCAAGTGTCCTGAGGGGAGCAGACCATAAGAAATGGCTGCACGGTGTCTAACCCTGTGTCCTGTTGCCAGTCGTGGCCACCAGCAGGTGCCTGGGGATGCAAAGCCTCCAGTGACACGTCCTGGTATGCACTCTTGCCAAGAATGTGCAGCTTATGGACCTCTCCAGAGGGATTCAGGAAAATCTTTGCATTTATTAGCTCAACAGAATTTCCTGTCCAGGCTTTTACACAGTGTCCTCTTGAGATCGTGTAAATGGCCATCATTCATAGCATCCTACAGCAAGGCTTTCCACCAGTTTAACTACATATTGTATAAAGATTCACCCGGTTTTGTTCAGTGTGAACTTGCCTCCTGCGAGCTTCATTG
This sequence comes from Falco cherrug, assembly GCF_023634085.1. Taxonomy (NCBI): domain Eukaryota; kingdom Metazoa; phylum Chordata; class Aves; order Falconiformes; family Falconidae; genus Falco; species Falco cherrug. Next base: position 1,294,777 of record NC_073709.1, read on the forward strand.
GCTGAACCCTAATTGTCCCACAGGGAAAGAAAATAAACAATAAACTTCTCTGGCTATTTGTGCTTTTATATGCCTCTGTCACATATTGGAGCTTTTCTGGGCTGAAGAGTCCTGGTCTGCACAGTCTTCCTTCACATGGAAGATACTCCATACCCCTGATCTTTGCTGTTCTCCTATGAGCTTTTTCCCACTCTGTCTTTATGAGATGAGGCAAATAAAGCAACACATTTAATAACTGGGTGCAAAATATATCTAAACAGTTTCTCAGTTTTGTTAGCAGCTTCTGCAGTCCTTGACAGTTGCTCCATCCTGAATAACTTCATATTATTTGTAAAGATCGATTCCTCATCTGTCATTGATACCTACTCCTAAGTTGCTCATGAAGGTGAAAAACAGCCTTCTGACCATTTACTGAACGTTTATCCTTATCTTCTGTTCCCTGTCTTTTACCCAGTTATTTAACCATGCAACTGCCTTCCTCCTTATAATGTCTGAATTTCCTTAAGAGCCTTTGGTGAAGGACCTTGCCAAAAGCCTTCTGGAAAACCAGCAGTCAAGCCCCTATCAATATGCTTGTCAACTCCTAGAACCTGCAGGTTGGTGAGACAGGACTGCTCATCACAAAAGCCACATGACTCTGGCTCAGTATCTGATATAATGGTCCAAATCTGCATTAGATAGAAATTAAACTTCTAAGATAACACCAAAAAATCCCAGACATTTGATGTGCGGAAGGAAGAAGACAGAAACAGGGCAGTCAGTAATACTATTGGAGAAGTGCTTCAGCAGAGATGGTGAAAAATTGTGGAGGATTAAGAAATATTTCAGACGGAAATAGAAGTAGCAGTGATGAAATTTAACTTGGAGTAAGTAAACACACATTAGCCTAAAATAATCCCATACTTCAATTACTTAGCACAATTACTGTGCTCTGGGTAGGCAGAACCTCTCCGTAGGAGCAAACATAAATAGCAATATCGATTTCTGCCCAGCCTCCACCAGAAATTACAGAAAATACAGATAACACATTTTTTAAATGAGCAGAGGAAAATCAAACATATGACATCTTTATATTCTTCAATGCTATTGTTGTATTTGAAATGCTTTGCTAAAGCAAAGATTTTAAGACACAGGGACTAGCTGAAATGGTAGCAGGAAAAATAAGCTTTAGAGTTCCTTTTACTGTAACATTTGGCAGTGCGAATGGAGAGAAAGAAAAGGAAAGAAGCGGCATGTTTTACAATTATTGGGAAATATATTTAACATGTGTAAGTAAACTGTGGGATTCACTGCTGCAGGAGGCAAAATGCCTGTGATGACCTTGAATGATTAAATGACACATCCCAAAATATCGTGAAGGAAATCACATGGGCAAGGCCACAAACAGGAGTCAGAAAAAGATATTCCACATTAATCTGTAATATTAGAGAACTGACTAACAACAATAGGAATTATTGGTCCTTGAGGAACTTTTCACTGGATGGATCAGAACATGGTGTGTGTGGGGTGATTTTCCTTTTGAAAATTGCAAAGTAATAAATATGAAATGTAAAAAAGTTTCTATTTTCCAAATGCTAACTTAACCCCTCCTAAATTATAGAAGCAGCTAAACCAAGCAATGTGTGATCAGCCAGCTAGCTGTCTGCAGTATTTATGGGTGTCATGGGAATAACAGTAAATGTCAGAACTGAATGTATGCTGTCATAGCCACTAATGCAAAGTCACAGCAACTTAATTCTTCCGGTCTTCTTGTTAGTGATACAAGGCTTAAAATGGTTTTAAATGCATTTAGAGAGTTCTTTGTTAAAAACCTTATGAATGTCCAAATGCTGGCACGTTCAAAAGAATTTTGGAATAACGTATTATGCTAAACTGTCTGAGAATGGCTACGCATCATTGTAAGTATCAGCCTGGCTTATCCATCTCCCAGACACTGTGAATTTGGACAATGAAGCCAAATCCAGAATTCTCATTTTGTTGTACCTGCCCTGACTTCAGTGGAGGACCTTCCTGAGCATGATCACAGCATTAACTGAATACAGGAACTTAAGAGCACATTCTGCGCGACACAAACACAATCCCACCCCACATCCCTCAATATAGAAAATCAGACAAAATTCCTGACAATGTGTGCAGAAGTCCAGATTTGGTCATTCTACAACCTTGGCGAAGAGTGAGCTACCAACTCTTCCTTGAAGATGATCATACTCTGATCTTATAGTCATTGATACATGAGAGTTTCAAAGATGTGTAAAGAGAGCAATGAATTTCACTGCAACAATGATGTAGCCAGGAGATAGCTTTTAAGGACCAGATTATGAGAGTATGTAACAAAGCCACTGACTTCCCTATTGTCATATTTTGTTTGTCATTTTACATATAGTCATATTACAATAACGGTAATTTTTCATTTCTGTGATTGGTTTGTGAGGACCAAAACTTTGGGTTTATCTTGCCTGAGGTAGTTCAGATACTTATCCACCTGGATCTGAAATATCTATGCTCTTACGATCCAGCCACTTGTCCTACATCTTGGGAACACATCAAAATTTTTCCAAAGTATGTCAAAAAAGATGATCTGTGTGAATGGATAATTACAAGAAACAGTCATTTAAGGCTTGTCCTACCCTTAAAACTTTTTGTATCAGAAGATGCTTATCTAGCCAAACTGCTTTGCAACTCAGGCTGACCAGAGCACACCCGTTGCTACCGTAGCTCAGCTGACAGTATCTTATGAAGCTGCATTAGCTTGGATTAGGACCACCAACTAAATTCCTGCGCTCTGCACCCCAAAATCATGATAGTAGTGCATGAATTTTTGGGAGCATGAATTTATAGAGCACTCGTCTTGATAAACATCAAAGTCATCAACCCTCTTTCCTCCACAGACAATGGAGTAGAGCCCTATGCTGGGAGCCCTCACCAGCATCTTCTGGTTCTCAAATGCTGACTTAGGGGGGGCTGCCTGTCCTTGGAGCGAGTGTGCCCTGGGCTTGGGGGGTGTCACCTCAGTACCCTTCCTGTCCCCACCCCCACCCCCGCAGACTGCTCACCCATCAGACCCCAATCCACAGCACAGAAGGGTGCTGTTTGCATCCTGCTGACCCCACACCAGGGAACAGCAGGGAGTGAAATGAAACCGGTTTTATAGAGGGTGCAATTAAAGGAAGCAAGGGGCAGAAGTTCATCATCCCCCTTTAACAGGTGGTGAGTTTAGGTAAGCTGCTCTGATGACAGAACTGCTGTGCAGTTGGATAGCCACAGACTTCTGAACTTTGTGGAAGACAGGTCTTTGGTTTACATTTTGGTCACAAAGGATTTTTCTTCCCACTGACATACAGTCCTTGCCCTGACATACAGCAGATAAGCTAACAATAACATTTTTGTTCAGCTCTGCAGAATCAGTTTGCAAAATGTGTAATTTCCATCGTTAAGTTGGTAGGGTTTTTTTGTACTATATATATGTATAAGCAAGGGAAATGTAGAAAACTAGGAGGTTATTACAAAAGGTTGGAATGGAGGTTAAGTACTGGCAGAAGAGGATTATGAATTTCTGGCAAAGGCGCCCCTTCTCGTCTGTACAATGGACACATCTCTGGTGTCCCGCAGCAGGGAAGGAGAAAGAAAGCTAGCTGCAGAGAAAGGCACAGCTGTGAGAGAGGCACACACCAGAGAGTAACTGCCATGGTACATGGCAAATAGGGGCGTGCGGGCTAACAGCAATTTGAGTTCATATGGGTGAACAAGAAGGAAAGCACTGAGTTCATATGTCAATGACACAAATTAGTAATAAGCTATTTATTCTTGCAGCTCCCATCACCTTTGGCTAATAACAATCTTTGACGATTAAAGTAACCATTTAAAGTCCTCAGGACCAAATTTAACCCACTGACCACGAAGTGGCAAATGAATCCACTCTTGTGGCTGAAGTCAAGAATGGCCAGTGGTACGAAAGGGACCGCTGTTTCTGTGTGTTAGTTTTAGGGAATCATGCTCTGCATTTCAGTTATGGACTACGTATTGCTGGCTCTGCCCTGAGTTACGGATGATACACTAAAAACCTCATCTGTCCCACCATCAGGTAGTCATGGTCTTCTGGCACTCTTGCTGCACAAGGAGAGAGAAACCCAGATTCATTTCACTGAAGTAATGCAAAAGACAACCTCAGGAATGCCAAGAAGAATTTATTGTGAAATGGACATTTTTCTGGATTTTTCAGATTTGCTTTACTTAAGTTTTAGCTGTTTACACTGAGCAACATAATTCTTAATAAGTTATTACCGAGGGGAAAAAAATTGCAAAGCGTCTTGGGAAGATGACAGCATGAGCTTACTAGAATCGTAGGCCATTAATTCCTTGGGTAAAGCAACATCCTTCTGTGGTGCTGGATTTTAGGTTTGATATGACAACACTGACAAAATTTCTGCTTCTGGTTTAATTTGAAGTGTGAAACTCTGTTAAGCAACCCAACCCAAACATCATTTTCCTCACTTCAGCTATGCAGAAGAGCAGAGGGATTTTGCTTTCAGTTTAAAAATAGGAACAGTTTCCCATCAGCTTATTCAATTTTGTTCCCTTTCTGGAACTTACTGCGCTTTTACTTGCCTTGGTGGTTAGGGGCTGTGCTGTAAACCAAAGCAATAAGGACGACTTTAGTTAAAGAAGAGGTTTGGTTTTGTACCTTCTTGCTAAGAAAACTTACGACAACTCCAAGATAATGTATTTTGAGGTCACAAAACACACAGGTGCTCAGTCTTCTCACTACTGTCTTGCTTTGAGGGCAGCCAAGACAGAGGAATGTCGTTTTCTTCTGCCACTGCTGGTGACCTGTGGGCAAATGCAAGCAGAGAGAGAGATCACCGCACTCTTCCTTCCCCAGCTCCCTGCTCTTCTTTGCCTGTTGGTTCGTAGCAGATTCCTGTTCTGCAGCGGTAAGGATGGTTCTGCTGGTTCCTGCAGTCTGCCTGCAGTCACAGCTGACAGCACAAGGCTGAGGAGAGGGCAGATCTGCACCAGTGCAGCTCAGGCACCGCCTCAGAGCTGTGCCAGCGCACAGTGCAAGCACTCGCAGTGACAAAGGTGCCGCTTAAGAGTTCTGGCCTTTGTGAATGTAGCTAATCTTGTTCTTTTTTCCTCTCTCTTTTCTTCACACACACGCACCCCCCCACACCCTCCCTTAGCCAAGTAACATTATGGTACCCAAAACATCCTGTGGCAATTAGTTCCCCGGTTTCCCTGTGATTAAGTACCTGATTTGATTTCTCCTGTTTGAAATCCTCCATGAGTCGTGCTTGCCTCCTTTACACTAACTACAACTTTACTACCTATATTTTTATATAACTGCCCCTCTGAAGATTCCTTCTTCAGTATTTCCTTCCGCTGAAGCTAGTTCTTACCCTCGCTGCTGATTTTCTCTGCCCCATTTTAACTCCACTTGATCTGTTCTGGTGTGGGGATCAGAACTGCACAGGTCCTGGGGGGTTTTGGGGCAAATGTGACACAATTCCCGATTTGTTCCGCGTTCCTCTGCACTCCTTATAAATTTGCTTTTCCTTTTGTGAACTGCCAGTGGTTTTTAAGCCGACACTTTGCAACACCTGATCTGCCGGCAGCATTCCTCCCGGCGGGGTAAGCACCAGCCCGGTGCACCCCCGGCACATGGAGCAGCTCCCCAGCCCCACGCTGCCCGCGTCCCCCTCTGTCCCCCTCTGTCCCCCCCGTCCCCTCCGTCCCCGCCACCCGCGCCCCCGTCCGTCCCCTCCGTCCCCGCCGCCCGCACCCCGCGGCAGCCGCGGCGCCCGGGCAGGTCCGGCTGCTCAGCAGAACCCGCCCCCGCCCCGCCCCTCCCCTCCCTGGGATTCGATGTTGTGTCACGTGGCCCTGCGGCCCCGCCCCCTTTCCCGCGCGCGGTCCCGGGGCGCCGGGCAGCCATGGCGGGGCGCGGGGCTGCGGAACGCGTGTTCCCCGCTCTGCCCCGCCTGCAGCCGCTTTCCACGGCCCGGCGCCCGCCCGCGCCGTGGTTCAAGGACGTCCAGGCTGCCGCCGGGACGGCTCCGGGCTGGCGGCGGGGCCGCCCCGAGCGGCAACTTTCGGCCCCGGGCCTCAGCCGCCCGGTCGCTCACGGAAGCTAGGGGAGATGCTGGTGGCAGCGGAGCTGAGGGGCCGGCGGGGTGAGGGGACCGGCGGGGCGGAGGGGGATGGCTGAGGGACATGGTGGGGGCTGAGGGACATGGCCCGGCTGAGGGGACTTGGGGAGCTGAATGGACGGGGGGAGTGAGAGGGATGGCGGGGCTGAGGGGGGGCTGAGGGCAGCGGCGAGCTGAGGGGGATGGCGGGGCTGAGGGGGAGCTGAGGGGTTGGCCGGGCTGAGGGGATGGCGGGGCTGAGGGGGGGCCGGGCTGCGGCCGTGCCGTGCCGAGGGACCGGGGCGCTGCGCGGACCAGCGCCGCGGCGGGGCTGAGGGCCGGGGGCCGCGCGCGGCGGGCGGCGCCTCGCAGGCGGGGCACGTGCCGTTCGGCGCGTGGCGGGGGAAGCGGAGGAGCGGGGCGGCGGTTGAGCGCGGCGTTGGCGCCACCTACCGACACGGACGCGTCGCAGCAGCCCGTCCCCGTCGGTGCCGACACCTTCCCCGCCAGGCTGTGGCGGCTGGTCAACAGCCCGCGCTGCCGCTCCGTTCGCTGGGATGCCTCCGGCCAGGGACTGGTCATCAACCAGCCGCTCTGTGAGTGCGAGCTGCTGGGCGCCGGGCCGGCCGTCGCCGCGCAGCCGGGTGGCCGTGGGGCAGCGGCAGCCGCCGGTTTCTTCAAGACCAAGAACTTCAGCAGCTTCATCCGGCAGCTCAGTCTCTATGGCTTCCGCAAGGTGGGGATGTTGCCGGGGAGCAGTGTGGTGGGGCCCGGGCCTGGGCCGGGCCCAGAGGGTGGACAAGGCAACGGTGGCAACTGCACCGGGCCCCTGCATCGCTTCCGCAGCCCCCACTTTCGCCGCGACCGCCCCGACCTCCTCGTCCACCTGAAGCGCCTGACGAAGGGCAACAAGGCGAAGATGGCAGCGGGCTGGATGTGACCAGCCGCCCACCCAACCGCTTCCAGTGCTTGCCTGGCACGCCACTGAACGGGCAGCCGCTGCCTCCGCCCTCGATGCTCAGCAGGCCTGGTGAGTCAGAGTGGGCCATGTGGGGCCTTGGTGGGTTTTTGAGAAGCGCTGGGTGGCATGGGATTTGAAAATCAACGCTCTCCTGAGGGAGAAGGGTTACCTGTCCTTGCCGGTGGCATCTCAGTTCAGCTGGTGTAGGGAAGCTGTTGTTGTTTATGCAGGTAGATCTGCTGCCAGTAAGCATGAGTAGCATGGTTCACGTGTATTTCAGGCTGCCTGTAGACTACAGTACAGTCTCCATTGCGTACTACACTAAGAACACCCTTGCTCGATCTCTGTGGAGCTGGCACAGCTCTACCAGATGAACGTTACTGCTTCTTGCCCGTCAGTAAGGATGCCCATCAGTAGGGATGCTTAATAAGCTGTCATTACGTGTGTGTGAAACAGTGAGTCGTGTGAAGTGATAACTAGAGCATCCTGTTAGTTTTGTGCAAAGGCGACAAGACCTGGTAGTAAGATTTTTGTCAGTTGTCTCCTGAAAAAGAATTCACAAGCTATGTAGTTTTTAAAATGGAATGAATAAGTAGGTGAGAGCTAATGAGAAAATAATACTGCTGAAAAGCCCTAGAACATGTTTTCTTTCTTTCTAACCCTCTTTGAGAGGATCTGAGTTTTCCCAAGATAAGTGTGAGCCCTCAGGATTTTTCCACAAATTTTATATCAGCCCTAAAGCTTTGTAGTTGGCGCTGTGTAAGGAAGATGTGAATATCTTGCTTTGCAGTGCTCTTGGGCTGCTGCCAGAAGAGCACTCCGGCTTCCCATTCCCTTGGTGGCGTGTTAACTGTCGTCTTCCTTGCAGCTGATACAGCAACATGTTGGTTCAGTTCAATGATCGGAGAAGACTTTAATAGCCTGGCTGGCTCTTGGACCTGGGTGATGCACCCCATGGGTGCAGAGCTGTAAGGTGCGGTGTAGGAGAAGCGGCAGGACTGTGCGACCAGGAGAAGGGGAGAAGCAGTTGACGGTACTGCTGTCTGCAGCACCGGCTGGCCTTTAGAGCAGAGTAGGGTATCCCCATACTCTTGGTTACTGTGTCAGGGTAGGAACTGTCATCTAATTCAAGTGGTGTTTTCTGTGATGTGTGTGGAACTGCACGTGCAATACCAAGAAGGCAAAATGAAGCATCTGAAAAGGGATGGAACTTACTTCAGTAGGGAGGCTAGGAAGCATTTAAAGTAATGACTTGATGTTAACCTTGTTAAGGCTAAGGTGAGTCATTGCAGACTTCAGTGACATGTGGTTTGTCTGATGTAATGCAGACCATTGGTAAAGGAAATTATTAGAAAGAGATGACACTTTCATTTTTTGTCCTCTTTTTATGGCTGCAGTTTCAGAGTTTTTGCTCTAGGAGTCTCATTTTCTAGAAAGACAGAACAAGGAAAACATTGGGGTTTCTATGCAGTCAAGTTCTGACAGACTGACAATGCACTGTGCGCTCTGTACTGACTATTCAGCGGCATGTCTTTGCTGTAAATGTGAGGTAATTTGATAGATAAGAGATACTTGTGTTTGCAAAGCGTCAGTCTGTTCCCAGTGTCTTGCAGCGTGTAACGCTGTGTTAAACATTCAGGAACAATTCCTGGACAGCAACTGGAGGTTGGTAACTTGGCATCCCGTGGTGTCTTGTTTACGTGTTAGAACTAGATAATCTTCATGTCCCTATCCAAAGGTAAAATATAAACAAAAGAATTTTCATACCCCTGTTCCTTCTCTGTTTATAAATGGTGAAAGTACTGAACAGGAAATAAACGGTCCTATACATTAAGTCTTAGCAAATCTTCAGGGTCAGCTGGTATTTATTTAGTGATTCTTAATGGTTAAATGTGAACTTGCAGAATAATGACTGTATGTTACTGATTTCATCAGAGGAGTGCAAGAGGTAAATGTGAGGCTATTTTTAAAAAAAGTCCTTTTGGGTGAGAATTGGAAACTACAGGTCTGAGAAAGCCTGGCTTCTAGATAAACCCTATTGACGTGAACCATCCTGAAACTTGTAATTCTCATGGCTAAATGCAATCCTGCAGGGGAGTCACAAATGCAGTAGTTCTTGCAGAAATCAATGAGCACAGGCGTTTGCGGTGTTACTGTCAGTGTTTCCACAAAGTCACCAAAACAGAAATTGAGCTGTCATGGTATAAAAGCAAATGCCATTTCATGAAACAGTAACTGTCTGAGAGAGGAAACTATAAAATAATAGAGAAGAATAAAAGGACTGTCTAGGAAATAACAAAATGGCAAAGACTGGGATATTTTAGTCTGCACTGAACTAGTTGAGCTGACTGAGAAAAAATTGGCTTTGAAATTTTTTCTTGACCAAATAAATGACTTGTCATAAAGTACTTGCAAAGTCCATTGGAGGATTTTGACATTGCCCTTCCCTTAGCTGTTTGTGAGCTGTCAGTAGTGGAGTTTGGTCAAATCTTGCTTTATGATGTCCCTTTTTTAAAATGTATTGTCTGATTTAACACACAGTATTTTCAAAATTGCTTTTGTTTGGTTTAGTAAGTTACTACACATTTTGATTTATAGCACATTTCTAAATATGGGTAACTCGTTACTGCCAGTTTAAGGAGATTGAATGCTACGCAGACACCTCTGGGTTGGCGCTTCGCTCGTGTGCCACACAGCAGTTAGTGCATGCTTGAGTCTAAGAGTACAGTCTCCTTTCTGGATTAAGTACGCTGGAGCAAAGGTAGTCTTCCCAAATCATGTTGTAGAGCCTTGGCTCCTCCTATTGCCTTTCTTTGCCTGTGAAAACTCCTTTCCTTAACACTTGTTTCGCTTTATTTTGTACCCACTGCAGGACTGCTGACTGTAGGACAGTTTCATCAACTTTACGGTCAAGGTGTTTTCTCTCCTTACTCCTACATGGCAACCTCGTGCCAAGCCCCCAGCACTTTACCAGCACAAAGATTAGATCCGACTCCAGTCCCTTCCACTTGGATCCAGCAGGGACCACTTGGGTTGCTGCCAGGGCAAGGGGCTTCCCCAGCTTTTCCAGATAAAGGGGCTGCGTTTCCTGTACTCCAGACACTTCCAACAGGAGCCACGTACACCCTCCAGCCTGTGGCTTCTCTTCCGCCACTTCAGCAAGGGACTCAAAGCGTTGCCGCATCCATTGCAAATTGCAGCAGCTCTGCATCTTCAGTGCCGTACTCACAAGCCTGCTATCCAACAGGTATGAAAAAAAATTCTGCATTTGCTTTTCAAAAATAGATTTTAAAGTGAGACTTTCCAATATTTTTCTACAATACTCCACCATGTGTATATCTCAAGTGAGAATTAGAAAGTGTCAAGTCTAAAAGGAAGATGGACCTAAAGCAAAAGGAGTTTCTGTTTGGTATTCGTGTCCTTCCTCCAGATTTTGTGTGTCCCCTGGTGATTTTCTGGATAGCCTTTCTGTTGAGGTGAAAGGGCGAGGAGAAGAATATTTGTCCAATACTAGTCGGTGTGAGGCTAACTTTCATTTTTGTTTTTTTAATTAAGCAAAACTTGGACAATGGTATTAAAGCACTGAGACCTTGTTAAGAAGTAGTATCCTAGGCCTTGGTCTCATGTTTTTCCAGGTTAAGGTTTTAAACTCAAAGATCAGTCAAAAGTATTGTGCAGAACAGGGGTCCTCAAACTTTTTAAACAGGGGGCCGGCACGCAGATTAGGTGGCAGGCAGTCATCTGCAGCTGCTTGGTTTCCCCCTCCAACCCCCGGTGGGGTGGTGGTGGTGTGGGGGTTCTGTAAATACGGGGGAGCGGATTGAGGACCTTGGGGGCCATATCCGGCCCGTGGGCTGTAGTTTGAGGACTCCTGGTGTAGAATATTTCGTTCTGCTCATACTGTTTTTGTATCTAAATTTTTTTTCTTGCTTAGCTTCTTTATGTTGTATTTTTTTACACACTGAAAACTAGAAAGTACAAAGTCTTGGTTCCTTTCTTTTTTCTAAATTATTTCTGCCACAATTGTCAGTCACATTTAATCACTCAATTACAAAGTAAATCAGTCTCACTGAAGTGTTTTTATCCTTCAGAAGAGGAGTTGAAGCAAATTACTGTTCTTTTCCTTGCCCTTACCTTGAATGGGAAAAATCACATGATAGGTTATTTTCTGGGGAGTGGTGGTGTATTTGTTGTGGGTTTGTGGTGTTTATTTTAATTTCCCTAAAACTTCTGAAATTCAGAACAGTGACTCTTTCCTTGAACAAACTAAAGCTCAGTTGTTATTCTTTCCTTCTGCCTGCTCCTCCTTTGGCAGCCGCACCTTCACAAAGACAGCTATCTATCCCTGTTTAGAAATCCTACACAGTGAAATCATTACATCTTTTGTGCATGTCTTCTGAGACCTCTGCTGAGAACATTTCGGACAATAATCAACAGTTTCTGTAACGTCATTTTTGTCAAGGAAGGGTTCTGAGGAGCTGGGCATTTCTTGTAGACACACTTAAATGTTTAAGAGACAGGCAACTTCTGCCACGTGCTCCTTGCCTTGTGCCCCTTATGCAGAGATTACTGTGGTGGCCAAAGTGTGGAGCCTGCCTTACCAGCTGCTAACTATCAAGTCTTCTCCCAGGAGCAGGTGTCCTGAGAGTCATAGAATGGTTTGGGTTGGAAGGGACCTTAAAGATCAGCAAGTTCCCACCCCCCTGCCATGGGCAGGGACACCTTCTATTAGACCAGGTAGCTCCAAGCCTCATCCAGAATACTTGCTTCATTAAGGTGGGAGGTGGTCCCCGCTTTGCGTTTCTATTGGTTACAGAGCATAGGCTGAAACTCATCATGATGAATTGTAGTTGTCTCTGTCTCAGCTAAGGCCCCAGCCCTCTCCCGTAGTCAAGGGAAGGAAAGGGGCGTCTCGGGTGCGATTTCACGTAGCTCGGTTTAGAGTTTGTCTTGGGGTAAGATTACTGGTGTCCTGGAAGTGCCTGTTTTGAAGTACTGCCTGTAGGGGAGCTGAGGGAGACCAGCGTAGATTTAGACATGAATATGGAGATCTCTCTCACTGGATGACGCTCGTTGCTTTAAGTTTAAAGGATAACTTGGCTATGTTGCTCAGGTAGAATCTTCTCGGGTGGGAGGTGGGTGCGAGAACGCAGTGAAAACATACCAAATTTTGCAAGGTGTAATCAAAACTAAAATACAGAAACTTAGGGAATCTGAGGCGTTTGAAACCTCCAGTGAATTAATTCGCGTTTCTGAGAGTGTAAGTGACATTTCACTGGAGTATGATAAATCTTTTAATTTTCACTGTCACTCTAGGACTGTCTCAGCGGTTTTACTTCTGTGCCTGTGTATCTCTTAATCTCTCCGCTATCCTTTCTTCTATATATTATAACATACAGAATGCTGAAGGCGTGTTTCTTCAAATGTCCACATGAAAAAGTCTGGTTTCCTTCATCATGAAAGCACAGCAGCAAGATTAGTTTGTTTGGAAAGTGATAGTTAACCTTAAGATATGTATTTAGTAAGTGAGAGAACTAAAGAATGTATGTTCAATCTTATTCTTGACTCTCTTCATTTCACTTTTGAAGTCCCATTAAATGAAATCAAAGTAGAACTTTGTCAAAAGATTTCTTTTTGTGTGTATTCAAACTTGTTTGTTAACTTCCGTGACAAAAAGATTTCCCTGGTTTTTCATTATGATTCTTATTGAAAAGTCAGTAACATAAAATACGCTCATCTAAGTCTTTTTTTTCCCCACTAGCCTTAGACCATAATTAGTTTAAGGATTTAGTTCTGTTTACTTTCAACTATCTGCAAAACCTTTGACAGTAGTAGAATCGCGTCAAAGAAATGCGTTGAAGCTTTATTATCCGAGAGTGTCTAATAATGAAAAATCAGTCATGGAGACCATGTGAGAAATATTAGTTATTGGTGCCACCTGACAGTGCAAGTCCAGTCGCGCCTTTTGAATGCATCTGTGGCTGTAGGGTTCATTTACCTATGAAGACCTTTCTGGTGAGTGGTAGTTTAGGAGTAGTCATGATATTCTTCGGAATGATACACTCTTGGTTAAGAATAAATTTCTGGAATTTCGCTTACTGTGTGATTATTGAAATGTTTAATCAAAGTAAGCAATAGAACTCTGCACACCTGGCACAAGTCCCGGCAGTCTGATAGCTGTGTTTGAATTCTTGCAGCCACACCGCAGAGCTGTTCAGCAGCAGCCCACACAGATCCTCTGGCTGGCTGTGCTGGTCCTACTGCTTCAGCGTGCACCCACGACAGCTTTCTCCAGGTGAGCGTAGCCTACTGAAAGGAGGTGAAAGCGAAGGAGACTGTATGAATGAACTGCAGGTTTATACACTTGTGAAATTAAGGATATAAATTTGAAAATGGATCTGCTTGATAAAGTGAAAGTGATGTGGTTTACAAATACCTATTTCAAAGAACCACTGAATGTTAAACGAGTAGTTTTGTAATTCAGGTTAGGTTTCAGGGTAGCAGCATAGTGGGTGTCCTCATCAGTGGAGTGTTTTTGCTTGACTTCACCAGAATCACTTTTAGTTAATGAGCCTGCATTTGTATTGGAAGAATGTTCTTGCCTGGACAAAAAGAAATTCTTTAATATTATGAAAATACTGAGAAGCAGCTCCACTTCTTTGTCTCAGATAGTTTCCTGCAGTCCTGAGTTTGATTTGATGAACGAGAAAAACTAAGGTGACTTTGTGGAATGGGCCCCACCTCGGAGATCTCTTATTAAAGATAACTCCAGTACTTCCTGTAAATGCTTTATGTAATTTTAGTGGAAACTGCGCCTTATTTGGAGGGCCTGGCTTATCAGATATCAGAAGATCTGAAGTAAAAATGCAAGAGCTTCCTTTTTTATTACAGCATAACGCATATACTTTTTTCCCCCTCACAGAGGACAAGCAAAGCAAGTTATGCTTATGCGTGTTGAAAAAGGGTTGACCTACCCAAGCTTGATCATCCAGTTTCCTGTCTTGCAAATATCAACCTTTCTCTTTTATTCATGACTTCTTTTAAAAAATAAGCTTATCCAAGATGGGCAGGTTATGGCCAGGGTAACACGTTAGTGTAAGGCTATAAATAGCCAACAGCCAGTCATGCCGTCGATATTGTAGTACTTATTTTTTGCACAGTGCATCTTTGTCATCTCACTTTCATTGTGAGCTGCTTTTTTCCTCCAGGACATGAGGATCCATCTGAGCGATGGGCAGTCACAATTAAATAGCTTATCTCGGAAGGCCGAGATCCATGGGATAGTAAATCATTCCAAAGGAGTTGTCAGAGGTGGTGTTGTGGCTAGATTGAAGGATAATATACAGTGTCCGAAGGGTCTAGTAAAAATCAGTTGTTTGGAGAAGCAAGTCCATGGGCAGTGTGTGGAGTCAGAAGAGCTTTAGGCCACTTGCTAGTGGTTGCTTTGTTTCCTGGAAACCCCCAGCAAAAAGCTGCCGAGCATCTGGGCAGACTGCGGGAAGGCGATCCTCTGCGTGAGAAGGCCAAAGGCGAGCAGTGCCCTGTATCAGTTCCACCAGGTCAGTAACCGGCTGTCTCTGAGCAGGGTAACACAGCTATCGTACCGCGTGGATCAACGGGACTTCTAGAGATTTCCGATCTTAGCATAGCCTAGGTCATTGCTCCTGGAACGTGGTGACAGGCTGTGCAGGTGGTACAGAAGACAGCAGTTTGCCTGCGGTTCTTGCTGAGCTGTGGGGAATAATCAGTTTGCCTTTTGTGTGTTCTGGGGCATATACTTCCCCAAACTTCTGCTGGGGGATGTGGCAAGCTGCAGTATTGAGCATCCTGCCCGGCTGGTGTACTGATCATCCATCAGTAACCACTTGCACAAATCCTCAAAAGCGGTAAAATTTATCAGCCCTGGCTGACTAAGCATTTTTATTGTTCTTCACAAAAAATAGAACTATTGCATGGTATATTTCCTATCGTTCCACTCGATACCTTCTACCAGGTGCAGGAATTCAGTGCGATGCTGTTGAAGTGTGGTTTGCGGGGTGTTTTAGGCTGTTTGGTCACGCTGTGTGCTGCTAGGTAGGAGTGGCAAAGCCTATGCGAAACTGCTGGACCAGTCCCGAAGACAGCGAACCGTATCGGCACACTAGTAGTCAGCAAGCTGGTTACCAGCCCCGTTTCTGTTGGATCCAGACGGTGCTTTGTGGTCTCAGAAGGAAAAGCGGGCACTCTTGGACAAGGAAGCCTAACCTTGTGCTGTTCTTACTGGGTCTTGCAGAGAGCATCACTTTTAAGTTTAGGAGAGATTTAAGACAGGTGGAGTTTCTGGGTCTTGGGGGCCAGCTGCTGGGCTTGTACAGTACGCACCTGAGCTGCTGAAAGTGTTAGGTGACCCTGACTGGAACATGGGCAGACCAGGCCGGTAACTAACTGGTTGGTTGGCTGCAGTTTGCTCTCCAGGAAAAGCTACAGAGAATTACTGCGTGGAATGGCAAGGGGACATAGGTGGTTATACCCAGACACGGTGGCTGATGATGGTGTATCTCACCAGGTTTCTGAAATCGGGGTTTCAGAGGTTTGTATTACACTCTCATCACGGTTGGTTACAAAACAGGGAGCTCAGGTACAACTTCTTACCCATTTTTCATTTGGGTTCTCTTAAGTGGGGTTTGGATTAGTGTGGTGAATCAGTATCCTTGGGTAGGAATGAGTCTTTTGAGAGACCTCCTGCTATCTTCTGCAACAGCAGTGCTGGCAGCTCACAACCATTAGCTCAATACTTCCCCGCTGCTTTATCATAGATGTGAACTGAGGCTACATATTGGATTTCAGCGATTTTTTTAATTTTTTTTTTCCTGCCCTCACCTCGTTTTGTTTTTTTTTAATAGCAGCCCTGCCGTTTGATTATTGCTATTACCGTGGTTATTAAGCTGTCGGTATTTCCTTGTGGAACTGAAGCAAGAGGTAACGGGAAATGGAAGAAATAAACGTGCAAGAAAAAAGAACAACTTTCTGACCTTAAAAGCAGTCCTAAGTAGTTTGCTTTTATTTGTAATAAGGAATGATAATCAGCCATGTTATTTCAAAAAGAAATCAAGTCTGAACTAATTCCGATTGTCCAAGCACTCAAGCCAGATTTGTGTAGTCCTAGCGGTCCCTGAAAAGGTGTGGTTGTGCTTTAATTCCTGCACACGCTACGCTAATCTTGTAAGTGAAATGCCCGTCTTCTCTTTCACCACTTCTGCTAAGTTAGACCATTTTTCCTCTTGAGCTTGAATGACCAGCAAGCTATTAGTCTTTCAGGCCCTGACTTCTCAATCTTTTATCGGTTTTCCTTGTTTCATTGCTGCCTCCCCCCATCCTTCTCCAGGTGAACTAAAAGGATTTAAATTGTACCTTTGTGTGGCCCCTTTCTCCTGTTGGAAATACACACGAGATCCTGTAGTGCATCCAAGAGGACAATATGTGCTGTAACAGCTTCAAGCTGAGGTCCCCTAAGAAGAGGCAGAAAAAGATTCAGTATGGGTGGGTTGGTTGGTTGGTTTTTGGCAGGGATGATCTTATTCCTGGATGGTTTGGTAATCCAGATCTTACTTAGAATCCTGACTACTTATGACACTGAACAAGCAATGCAACAGAAATGAAACACCTTATTAACATTTTAAAAAAATAGAACTGAAAAAAAAATCAAATGAGAGGAATAATGTTTGAACCTATCTCATAAAAACATAAAGGTGGCTTAGCCTTTAATGAAAAGATTTTGCTTAACTTAACCTAAATTTCTCAAATTCCAGGTTTTATTTCCCCCTCCGTTTCCCCCCACCCTCCACAGTTTGTGGCTATCTGCAAACTGGCACATCTACACGAATCCACACTAGGACTTGCCTTCACACACCCAGGAGACAGGATCTCATCTCTTTGTGGTATCTCCATCAGGGAGAGACCAAGTCCTTCACTGGCATTTGATCTGATACGGCTTTCCTAGTAGGTGATCCTGTAGCTTCCTGTTCTCTAATTTACTCGTCTCTGGAAGTAGCTTTTCATTAACCATGACCTCAGCTAAAAGGTCTAAGGATAGTCAGGCACTAAGGACTACTCCTTCATACTGGATCTCTTCCAAAAGAAGGCTGTATTTTAAATAGACCTGAGTTTCTGTTCAACATCATTGTATGACTTGTATTTGTCAGAAGAAATGACCCTTCTAGTGTCCTTTGACTGAGTCACCTCCAGAAGAAGTAGCAGTACAGACACTGGCTGTTAAAATGCCATCTATCATTTCACTTGGGTAGGACTTGCTGCTTTGGAAAAACTCTTTCATTGTCTTCATTCTGTTTTAAAGGTTATTCGATATATATGAATGCTACTAAAAAAATCATCACTGGATTGCTGATTGTGTCCTGTCATCCTGTGATGTCATTACAGTGAAAAATTTTAGTAGTGTTCAGACCTGATCTGTGATGGCAAAGGCAGTCTCTGTAGGTTCTACAAGAAGTGTTTCTGACCTGAAATTCTGTCGGGTTTTTATGCAGATCGATGCAGACTTTGGGTTGTGCCTCTGTGGGACACTGTCATGACCGGAGAGTCCAGATGTGAGGCTGTGACAGGCAGGGCAGTTTTGCAGTATTTGCTTTCACCGGTATTTGAACTCCCACTCATCCTGGGACTGGGGCGTTCCTGGGGGGCACCCCTTGTGTAGATGTGCCTATGGACAATCACTTGAGGAGGAAAATGGTATTATTGGTTAAGAAGCGGTGAGTTCCTCAAGTTGTGTTGTCCATATGCACATTTACAGCATGTGGACCTTTTTCTTTTGCTTAAAAATGATGTGGTTTATACTGATTTTTTTATACTACAACAACAGGAATGCTTGAGTTTTAGAAGGAACTGAAGGCGGGTGGATTTTCTCTCTCATTTTCTATTACGTATGTGGCACATGAAGAGGGTGGTTCTAGTGTACCCCCACAGGTCCTACTAAGACCAGAAGTCTCTGATTTGAATGCTTGGGTATATTTAACACCTGCGGTGCAAAGGGTGTGCAGACAATGCATCTGCAGGCATACACCAGCTCCTAGTAAGTAACCTTCTCTCCAGGGTAGACCATGAATAGAAGAAAGGAAGCGTGCCAAGAGTAAGGTGGTTAATGAAAACCAAGACAAAGCAGTAGCTTTTTTCTTTTTTCTTCTGGTTAAACTTGCTATTTAACTGAGAATAACGGACAATCTTTCAAGCTTGGATAAATGGATAAACAGAATCAGTACACATCCTGTCACGGTAATTTTTTGATACACAAGTTCACTGTATTTTGTTTTTTCCAGAATCCTCCAATGCAGTCATCTTATGAAGCTGAACTGATGCCGTCTGACTGGCTATGTAATATATCTGAAGAAAACAAGAAGGCAGAAGTCAGTCTTGAAGCCACGTTTCAGGTTGCCGCTGAGGTGCATTCATCATGCAAAGCTGAAAAGGTGGGAGTGGCACCTGTAGAGAGCCAGTATTCGATCCTGGAGTTTAATGGAAATCAGGCACCGCCTGTTAATAGTTACGCACCTTCTTCAACTGAGGAAAGCCAGCTGGAATGTCTCACTCCTGTAACTTCAGACACATCATTTCTGGTGGAAGCAGATGGAGCACTGAATTTGTCTCCATTACAGCCTTCTGACATTCTTTGTGCTGCCGATCCCACTCTGTCTATGGAAACTGCTGCTGCTGCTAAAATACTACAGGAACTTCTGACCACACAGGAAGCAGATGAAAAATGGAGCAAAGAACCAGATCACTGTCCAGCTGAGTTCTCCCTCATGTTTTTTCAGGAAGAATTGTTCAGTCCAGAGCAGGTAAGGGGTAAGGGGAGGTAAACCAACATCTTTCTTGAGCTAACTATATTTGATAGTAATGCTAGGGTCTGGACCGGTAGCTTTTCAATATTCTTGCCTGCTTAAGAACTGAAGGCTTCTTTAATTAAGCCTTTTTATGGCTTTTTTTTTATGGACAGTGAAGGGTTTGCTTGGTAAAGCAAGATATAAAAAAGAAGACGGAATGAAAAAGTATCCCATGTTTCCCATGTTAATGAGCATGACATGTGTCAGCCTGTTGGCCAAGTTAGGGTGCTCATTTGCATGGGAAACATGCGTAGTGCAGGTGTATTCGTGGTGATGAAGTGGATGCTTTTTTAGGTTGTAACATACCATCTTTAATCTCCAACAAAGAAGGGTATTTTGAGAATTGCTGCTGGAGGCAGATTTTTGCTTAAATTTAGATAAACGGTTAGATTGTTTCTGATAAATAGTTGTAAGTTCTGTTTTCTGTGGAAAGTATAGTTTATTCACATTTGACTGGTATAAAGCATCTTCATTGGTTTATACTTTGTGGTGTACAACAAGTTGTAATTGTACTTCGGTCTACCTGTACCTGGTCTTCCCGGTATGTAAAATTATAAGTCTCATGAGGGGTGAGGGGCATTCTAGATGTTACTCTGTTAAGGCAGCAAATGCGTGCTCTGCTTTTTTTTTTTTGTTTTGTTTTGAAAACAAGGTAAGCTCAGGAGATTGACTGCATCTGTTTCTGCTGCATGAGACCTACCTTGCATGTAGGCACTCAATCTCATTTTTGTGTGTGCATTGAAGCTACTGTCTTATTGTTCTGTCGGTAGCTTGACGCCTTCACTGAAGTTTCTAGATCGGAAATCATCAGCTGGCGCAAACCTCCCGTTGTTGCTTTCAGCGTTATAAAGATTAGTCATCTTCCTCTTGGGTATCTTTCTAGAAAGGGGTGTGTATCCTGATCAAGCCTCTGCACAGCTCAAGCCTAGACTAGACCGTTCTGCTCAGTACCGTGTAGGGAAGAGCACATCCCTGTGCTAGTGCATAGAGTTGGCAGCACTCCTTAATTGGTGCCCACTCATTATATTAAGTGTTGACCGCACTTTAAATGTTGTCAGTTTTAGAATTTTGGAACTGCATTTTTAGAATGATAGGTTGTCCCTTGTTGAAGGCCTTTGGAGTCCGTGACCCGAACTTCCTTGTCAAGAACTGGGGGAATTAAGCACACGAACCACGTAGTTGTTTGGGAGGGAGGTTTTGTATATTTGTGAGAATCCTGATGTTGGTCCTGGACTGTAACGGGTTAAATAACTGGCCTCATTTTTTGAGCAATTGAAAAGCAATTCAGGGACTGTTCAGCGTTTTGTTTGACAGATTCCCTCTTTCTGTTAGAACTACTCTTTAACTAGTCTCCTCCTCCCAAACTCAGGAGAGGGAAGGTTAACTTAACACCCTACTTGTCCAGAGCCTGGGGTCATGGCAGGTGCAGAACTCTCCAGAGGAGGCTTCGGTGCCTGTACTCCTCACATCAGGCTCCAGCACAGTTTTCTTCCTCATCCCTGAATCTGGAAGCACTCAGGCTTTCAGTGGCTGTTGGTACCATGTGTTTTAGAGCAAGCTTATGACAGAATAGTGGGCGTGCACAGAAGACCGCTCTATTCCTCTCTACACAAGCAGAGGGGGAGCAATTTCCTCCACTGTTCATACAAGAGCATCAGAACAGCTCTGCTGGGTCAGATCAAAGGTTTGTCTTGCCCAGCGTCAAGTCTCAAAACAACAGCTGTAACCTGATGTGTAGGGAAGAGCAAGAACAAGGAGCGCAAACAGAGCAGGGCATTCCTGCTTACACATTCCAGCTACTTTCAGCCGGAAGACTTGCGATGATGCTGTGTACTTCATCTTGGGTTTCTGCTCTGTGGACTGAAGTCAGCCCTTGAAACTGTCGGTTTTAGCATACGGGACCTTTTGACCAAGCTGGTACTGTTTTGTTTTCTGTTTCGTTCACAGTATTTCCCAGCATTTAATTACTCTTGTGACCAGCACTGAGCCTTGAACTGTCTTCCTCGTAGAAGTAACAGTTTAGTAGAAACCTGCTTTATTCTGCTTTCCCGATTTCCTAAAAGACAGCAAATTAAAGAGCAGCTCTTTACATGAAAAGAGTTAGTACATTCAACAGTTCAGATCCAGCGTTGTCCTCTCAGCCTCAGTGAATTTCTGTCCTAGACTTTTAGAGGCTTTGGCCTTCTATGGGCACCTCTTATTCCACTCCTACTCCTAAGAAATGTTTTATTTTCTTCTTAAAGTGGAAATAGAACATTTCTGTAATGCTTGATCAAGAGGAATTTGCCTCTGATTTCGTTAAGTCTCCTTGGCAGCATACCTATGTGAAGGCTGAAACGCTTGCTTTCTTTGGGGAGGGTTAATCCAGCAAACCCCGTTCATGCGAGTTGCTAATTTTAGTACCTCAGCTTCCCATCATGGTTCCAGCTGGGTATAGGTATAGTCCAGTCAGTGTCTCGTAAGTCATGTAAGTAGTGAGATGCAGCAGTTTTGGCGTTTTTCAGTAACTGAAGTGAAAAGGCAAAACTTTCACGTCTGTCAGCTTTGGTAGCTTTGCTTGATTCTCTGCCAAACAATGTTTTGGACTCTGAAGTTGCAGAAGTATTAGACCTGAGTGGAGGGTCTGTCCACAGGTGCGGTGAATCCATGGTCAGAAACATGTTCGCTTAAAAGACCGAACAATAAAAAAAAGGGATAGCTTGGGAACCAGACTTGTGTGGGCTAGGCTGATGCTGTTAGGATGAAAATGGTATTATTACCTATTACATTAGATTACTGAAGAGTTGGTGTGTAAGATTCTATAAACACAGTGATAAAAAGAAATCTGAAAGGGGTGCTGTGCAGTATGACTGCTCTTCAGTTTCCACACACGCAGCTGTAAGGGTTAAAATTGGACACAGCATTGGAAGTACAGGTTCACCAGTGAGGGGGAATGAAATTTCCTCAGTTTGCTGGCCACGCTCGTCCCGGTGTAGCCCAAGGTGTCGTTAGCCTTACTGGGC
The DNA here is from genome assembly GCF_023634085.1 of Falco cherrug. Lineage (NCBI taxonomy): Eukaryota > Metazoa > Chordata > Aves > Falconiformes > Falconidae > Falco > Falco cherrug. Next base: position 1,316,738 of record NC_073709.1, read on the forward strand.
ACTGCAGCATCCCCAGGTCCTTTGCAGAACTGCCAGTTAGAGTGTCTAGACTACTTTCACCACGTAGGCTAGTAACGGTTTCTTAATAATGGTGATCCCAATATGCATGTTACTTGTTTTTTCTTTATCAAACACTGCAGTTTGGTTTCTACATCCCCTGCCTGGTATTGCTTTTCATTAGTCTCTTCTTTTTAAATAATGAAGTTTGCAGAATTGTTTCTAGAGCAGTTGTCCAGTGGAATATCTGGTTTAGAATGCTTACCTGAGAAATCTTCCCTTCTCTCACTACTTGATGAAGGCTGCTCACTGATTTTTCTAGAACTTGCTATTATGGAAATGTCACCAGGAATAGAGAAGTCATCATCACTCGTGAGACTTGGATTCTAGCTGGTGAAGGTAGTGACCTACAGCCTGCCTGCCTTCTTTGTTTTTGTGCCTGGGAAGGAGTTGTGGTTCAGACATCAGACAAAAGGCACTGCTAGCCACGTGTTTTTCACGTGGCCTTGTTAACAGTACTAAAGCAATACATCCAGACAGCACATTTCAAAGAGGAAAAACCGAGTCAAATGGGTATCCAGCAAGTGCAGGAGGTGTGTGGGAGGGAACTAGTTCTCCCTGGAGTACTCCATTACTGTATTTGCACAGGCCTTTTTGAATGTTATTATACAACTTTGTCAAGCAATGTATGTGTGTTTCTATTGATACGTATACACATAGCCTGTTATATACTCAACATTGAGTAATGACAGACTCAAGGTGGTGAGCATGATTTTTGGAAAGACTATCTTATTACCAAGTGTGACCTCTTGTCTTCTGTAAACTCGCACATAATGGTTTTCAAAAGCTTTTTTTCCCCTTAATAGAAGGAAACATTGCAGGCTCTGAGCAGTCATTCATCTTTAGGTTATTGATGCATAAGATATTTGCAGAAGAGATGACTATTCTAGAACAGGTGATACTGTGAAAATTTTTCTGTCTAAAGGTAGATTCCAGGTGCTTAACTTTGGGCCTGTACTGCCTCAGTGAAAATGAAACAGAACTTGGTTGTCCGGGTCTTTTTTTTTTTTTTTTTTTTAAGCTACAGGTTTTTGCCACATGATCATGGAAATGTACCAGTTTGCCAAATGGTTGCCTGCAAAATACATGTAGAGCAGCAGCAGAGGGCTCTAAAAAGCAAGCAACACATTATAACTTAATGTCTTAACGACTGTGTGGGGTGGGGTGAGATTCCCAACCAGAAATGTGTGGTTCACGTGTGGTTCTGCATCACACAGCTCTGTCAAGTTGAGCTAGATCTGTCGTTATTATTACACGTGCTGGTAAGAATGAGTGCACCTGTATTTCTTCTAGCTTATTTCTTCTAGCTATTTTAATAACTGAGGGAAAAGTTCAGACTGTGGGGACATGTACCCTAACTTTGTGTATTCTAGTTTTCTGATCTCATATTTTGCTTAATATGATGTTTTGTAAGAGGTTGTTTCAGTTTAGCAACCTTACTTCTGAGTTAAAAACACTTACTATGTCAACTGTCTAGGCAGTGTTCACCACCTGTTAGATGCCCTTTTGGAGTGGAGAAGAATAGCTTTTATTTTGTTTTATTGGTTTTATATTAGTTTTATTATAAGATAACATTGAGTGATCTTTGGTTTTATTTCTTTTGGTGTTGTGTTGTGTTTTTTTAAGGAGAATACTAGTGTTAAAAGTGAATCCAGGACATCGGAGACAGAAGAGAGACAATTCACTTCAGGAGCTGAGCCTGTGAACGAATCTGTAGAACAGACAGATTCATCTGTAAAATCTTTCTCCCGGAAAAGACGCAGTTCAGACACAGGCAACTCTCTCGGTAAGAAAGATTCTACGTTTTCTCAGAGATTACGGTGACAGCTACTCTGAAACTAACTATTACAGAAAGGGGAGAGTAGAAGAATTTACTTGTTGTCTGCCGTGTGAGTACTTCATTGTTCCTTCCGTTAAAATACTAAACTTGTACAACCTCTTAGTGTACTTACCAACACACTTCAATAGAGACACTTATGCTAATTACTCTGATGTGGGCAAGGGTATAAATTATGTAAGTAAATAAAACTTGAAGTTCTGGGAGTTGTGCCAGAAACCTGGATGTCACAATACTGAGATTAAGTCCATAGACGTGTTCGCTGGAGGGCGACAGTGCTGTGAAGGAAACACTGAGTAATGAGGTAACTATGGAAGTTCCAGGGGCAAAACCCACCAAACTGATGAAGCTAGTGTAGAAGTCTGAACTCTTTGTCTCAGATCACTGAACACATTGTACCAGTCTGGTAGTGTCCTGAAGCACATGAGAAAAACAAGCCACAGAGTATCTGAGGCTAAAAACTTCACAAATCTAGTAACTGAAGGGAAAACCGAAATGCCCACAGATTAGAGAGACATAAGAGGACACAAAAAGTACTTGGGATCCATTCTAGAGGGGAATTTGGTTCAGCCTGCAAGTCTCTAAGAAGCTGTTTCCCTCACAGCTGTTCATCAAAGAGCCGATGGTGGGGTTTGAAGAGCTGTTGCTCACTTCAAAGGGTGGTTTCTAGATTCCAGATCATGATGCTGGTTAATAGTTCAGCTCATAATGCCCATCAGTTTCAAACATTTAAGTAAGGAATAAAGTCTTTCTGTCAGGAAGCTGAGAAAAAAGGTGGGATGCCACCTTGAAAAAAGACAAGCTTTTGTTTAAAACACATAATCGAGAGTTCTTGTTCAATTACTTCCTGGTATCACAGATAACTAGCAAACTTCTCAGCTTTCATATCTGAAGCAAAACATTTGCTTAACGTGCCAGTTGTAAAGTTATGTACAGGAACATGTTGGAAAGCATTCCCATGGGATTGTTCCACAGGGATGAAACACTGTTGTGCTAACGCTTATTAGCAACGATTGGCATAGTCTACTCTCTGGGAAATGTGACGGTCATCCAGGTCTGCATTTCCACTGTTGTACCTTTGGGGCTTGGTGTGCGTGTTAAGGGTAGAGATAGACAGCACACCTGAGCCAAACGTGATCAGGCTCAAGCTAGCCCAAAGTCAGTTGGGTGCATGATAGAAGCCTCCAAGCTGGCATAGCCTGTCGGCTGCATGTCAGCTGTAAGCCTGAAGCAGGCAGGCTCAAGTGCAAGCTGACTTCTGCTGCTCTGACTACACCTTTGTCTGTCAGCACCTCCTGTCCTCTGTGAGACTCTGGAAACAACTTCTTTTTTAATCTCTCTGTGCTAAAATGCATCACGATGATTTCCAGGTGTTTCTTGGCAACTTGCCCTCTGAGTGTGATGGAGTCCTCTCTGTTTTCCTGTTTTCCTTTGGGCACTCCTTTGCAAGTTTTCTGAGCCTGCAGTTTGATACATGCACCCTGCTGTGAAAAAGGCTCTTCTTCCATCTATTTCAGTAGGCTGTTTTTTTCTATGTTAATGTCACTTTTCTTTAACATCACTTTTCTTTGTTACGTGGTGACACCAAGTTCTAGATACCACACAGCGAGAGCCAATATAATGTGGTACATTTCAGTGACTGGGAGCAGCTCTGAGCCCAACCCGAGCTGTTAATCTGTAAAAACGCACCAAGAATCAAACCCGCCTTTGTGGAGAAGGCATTGCTTCCCTCCAAAGAGTGGACTGGACTTCTTTGCATTTCACAGCTGTTCTGTAGCAAGAAAAGACAAGCGTCCTTTCCCTAAAACACCGTCCCCAGGGTTTCCCTCCATAGCTGCCAGCCCATCTCTGCAGCACCATAAATCACCGAGATGGGTTATCTGCTTCCTTCAAATGGAAAACCAATGTATTTAACCAGCCTTCTCAGCTAAATTCTAGTTTACCAGTTTTAAGAACATTCTGCCCAGCAGAATCTAGATGAAAGGTGTCTCTAGTTCATTGTCCTGTCTCCAACAGTGTCTTCGGCATTTCTGTACCATTAAGCAGAAAAGGCCTCAGTAACCTTCAGTTGATTTTTAGAGTCCCTTTTTGAAGCTGTGCAAACATTTAGCATCCACTGTGGTTTTTGTAAGTTAATGTCATTAATGCAGATTAACTACACAGCGGGTGAAGAACCCTCCTCTTCAACTACTTCTGAGTCCTCCCGGGAGCCAGAGTCTGCTACAAAGGGTGCAGAACTTAACTCGGCGCTAAGATACATCATTGCAAATGATTACAGGCTGTGCCATCTGTTCCCTTCCCACTCCTTTTCTTGAGAGGCGATGGGTATGGTGCTCTAGCTCCTGCCGTGTTTATCACACGGAGGTGCAAGGAATAGTTCACCTTTCAGGGACTGCTTTTTTTCAGCCCCAAGCTCGCTCTTAGGACATAGATTTGAAGGTGCTGATGATGCATCTGCTTTTCCCACTACTTTCTAGCTGAGCTTGTCTGTTAAAATGGGAGTTTTGAAATAAATCTGTCCGCTTTTGTTGGCAGCATACACACTTGCAACAGGAGTCCTTTTGGACTTCACAAAGGATTGAGAGGAACTCTGTACATACTTTGAGTCTCCTTCCCCATCTCCTCTGCATTGTGCTCCACAGGCACACTCAGCTCGTGAGCACAGCTGTACTGGACCTAATATCTGTGGCTTGTGCTTCCTCTTCTAAAAGAGCACGGGAGAAGGACCAGATTCTGATGGGAGGAATTTTTGTTTGCAGCCCGTCTTTCTGGAAATAGGCATCTCAGAATGGAGCAGGGGGAATTTGTTACTTGTGGATTGAAGCATTTAAGCTGATGCTGAGACATTAAGCAAAAAATCTTTCTTTCTCGATGGCTGACCATATATTTTCTGTGAGTCGTCTAGTCCTGCAAATAATCTGATGACTTTCTCTGACTTTTTTTCTTTTTTATGCTGCAAGGTGCCCTAGACATTTACCACCCACTCCCATGCCGCTGCAGTTGTGTCGCTGTGTGTTCTCTCTCATTCCCTCCAAGGTAAATAGATTTCTAGGTGCAATTGCTAAGGGCAAATCTTCATTCAGGCAAGGTCTCCCATGCTGACATCTGTTCCCTTGAACTGTTTCCTGCACCTTCCAGCCAAAAATATTGTTAATGTTCATTTAGTTTTCCTACCCGGTCACAGTGAGATCTCTTCCTACAAAGGTGTTAAGAGTTAATGTGGGGACAGGCCTGGCCCTGAGCTCTTGAACATCTGTGTGAAGCCCAAAGCGAAGTTGCTCTCGGGAGTCCGAGTGGCAGCTGCTTGCTCCAGCTCAGTTGCCATTACCTTGACGTCATTATATATTCATTGAAGGCATTTCAAATTGCCTGTCCTGGCAGTCTGCTCTTTGGGATGAGTGGGTGTCATACCCTGTGTCTTAACTTGCCATAATTTAGAGGTGCATTGTTACAAGCCCCCTCATTTCTCCATCCCTATGCGTTTTCAAGATGTGTTCCCAACAGAGTCTGCTTTGGCAGGAGGCAGGTGTCAGAAAGTGCAAAAGTGGTGCCTATTGGGCAGGAACTTTGTAGTACAGAGAACGAACAGAGGCTGGAAGATGTGAATGTGTTAGTTTAGAGGTTAAATTTCTTGTGGGTGATGTTTGCAGTGGTAGCGCTGTTGTGACTTTATCGGGGTACTTGTTCACTTTCTTGACCTGCAAGATCTGGCCATACGTGGGAAGTATCTCTGTGTTGCTGTGGATCGAGGTAACTGTCAAAAAAGGAGCCTCTTGTCTGTCCTCTCTGTGACGCCACGAGTTTTTTTCTGGGATCCTGGCGCTGGCTGTGGTGTGCTTTGAGGCAATTGTGCCTTTTCTGGGTAAACAAAGGGATATGGCACAAGCAGGTCAGGCCTTTCTGTAGATACTGCCAGGGGCTTATAGTAATTAATGTTTGGCTTTTGGTATCCATGGTGGCAAAGGCATTTCTAAATAATACATACTGAAGAAGGGGAGCACTTTTCTTATAATCTGCTTTGGGGTTTTATATTTAAATTTTTGAAAAATTGGAAGAATTCCTGTTTCTTTAAACAGTAGGCCTCAGGTGATCAGGTTATAGTCTGACATTGAAAGCATATTTTATAGTACCTGATAGAAATGCAATTGCTCTGTATGCTGCCAAGGGAAACATATCCAAGCACTGATACGTACTCGGTATTCCCTTTTCTTCCTAGATCTCCGTCTGCCGGTGGATGTACCTTGGAAGCGGGGGTGCTTTCTGGAGGATGAAATAAGAGAGTGAGAAGTGGGTGACAAATGTGCAGCAGCTGCCAGCTGGATTCCCCTGTCAGACTCCAGCAGCCGTGGAGCTTTGCCCACAACAGCCACTTTGGATCATTTCAGCTGTGTTTAAAAAAAAAAAAACAAACCCCAACAAAACACCAAAGACCACACACAAAAAAGCCCCAAACAAAACAACAAAAAACCAGCAAAAAAACCAGCCCCACACCACTCTATTTTTTGCTTTCTTTTTAACTTGGTAGGGTATTGTTCAGTAGGCCTCTTTCATTACATTTTCTACCTGTCAAGTTATAAAGCACCGAGTGGTCAGAGTAATTAATATGAAGTAATTCCTTAGCTGTTTGTATTCTTTAGATTTGGAAAGTCTGAACTTTACAGGAACCCTTAAACACTTTCTTGAGACATCCTTACTGGGAAGCAGATGGGTTTTAGTGCTCTGTTAGGAATCTGTTTCACTTATTTATTTATCTATTTAACGTTGTTGGGAGCTACAGTATGCTCGGCATAGGTGGTGGTTGGTGCTCTCGCTGTCTTTGCTTGCAGTCGTACCGTGGCCCTTTACTGGGGATCGTGTATGAAACAAAAGCATTGGAAAGTCGCAAGATTCTGGGTCTGAATGGGTCTGAGATTTCAGGAGAGCAGCTAAAGGAAAGATGAGCTAATTTTCTAAGTGATTAACCAGGAAACCTTCTTCCTTCCTGAACCAGCTCTCTGTTTCACCAGCAAGTGTATGTATGTCACAGCTGCTGATCTTTTACGTTCCTGGGGAATTCTTCTGGTTTAATAATTTCCTTTTGATGCTAATGGTATCTGTAATGATAAGTTATTTATTATTCTAGTACTCTGTTCTAATTATGTCTTGAAAATATTTTTTAAACTTTTAGAGGAAGATTGTACTTATGTTGATAGCAGATCTTAAGTTTTTAATAGCTATACATTTGTGTTCATGTTAAAATACTGTTTGAAGGATAAAGGGGGCACATCCTCTACTTGTGGTGTTCAGGAGATCCATGTGGAAGAGCACCTAAACCATCCATGTAATGGCTTCATGCGTGTTCATACGAGCCAGCCCTGAGCAAAACGCACGAGAAGGGAGCAGAGAAGCTGTCAGGACCGCCTCGGCTTGTGTAGCTCCCAGCTGTGGCCGGGATGTGCTAAGGGAGCACCGGGCAGTAAGATGAACTGAGGCGAAACCTTTCCTTACAGCTTCTGTAATAAGATCTTTCTTAACCAGTAGTAACTTCTGTAATAAGGTGGTTTGTAACAAGATACTACTTTTTTAAAAATAACTTTTGTAATAAGATGTTTTGTAATAAGGTATTTTAAATAAGTAGCACCTTCTGTAATAAAGGTGTTTTTACCGATAGTCTTGTTACCGGGAGCAGGGTGGGATGTGGTTTCCCGTGTGTGCCCTGTTGTACCCCTGCCCAGGCAGGGTCGGCCTCAGGTGATCAGGTTCTAGTCTGCCGTTGGAAGCGTATTTTGTAGTGCCCGACAGAAATGCGGTTGCTCTGTACGCTGCCGAGGGAAACATACCCGGGCCCTGCTGTGTACTCAGCGTTCCCTTTTCTTCCTAGATCTCCGTCTGCTGGTGGACGCCCCTTGGAAGCGGGGGTGCTTTCTGGCGGTGACAGATGTGCAGCAGCTGCCAGCTGGCTTCCCTTGTCAGACGTGTAGCGATGTTGCAAGAAATGGAGCTTTGGCACGGCAACGGGTGTCGCATCGGTGTTCTCTCCGTGTTCTCGATGACCAGGGGTGAGTGTGTCACAGCTGGAAGAAACAGCTGCTTCCTGTTCCAGCAGTTCTCGCTGACACGTGTATCACCCAGCGGCCGCTGCCCGGCGGAGCAGTTCCCAGGCCGGCGGCCGCTCTTCCTTTGCACCCCGTCCCAGTTCCTGCGGGGCGGCTGCGGCAGCGAGGGGGGGCGCCCCGCGGGGGGGCGGTGCGCGGGGCTCGCGCTGCTGCGGACACTCCGCTCTGCTCGGCCGCGCTGCCTGCGGCGGTGGGTGCTGCCCTTGATGCTGCTGGGGGCTCTGGGCTCCGCTGGCACCTGCCTGCCTGCTGCCTGCGCGCCACCGCGGGGACTGCCTGCTGGCTTTTAACCCTTTGTTATTAGAAATACCGACTGGGGGGGGTGTGGGTTTAAAAACAGCGACCAGACATCACCAGACCCACGCAGTTTTCTTAAGCTGCAGGAAATAACTCTGGCCCAGGATTTACAGCCCAGTTTCCACCCGCCCCGGCCCTGGGCTTCCCGGGCTGCAAGCACACGTTGCTGGGCCAAGTTGAGCTTCTCATCCACCAACACCCCACAGTCCTTCTCCTCAGGGCTGCTCTCCATCCGTTCTCTGCCCAGCCTGTGCTTGTGCTTGGTGTTGCCCCAGCCCACATGCAGAACCTTGCACTTGGTGCTTCTTTCCTACTTTCCGTTAGATCTAAAGATGTGGGTGACTTCCCTTCTATGGAACATGCAGCAAGAGCACTATGTCAAATCAAGGTTCTCTCTCTTTGAGTTTCAGATTTTTTTCACAGATTGGTACTTGCGTAATGGCTGCTTAGAAAAGAAATCTTTGCCCAGAGGAGCCTGCTGTGTGGCCCAGCCCTCAACGAGGTGTTCAGGCCTGGACATAACTTTTAATACCAAAGTGCAAACCAGTTCTGTTTTGATGGAGTTCTGAGAGTTCTGACACCGTTTAGGTAACAGCATGAAATGTTGGCATGTGGCTGAACTCTGTTGATTCAATAGCTGGTAAATATTCCCTGGCCAGCCTTCCAAAAGTAATCTGCCCAGGGGGATGCAGGAGGCTCGGCAGCAAGTAAAGCAGGGCTTTGCAGGGTGGGGCGTGGTTTCTCATTGAACGTGTCCTCAGGGAGACTGACATGTTTGAAGCAAACGGGAGGCTGGTGGAATAGGTGCACACAGCCAGTGTGCGTGTTGTAAATAGATGTTATGATTGCTAGCCTTAGACTCTGTGTTAGCAATTACTATATCCAAATATAAAAAAATTGGAAAATATCAGAGCTGCACAACAAAGGACAGCCCTGGGAAGCACAAAAGCCGGGAAACAAAACCAGTGCATTTACAGGTACCTTAACTCTGCATCTTTGTGTTACATGGTTTGCTGTTAGATGCTGGCAAAACAGAGTGTATTACTTCTGGAAGAACTAAATTCTGCAGCAGAGTAATAATGGGTGCTGCTTATCGTATGGAGCCTTTCCCTCTTTGTAGACAAGTCAGCTAAGAAGTTAACTGTATTTGTGATTGCTTTTGCTAAAAATGGTCTGGCGCTGGAGGCTGTCCCAGTGTGCCTCCCCAGCCGAGGGCAGAGCCGTGTCTTTTTGCTACTCTAACGTTGTTCCTTACTTGATAATACCGCTGTAAGGGTACCCAGTAATTCACAAGTGGAGCTGCGACCCTTTGCAGCCTGGGATCAGATGAGAGGATGCCAACAAGTGATGTTGCAAGGTGGGACAAGTGCTTGCCCCTGTGTCTCTCTCACTTTCATGCACTCTTCAGCCTTTGCCCTCAAGATCGAAGTCTTTTGGCCAGGAGGCTCGGTGAGGCCGTGGCTGCTTCTGGAGTGCCTTGTGCTGCATGAAAGGGGAAGAGATGAGAAGCCCTACGCTCAGTTCCTCCTCCTCCTTGCTCATAGTTCAGGAGAGAGCGCAGAACCCAGCTGGAGTGTGTGCATCCCTGTAGGGACTCTGTAACCGTAAGGCTGGTAGACTTCAGAGCTTTGGGAGAGCAGCTCTGAATTCATTGGGTCACAGATCTATACAACTTGCCACCAAAGGTACCACGTGATCAGTTTTCTATACAAAGTGTAATTTAGCTGTTAGGCAAAGCAGAAGTTCAGGTCTCCATCTCTGGGTCCTCAGTGGAGATGTACAGCAGAGATGCAGGAGCCTCCAGGCACAACAGTGAATTGTGTAAAACAACGCCAAGGATGCAGTTAACTATTCAGCTGACTGCAGAGGCAGACGGGCACTGTATGCCAGCCGCTCCTCGTTATTACTCTGTCTGCACAGCCACCTTGAGAAGACCTTGGGACTATGTTAGCGAGAGAGCTCCTCACAGACGCTCAGCATCACCTTGCCTTGTTCATGCTGCAGTGGCTGTCGGGGCAGCAGCGGGAAACCAGTGGGCGTTGCTCCAGCACCATGGCTGAGCGCTCAGTCTCGGGCTCTTCAGATCACGCCAGAGTGAGCCAGGAGTTTAGTTGAGACTTGAGAAACGAAAGCACCTGTAGACGTGCCTCTCAGCTGGGAACCTTTAGGTGACAGCTGTGTAAACCCTCTCTCGGCTTTTTCTTGTTTCAGGCTAAGCTGTTTGGCTTTGCGTTGTGGATGAGCACTTTTACAGCCAGAAAATAACAGAGAGGTTACTTGATGCTTTCTGGATGATTGCTGTGGGCTAAATGGCATGTACTGATGGTATCAGATGCACTTTAGCCTTGTGCTCCAAACGAATCTGGGAGTAAAAACTCAACTGATAAACTACAAATGCACCGCATACTCTGGCTTTGGGTTCTTGAGTCATTAAAAGTAAACTGAGGCTCTCTAAAGAATAATTTTGTCCACATATGTTAAAACACGATGGCACCTTCTGCCATTCCAGTTTCAAGAAAGGAGCTTTTTCCTTTCCCCCCCTCCTCCTCCTCCTCCTCTGCGGTGCGCGGCGGGCGAGAGGCACGGGCATCTCCTCTGCCGGGCAAGCTCAGCCGGCAGCCTCTGCACTGCGAGGCCCAGCCAACTCGGGCGAGTCGCCAGAGCCCCGGCGCGGCAAAGTCCCTTCAGTCCCTTCTGGCCACCCTGTCCGGACTGCGCGGCCGGGCTGAGGAGGGGGGCGGCTCCCCCGTCTCTCCCTCCCTCCAGCTCCCGGGCAGGACGAGCAAGCCAGCACCAGTGGGAAGCGCGCGCACCATCATGTCAAAAAAAAAGAAAAATGGACTCCGAGTGCGGGGTGTTCCAAGAAAAGTGGACTTCTGATTATTTTTTCAGGGAGTACAAAGAGCGAGCTGTTTGTCTGATATGCCAGAATTCAGTGTCTGCGTTCAAGGAATACAATTTGCGTCAACACTACGAAACTCAACATAAAGATAAATATGATTCTTTGGTCGGACAAGTGAGAAAAGTTAAAATATTAAGACTGAAACATGGGTTGACAACTCAGCAAAATACTTTTGTGAAGCAAAAGCAGCTCAATATATCATCACTTTGAGCAAGCGATCAAGTTGCCAAGCTTATAGCATGCGCTGGCAGAGCATTCATAGAGGGAGAATTTGTTACGTGTTTTGGTAAAGCGTTTAGAAGAAGAATTAAATTATTTAAACTAACTCTGGTACTGAATTAGAAATTATGATTAAAAACCATACCTGCATTGTGGCAAAATACGTAGATACACTATTCATGGTGGGTGGGTGGGGTTTTTTTGTTTCGAATGATCTACGCAAGTGAGTAAAGTGCTTCATATGTGAAACTGTATTAGGAGTCATCTGAAAATACTGAGGAAAAATAAAATATTGTGGAGGCAATATTGAGGCAAAACCCATCACTCGGATGCCTGGAAAAGGCAAGAGCACGCCTGCAGTCCCGGCAGTGAGGCTGTGAAGAGGCTGTGTAAGGGCACTGGTGATGACTGATAGGTTGTCCTCTCTAGATGCAGACTTGTGTGGTTTGCAGCAAAACAAAACAGCACGTCAGCACAGGATACGGATGCATTTCCACAAGTCATGACAAAACGAGCTGGTTTGCCTTTACAATTCATTTATCAAAGCCGCGGGGGTCCCGGTCCCGGTCTGAGCCCCGTGGTTCCCGGCCCGGTCTGAGCCGCAGGGGTCACTATCCCGGGGTTCCCGGTCCCAGTCTAGGTCTCGAGCCCTAGTCCGGTGAGTCCCGGTCCGAGCCCGGGGGTCCTTGTTCCACTCCCGGTCCCGAGCCGCAGGGGTCCCGGTCCTGGGGGTCGCGGTCCTGGTCCGAGCCGCGGGGGTCCCGGTCCTGGTCGTCCAAATCCCGAGCCATGGGTGTCCCGGTCCCAGTTCCAGTCCTGAGCTGCGGGGGTCCCGGTCCTGGTCCCGACCTCAGAGAGCCTCGTCCCGAGCCGTGGGGGCGCCGGTCCCGGTGATCCCGGTCCCTGTCCCGGTCCCCAGCCGCGGGGTCCCGGTCCCTGTCCCAAGCCGCGGGGGTCCTGATCCCAGTCATCCCGGTCCCGGCGGTCCTGGTTTCAGGCCTGACCTGAGCTACGGGGGCGCCTGTCCTGGCTGTCCCGGTCCCTGTCCCGGTCCGAGCCGCGGGGGTCCCGGGCCCAGACATCTCGGTCCAGGTCCCGAGCTGCGGGGGCGCCAGACCCGGCTGTCCCGGTCCCCGTCCCGATCCGAGCCGCGGTGGTCCCGGTGGTCCTGGTTTCGGAACCAGCCTGAGCCGCGGGGGTGCCGGACCCGGTCCCGAGCCGCATGGGTCACGGTTCCGGGGGTCCCGGTCCAGGTCACAAGCCGCAGGGGTCCCGGCCACGGGGGTTTCGGTCCCGGTTCGAGCCGTCAGCCGCAAGGGTCACGGTCCCAGGGCTCCAGGTCTTGGTCTCGCTGCGAGATGCAGAGGGTCCTGAGCCGCAGGGGGTCCCAGTCCTGGTCCCTGATCCAAGCCGCGGGGGTCCCGGTTCCGGCCGTCCCAGTCCTGGTCCCCATTCGAGCCGCGGGGGTCCCAGTCCTGGTCCCTGATCCAAGCCGCGGGGGTCCCGGTTCCGGCCGTCCCAGTCCTGGTCCCCGTTGGAGCCGCGGGGGTCCCAGTCCTGGTCCCTGATCCAAGCCGCGGGGGTCCTGGCCCAGGGATCCCGGTCCTGGTCCCAAGCTGCGGGGGTCCTGGCCCCGGAGATCTTAGACCTGGTCCCGGTCCGAGCTGTGGGGGTCCTGGTCCCGAGGGTCCCGGTGCCGGTCTCTAGCCGCGGGGGTCAAGGTCCCGGGGGTGCCGGTCCCGGTCTTGAACCGCTAGGGTCTGTGTCCCTGGGGTCCCGGTCCTGAGCCACGGGGGTCCGGGACCCGGTTCAGTCCTCAGCCGCCAGGGTCACGGGTCCCAGTGGTCCAAGTCCCAGTCCTGAGCTGCGAGAATCCCGGTCCCAGTCCCGGTCCTGGTCCCTGTCCGAACCGCGGGGGTCCCAGTCCCGGGGGTCCGGGTCCCGGTCTCGGTCCCCAGCTGCGGGGGTCCCGGTCCTGGGGTCTTGGCCCCAGTCCCGGTCTGAGCCACGGGGATAACTGTCCCTGTCCCGGTCCCGAGCCGCGAGGGTCTCGGTCCCGGGTGTGGCGAATGAAGAGACGGGACGCCGCTTGATGCAAGCAAGTGTCCATTTATTAGTGATTTTCTCACAATTATATACGTTTCTACCTTCTACATATTACACACTGATTGGTTAAATCTTAAGCGTAAAAAACACTGATTGGTTGATATTTAAGGCACGCCGTTAGAACAATAGGTACTTACTAGTTTATCTTGACATAGCAGTAATTTCTATTCCAAGGTTAGGGAGTTTCTTTCTACGCGGCTTTCTTGATTACATATCGGCGCCATCCGTTCCCTTATCTGGCTACTTGTTTCTCTGTCCGTCTGGTTGCCTCCTCAACTGTGACGGCTCAGGGGTCTGCAGTTAGCTTGTTCCTTTGCTCCCAGGGCTTGTGCCCTACAAGTTCTAACAAGTCTCTGTTCATCAGGCTATCAGTACTTGGACTCTTGTCCTTGAGGCCTTGTCCTACATCTCCCCCTTCCTGTTGCACAAAAAGAACCCCTGAAATCGAACAAAAACAAGGCACAAGTAATAGAACAAATAAAAAACCAACTAAGACATATTATCAATGTCAAAATAACCCCCTGTCTTTGTTCCGTACAATTTTACAATTTCCCCTTTTTGTTTTTGAACAGCTAGTACCAGGTTTGCCATGTTCTGCAGGGCCCTTGCAAACATGACAGCAACCAAGGCAATAGCAAACAAACAATACTGCCAATGGAGTGAATGGATGCCAAAAAAGGCTGAAATTTTCTCAGATTTTGATAAAATGTTGTTGCAATGGGCGCCTAAAATCAACACAGCACATACCATCCAAATCCTCACAGCCATGTCCTTGAACCAACAACAAAAAGCAGTGGCAATTTTGACTCACATTCTTAACTGCCTACCAAACAAGGTGATTTAACTCTTTAATGCTTTCCCTGCTGTTACTCTGGATAAGAGAAGAACCGTGCGACACGTTCCCATCATAGCCTCCTACTACATTAGCATCTACAGAAAGACAATTATCGACATTCAAAGTGTAAACAATATCAGCTTCTTTTGGATTAACATTATACATAGGTGGAAGGGCACACCAAACAAGAACTGGTTCAGTCAAAAAGTTCGAAACATCGCATGCCTTCTCTGAACATACCTCGGGGTCATTCCCTTCATTCCTTCTCTTTTTTATGCAAAGAGAAACACTTTTACCATAACAGAGAAGCCCCTATTTACATCTCTGAGCCCGGACACAAACCGCAGCTGTATGCGCCAGCAGGCTCAGGGCAGGAATCGTTCATGTAGTTACATAGCTATATATCACTACAAGCATGCAGACACCTATTAGACACTAGATAACCATGTTTATCTTTCCTAGTCTCCTTCACAATACCCAGCTGTTCTCTCATCTCTTGTTAGGTCAAATATTCTCCAGCTTCCTCTCCTATCTCTCTCTTCAGACATTCTCTATCCTCTTTTTTGCTTGTTAATTGTGACAAGGCAAAGGGTGTGTGTAGCTGGGTGACCATGACCTGCTTTAAGTTACAATCAACTAAACAATGAATACAGAAGAAAAAAGCATGGGAGACATAAGGCAAACATCGATAAGGTGGTTAAAGATAATTATAATAAATCCTGTAATACTTTTGAGTCAGGGCCCAAAGTTTCCCAGCCGTGAGAAGAGACCAAAGGCCTCCCGCCCCTGGCTCTGCTGCAGATCTTTGTTTTAAGGCTTTTGAGTTTTGTATACTTTTGTGAATTAATTCACAGTGGTCACTCAGATTCACGTAACACATCCTATCAAAGTCTTCACACTTGTGTCCCTGTGCTAATAATAAAAATCAATAGCAACTCGGTTCTGTAGCAACATATGATGGACAGAATCAACATCTGTTAATAAGCCAGAAAAAAAAGAACAGTATTTGTAGTATTACTTTGTTTAGCAAGCTAGCAGCCTAATTTACTAAGCAAGTTAAGAGCGTGTACTATTCTTACAGAAGAGATTAGAGAAGCAAAAATGTGTTATGCTGCGTTCCAGAACTCAGCCTGAGAATTACAGTCCGCTGTGAGTTCTGCGTTACAATCATTTGACACATGTTGGGGTTGCAATTGTGAAAGTTGCCCGTTTACAATTTTCATTGGCATTATCACAGCTAGCTGTTTTAAAAGCAACCCTTGAGCTTCCTGATGTTCGACTTGTTGCAAAATATTCTGAAGCCAATCAATCAAGTTAGTATTAAAGTTAGTGACTCTCTAGGACCCTGCAAGACTGTGGCAAGACTCCCGCATCCTGACTGCCTTAATAGCCATTCCTTCATTTGCAAACAGTTGTCCCTGGGATACCTTGCCTGAGTCACAGAATCGGCACAGTTATTTTCTCCAGCCAACTGCTCATAGTTAACAGCAATTCCCCGATTAAGGTTTTCAGTCAAGGCCACTACACATAGCTCACAAAAATCAGATAACCACATCATATACTGTATCAGTTAGTACCATACAAAGCAATGACTTCCAATCATGCAGTGTGAGCGTATAAGGCTCTGCCATCGCTTCAAGAAGGGACATAGCAAATGTATTATGAATCCTCCCTTCCCGCACTGCTTTGCTTAACTCTTTAACAGCCTCGTACTGCACAGGCTGCCACTCTGCAGGTTGATTTGTCTGACAAAATACTGAACATGCCATAGCGACTCCCAAAACCCATCACTGAAGTGTTTCCCACTTGCATTCCTGTCACCAATCCCTCAGACTCCCTTTCACCCTCCCCAAAAATACAATCAATGCATCAGGAGAGACAAGGGGGTGGGGGAAAGGTCTAGCTCCTTTTCCAGATCTATAGGACCTGGATCAAAAGGTTTATCAGTGTCAATAAAATCATTGTCCGAGTTGTCCTGTTCCCGTGCTTGGTCCTGTGTTGTGACGGTCGCTGCAATCAGTGACAGAAGCTTTGGGGGCAGAGGAGGTGTGGACGGAATCGCCATCGCTGACAGTGTCTTGAGAAGAGTCGCGCTGTCGGTGGAATTTACAGCTTCCTCTGGTTTAGCACCGTTAGTAGAATTAGTCCACACTTGGCAAAGAGTGCAACGAGCGAGGGGAAGCATGCGGCTGACTCAATGTGAGTGATAGAGCAAGCTTCAATTTATTATGGCGCGATTATGTCTTATATACAGTTCCAGTTAATTATGCCTACAAATCATCTGCTGATTGGCTAAGCTCTAAAGGATTACACTTTCATACGTCCTCCTATTTGCGGTTTCTGCGGATAGCTAACTACATATATTTTTTTTTCTCTCTTATCTATGTGAATTCCTCAAAGTTATTTACAAGGTCAGCATAACCTTATCTCTCTTCCCTTATTAGCAAGCCTGGTAATTCTCCATTTTTAGCAAGCCTGGTAATTTTCCATTTCTAGCAAGTCTGGTAATTTCTCGCTGCGGCCTAGCTTGGTTCACTCCAGACTTATGTCAAAAAGCTGTATCACACAGTCCTTCTATGGAACCGTGGCCGTTCTCTTTCGTCCATTCTGCAACAATTCCCCCTTTTTCTTTTTGGACAAGGAAAACTGGTCCAGTTACACGCTCAAATAATTTTCGAATACAAGAGAGAGCACAGCTTAAACATATAAATCCAATGATAACAATTATCACTATAAGCAACACACTTTGCAACAGTCTTTTTAACCAGCCTCCTATCCCAAGCCAGTTTGTTAAGCTTTCAAGGCCAAAAAATCCAACATTTTGTTGAATTTTTTGAGAATGTTCCATCAATTGTTTGATTTCTTTATGTATGGAGCTTGAATTATCTTCAAGGTCCATACAACACATGCCTTCAAAATCTTCACAGCCATGTCCACGTGCTAATAGTAAAAAGTCAATGGCCATGCGGTTTTGCAAAACAGCATGTTGAACAAAAGTTAAACTATCAGCTAGGTCTGATAAAACTCTGCTGGTGAGGTTGGCTTGTTTAACCACCCAACAAGAAAGCTTTTCTAAATTTTTGTGGGCCTGAGCAGCAGCAGCACCTGGGATAAATAACGAAGCAAAAAATACCTCCCATTTGTTCCAAAGTTGAACGTTATCATCACAGGTGTTACCAAGGATCTGGGAAGTGTCTCTTCTCCATCTCACTGGATTTGATTTGTTAGGATGAATATGTGGTAAGGCTAAACTCAGACGACCGATGGTACATGGACCACCTACAGGCATTGAGGGTATTCCATTCCATGCTCTATTACCACAAATAAAAAACAAACCAGGGGGTAATTTCCCAGGATATAATACTCCAGGTGCAGGATTAGACAGATTTCGACTGGTATGGTTACACCAAACACTCCAATTAAACTGATTCTTAATTGGATATACGGGAGTGATAGCAGTTGTACTACAAGGCATGTTAGAGGCTTCACCAGCACAAGGGTACCGGGAAGAATTCAAATATACACAATAAGAGGCATTTAGTGAATCGACTAGTTCGATTTCTTGAGGGCTAGGACCAATAGGGAGTTTGTCATCTCAGTTATCAAATTTTTCAAAAAAGCTGCTCATATTATTACCTCGAGCCAATATGGTAACTTTTGGCATCTGGTTAAGAGACTGGTTAAGGGCGATCCAATCTGAGTCATTTAATGGCACACCTACTAAACAAGTTAAAAAGGGTACGCTAGGGGTTGACAAACTTGCACAAAACGTGGTTGTGTTAATAGCTCTACTTAAAGTTACCCATACATTTTCTCGCAAATCAAACAATGATTTAGGCACAAAAGCTACAACTAAGACAACAAAATTAATTAACACAACAATTCTCAACATTATGCTTAAAATATAGCTAAAACAATATTAATAAATCAATCACAAGTTGACATTGGTTACTGGAGCATCAGTCACTGCTGCTTTGGTCCATTTTGCTGGGATCCACTGCGGCCCTGTGGGGGTAAGTACACACATATAACCTCTTCCAACATACTTTACTTCTGCTGGCCCTTTCTACAAACCAGTTGAAGGATCCCTGTACATAACAAACATTGGAACATCATCTTTACATGTTTTAAGATACCCATGTAACCATGCAGGTGATTCTTGCTGTTCTGCAAATATACATAGATGATTCAACACAAAAAGAACTTTAGCAAGTCTCTCTTGTACATCTGTAATCTTCTCAAACTTTTGTAAATATTGCTTTAATGTCTGATGTGTTCTTTCAATGATTGCTTGTCCCGTGGGAGAGTGAGAAATACCTGTAATATGTCGCACTCCCCATGCTTGACAAAAACGTCTCATTTTTTCACTGACATAAGCAGGGCCATTATCAGTCTTTATTGTCTGTGGCACCCCCATGACAGCAAAACAACTTGTTAAATGCCTTATTACATGGAGTGCTCGTTCCCCTGTTTGTGCTGTAGCCCATACAAATTTACTATATGTATCAATTGTAACGTGTACATATTTTAATCTGCCAAATTCAGCAACGTGAGTGACATCCATTTGCCACAACTCTCTGGCTTTAAGTCCTCTGGGGTTCACTCCGATACCTAGTCCCGGTCCATGATGACTGCACGTAGGACAAGCTCGTACAATTCCTCTAGCTTCTTCCATTGTAATGTCAAATTGTCGATGCAGTCCCCGCGCGTTTTGGTGAAATGTGTTGTGTGATTCTCGTGCTTTAACAAACTCGCTTAGTGGAGCTGCTACAGACACGAGCTGGTCAGCGCGCGCATTCCCTTCCCCCAAACCTTCAGACCATTTATGACTTCTAATATGTATAACGCAGTAGGGTTGCGTGCGCTGCTCAACAGTTGCCTAAGGAGTTCAAACAGCCGTTGACTTTGCACTTCTTTAAGGCGAGCATCTTCAATTCGGCTTACGATTCCAGCAACATACATCGAGTCCGTTACAATGTTTAACCTCGCATGTATCCATTGGGTACATACCCATACAACAGCAGCTAGCTCTAAAGTTTGTAACGAATCTCCTGCTTTCGCAGGAAGGATTTGGTGGTGCCATTGATTGTTCTCGTGCCATGTTGCTGCTGCTTTTCTTGAGCGTTTCCCTGCATCCGTATAAACTGTGATAGCATCCGCTAAGGGTCGCTCACTTCGTTTCGGACGCTTTAACCAGTCATAATTACTAATCCATTTTAATATAGGTGCTTTTAAAGGCTCAACTTTAATCTCCAGAGCTTCACTTAATAAACTTAACTGTAAAGCTGATGAATTCTGCAACCACCACTCCAAGTCTTCTCTGCGTATTGGTAGATACACGACATTTGGCTCCATTCCGGTAATTTGTAAAATTCGCGTTCTTCCTTTTCGAATGATTTCTGCCAAATTTTGCGTTTTTTCTTGGATGGTAGTCTTTGGTTGCATTTTGGTAAAGATCCACTCTAATACTCTCACAGTCTCCCCCTTTTTCTTTTTGCACTGTGTAAGTGCACCAGTAAAGTGTGAGGGACCATTTAACACAGTGAGGTCTACAGGAAGATTAGCGTCAATTTGATCTACTGCACGCTCTACAACCCGCTCACTGAGTTGTTGAATCATAACTTGTTGATCCTTAGAAACAATAACAGGATTAGATGGATCTGTTCCTTTTAATAAAGGTCGTAACACGTCTAGTTCCTCATTGGTGATGCCTGCTACTGGGCGTAGCCATTGGAGGTCACCCAATAACTTTTGAGCATCATTGAGGGTATGCAGATCTTTACAAATGGTTAATTTTTGTGGACTCACTTGTGACTGAGTAATATTCCAGCCAAGATATTTCCATGCGGGTGAACGCTGGACCTTTTCAGTTGCTATGACGAGATTTTGCGTCTCTAACTGTCGTTGTAAAAAGGTCTCCTGTTGTTCAGTGAAAGGCTGTTTTTGAGCAAATAGAATATCATCCATATAATGGTAAATAATAACATGAGGCCATGCTTTTCGAATAGGTTGGAGAGCAGCATCAACAAATAGCTGACACAGGGTAGGGTTATTTTTCATGCCTTGTGGTAACACAGTCCATTCAAATCGCTGGTCAGGTCCCTCTCTGTTAACCGATGGCAATGTAAATGCAAATCGTTGAGTGTCATTGGGGTGTAGCTGAATTGTAAAAAAGCAGTCTTTTAAGTCAATTATTAATAAATGCCATTCGGTGGGCAACATAGCAGGATTAGGAAGACCCGGTTGTAAGGCTCCCATTGCTTGCATTTGTTGATTCACTGCTCGTAGATCATGTAAAAGCCGATATTTTCCTGATTTTTTCTGGATTACAAATATCGGTGTATTCCAAGGACTGGTTGACGGTTTAAGATGACCTTGTGTTAACTGGTCTTGAACTAACAAATGTGCTTGTTGCAGACTTTCCTTTTTCAACGGCCACTGTCCGATCCAAACAGGCTCTTCTGTTAGCCATTTCAAAGGAATCGGGAAAGTCCAATTGACAGTGACCGTTCCTAAAAAGGTGAATTTGTAGTAAGTAGTACTCCTAATTGATTCAACACTTCTCTTCCGATGAGTGCATTCACTCCACTAGGTAAGGGCATAACAGTAACATGTAGTATCGCTGTTTTTCCATCTATGATGATTTGTATTCTTTGTTGACTGCGCTGAACAGGCGCTATTCCCCCTACTCGTTCAACTCCTCCAGGGACGTGTTGCAGTGGCCAATAAGAAGGCCACTGACAACGTGCGATGATTGTGATATCGGCACCAGTGTCCAAAAGTGCAGTCATGTGTTTTTTATCAGTCCCATGTACAAGAATAATTTGGGCGAGTGGTCGTCGGTTCATAGGTACAGTCAACATCGCTAAGCCTCCTGTGGATCCAAAACAATCTGTCCCACGATCGTGATTGGAGACTGCAGACATTTGGTGAGTTAAGTGTTGGAGTGGTATTAATTGAGCAATGCGACTACCTTTAGGAATATATATAGGTGGAAAACTTGTTTGAACAATTATAAAAATTTCTCCTTTATAGTCACAATCAATAAGTCCTGGTAAAACAAAGAGTCCCTTGAGGCCACTGGAAGAACGACCCAGCAGCAAAGCTCCATGAGGTTGTCCGTTTATCATTATAGGTCCTTTGATTCCTGTGGCAACTTTCTGTGGACGATTATCAAGTAGAGTAATGTCTATTGCTGTTGCCAGATCCGATCCGAGGCTCCCTCGGGTTGCTGGTCGTAAATTTGTGGCTGGTTGAAGGCGGGAGGTGTTGGTTGTTGGTTGGGGAGCTGGCTGGGGGCAGTCATCGGCATGCAGGTTGCTGGAGCCGCTATTGGGGTCGGCGCGCCGCGACTCCTGGCGCTCCGCTTCCCGTTTCCCGAACGCCGGCAAGCTGCGGTATTATGATTATTTATTTGACAGTTTTGGCACCATACTTGGCATTCTCGACACTGCCGGTGCATATGACCCGAACGTCCACAACGAAAACATATATAGTCCCTTCGATGGTGTATTCTGTCTCGACGTTCATCTGGAGGTTTCAGTGGAGCGAGGGCTGCAAATGCTTGCTGCTGAGCCTTAACTAATTTGTCCCCTACCTCTCTAAGCGCTTCAACTAACAGAGCTTGGGGTCCTACAGGAACTCTGCTCATTCGCTCTAACATGGTTTCAATAGAGGCATCCAGAGGAAGAGTAACTAAAATGCCTTTTGTATAAGAGTTACAATTTTCCAGCACACATTGTCTTAACAAAGGTCCTTTCATAAAGTCAGCCATATCTGCACGATTAATAGCATCTGTAACCCTATCTACAAAAGAGGCAAAAGATTCATCCCTTCCTTGTTTGACTGACATATATGAGGGCGTAGCTGGTGTAGTTTTTAAACGATCATTCGGTGCACGAGGCATATGTACAGACAGTTCACAAAGTTTCTGCCAATGGGCTTGCCATAACAACTGTTGTGATTGTTTCAAAATGAGTCTCATTATATTTTTAATGTCTTCTGGACAAAGCATTCCGCTACTCCAAATATAGTTTAACATTTGCCTTGCAGGTTCGCCATGTAAACCTGACTCATTAACTGTACTCCGTAACTGATTTAATATTTTCCAGTCTAAAGTATGATGTTCTCCTGTCATTACTCCTGCATTATCAACAGTGTAAATTACTGGATAGGCTTGATGATTAATTTGAGCTACGACATCAAAGTCTTTTTGTTCCATCACTTCTCGGACTATTTTGTCCCAACCGACTCGAATTAGTCGTGGCTGCGGGTGAAGGCAAGGCGGTTTAAAAGTTTTATTAGCTGAATCAGTTTTTAACTTCCCATCGTCTGCCCCCTCATTTTTGTCACTTGTCTCCTCCTCAGTTTCACTTTCTTGTGATTCTCCCTGCACCTCCTCTTGAGGTGGTGCCGAGGGACAAGCTTTTTCTTCCGGAGAAGGAGGGGGAGGAGGATGGTCTGAGGGTCGGCAAACAACAGGAACAGGGATTCCCGAGGCAGGGGGGGTAGAATAATCACCTCCTGCCGTAAGACGCCCAGCAGCCGGGTCAGACCATTCGAGTCGGCTGGAAGCAGCTGCTGCCATTTGTTTTTCAACTTTATATCTTTTTAAACAATTAATAACTTCTCTCCAAGGTTTCATTAATTTCTTAGCAGCTTTATCATCATCAATTACTGAATCCCATAAACAATCCCCATAATTACGCCATTCTTCTACTTCAAACATATGCTCAGGATCTGCAAAATATCCTTTTGCTCTACCTAATGCAATTAACGCGGCCAGATCTTTTAAAGGGCCTACTCCCCGCTTTTCTAAAAAGCATTGTAAAAGAGCGAGTGCTACCTCTTTTTCCATAGCGCGCTTTAAACAGTTCTTTTCCTTGATTAAGATGCAGCCTTTTCCCTGGGTAGTCACTCACGGACGGCGAACCTTTCCTTGATTAACGTTGGTTCAAGCACGGATCGGGTACGATGCCAGCATCAGTTGATCTTTGCTCCCTGGTCGCTGCTACCAGTGCTTCTCCGTCCTCGCTGTCCGGTGAAGAACAGGGATTGGGGGTCCCTGTTCGGGCGCCACTTGCGACGAGCGAGGGGAAGCATGCGGCTGACTCAATGTGAGTGATAGAGCAAGCTTCAATTTATTACGGCGCGATTATGTCTTATATACAGTTCCAGTTAATTATGCCTACAAATCATCTGCTGATTGGCTAAGCTCTAAAGGATTACACTTTCATACGTCCTCCTATTTGCGGTTTCTGCGGATAGCTAACTACATATATTTTTTTTTCTCTCTTATCTATGTGAATTCCTCAAAGTTATTTACAAGGTCAGCATAACCTTATCTCTCTTCCCTTATTAGCAAGCCTGGTAATTCTCCATTTTTAGCAAGCCTGGTAATTTTCCATTTCTAGCAAGTCTGGTAATTTCTCGCTGCGGCCTAGCTTGGTTCACTCCAGACTTATGTCAAAAAGCTGTATCACACAGTCCTTCTATGGAACCGTGGCCGTTCTCTTTCGTCCATTCTGCAACAAAAGAGTAGTCAGAATTTGCCACCAAGGTGCTAAATGCATTCCCGACACGGAGTTCCCCTCTGCGGCAGCATCATGCAATTGTCTGCTGACCGCTTTAATTTCTTTCAAAGTCTCTAAAGTTTCTTGACTGCTCGCCTGTCTCAATGAGTACAGGTTTCTAAAGCTTCTTAAAATTTCTTCAAATATTTAAAATCTCTAAGGTTTCTTTGCTGCTCACCTGTCTCGATGCATACAGGCGTTATCCTCGGGGTTTAGGTTGTCCGCCTGGTCCAGACAGCAAGACGATCCTTCAGCCAAGCCGTCTCCTCCGGAACGCAGCCCTCTTCCACGAGCTGTCTTTTTTCCGTCCTTATTCTTCCAAGCCTTCGGAACACCACCATAGGGGTCACCATTTGAGGAGACTGAGGCACGGACTCCCTGATCTGACTAGAAGACCCTTTATGAGTCCATATACGTCTTTTTCTGGGGACGAAGCCTGATTCCCCGTTACAGATTTCCCACAGCTCACCTCTCAACTCTGGAGGGATTTATGGCCAGCCGGCTCCTGCTTCCTTTCAGCAGATCATTCAAAGTTCTGTGGGATTCGCTGCATGTCGCTCAGATAGGCGATTCGAGAGCCCTTCACGTTAGATCCTTAAACGTATCACGTCGGGGTCACCAATATGCGGCGAATGAAGAGACGGGACGCCGCTTGATGCAAGCAAGTGTCCATTTATTAGTGATTTTCTCACAATTATATATGTTTCTACCTTCTACATATTACACACTGATTGGTTAAATCTTAAGCGTAAAAAACACTGATTGGTTAATATTTAAGGCACACCGTTAGAACAATAGGTACTTACTAGTTTATCTTGACATAGCAGTAATTTCTATTCCAAGGTTAGGGAGTTTCTTTCTACGCGGCTTTCTTGATTACATATCGGCGCCATCCGTTCCGTTATCTGGCTACTTGTTTCTCTGTCCGTCTGGTTGCCTCCTCAACTGTAGCGGCTCAGGGGTCTGCAGTTAGCTTGTTCCTTTGCTCCCAGGGCTTGTGCCCTACAAGTTCTAACAAGTCTCTATTCATCAGGCTATCAGTATTTGGACTCTTGTCCTTGAGGCCTTGTCCTACACCCGGGAGTCCCGGTCCCGGTCCCTGGTCCGAGCTGCGGGGTTTCCGAACCCGGGAGTCTTGGTCCCTGTTCCGGTCCCGAGCCGCGAGCTTCACGGTCCGGGGGGTCCTGGTCCCGGTCCAGGTCCCGAGCCGCGGGGGTTCCGGTCCTTGGGGTCCTGGTCCAGGTCCCGAGCCGCAGGGGTCCCGGTCCACGGGGTCTGGAGGTCCCCGTTCTGAGCCGCGGGGGTCCCAGTCCTCGGGGTCCCCGTCCCAGCCCGAGCCGCAGGGGTCCTGGGCCCAGCCATCTCGGTCCCGGTCCCGAGCCGTGGGGGTGCCAGTCCCGGCTGTCCCGATCGTCTCCATCCCGGTCCGAGCCGCGGGAGTCCCGGTCCGCAGCCGCGGTGGACACGGCCCCGGTCATCCCGGTCCCGGCGGTCCTGGTTTTGGGCCCGGCCTGAGCCACGGGGGTCCTGGTCCCGGCAGTCCCGGTCCCGGTCCCTGGTCCGAGCCGCGGTATTTCCGGTCACCGGGAGTCTCTGTTCCGGGACCGAGCCGTGGGGGTCTCGGTTCCGAGGGTCCTGGTCTCGGTCCCTAGCCGCGAGCGTCACGGTCCTGGGGGTCCCTGTCCCGGTCCCGAGCTGCGGGGGTCCCGAGCCCTGGGGTCCCGGTCGTGGTCCCGAGCTGCGGGGGTCCCGAGCCCCGGAGGTCTTAGCCCTGGTCCTGGTCCGAGCTGCGGGGGTCCCGGTCCCGAGGGTCCCGGTGCCGGTCTCTAGCCGCGGGCGTCAAGGTCCTGGAGGTGCCGGTCCCGGTCTCGAACCGCTAGGGTCCGTGTCCCCGGGGTCCCAGTCCCAAGCTGCGGGGTTCCGGGGCCCAGTTCGGTCCCGAGCTGCGGGGCTCACGGGTCCCAGTGGTCCAAGTCCCAGTCCTGAGCTGTGAGAATCCCGGTCCCTGTCCAAGCCGCGGGGGTCCCGGTCCCCGGGGTCCGGAGGTCCGGGTCCCACACAGCAGGGGTCCCGGTCCCCGGGGGTCTGGGTTCGGTCCCGAGCCGCGGGTGTCACGGGTCCCAGTGGTCCAGGTCCCAGTCCTGAGCTGCGAGAATCCCGGTCCCGGTCCCAGTCCGAGCCGCGGGGGTCCGGTCCCGAGGTCTTGGCCCCAGTCCCGGTCCCGAGCCGCGGGGGTCCCGTTCGCGGTCCCGAGCCACGGGGGTCCCAGTCCCCTGGGCCCCGGTCCCGGTCCCGAGCCGCGGGGGTCCCGGTCCCCGGGGTCCGGAGGTCCCGGTCCCGAGCCGCGGGGGTCCCGGAGTCCCGAGCCGCGGGGGTCCGGGTCTCGGTTCCGAGCCTCAGGGTGTCCTGGTCCCAGTGGTCCCGGTCGCGGTCCCGGGCCACGGAGGTCCCGGTCCCGGGGTCCCGGTCGCGGTCCCGAGCCGCGGGGGTCCCAGTCCCCGGCGTCCCGGTCCCGAGCCACGTGGGTCCCAGTCCCGGTCTCGAGCCGCAGGGGGTCCTGGTCCCAGGGGTCTAGGTCCCGGGCCGGTGCAGTACCCACTTTTGGTCAGGAGGTGGCAGCAGGTCCCCACCAGCCCTGTGCTGAGCACCGGCCGGGCGAGCACTGGGCCGGGTCTCAGCCCAGTTTACACCACCGGGCCCCGGGAGTGCTCGCTGCGGCTGCGGGGTTCCCTGCGCTTTGCCCTTTGCCCACTCGCAGCCGGCATTCACACTCATTGCCTCCGTATGCAAAAGGATCTACGTGCCTCAAGCATTTCAGTCCTTTGCGTATGATGCGCTGTTTCGCTGTGGGGAACGGGTGCATTTGCTCTGTTTGCATTTGGAAGCAGCTGTTAGTAACAGCACCTTTAAATTATTTTTTTACAAAAGAGAAGAGACTTTGCAAGACTGCACTTTCTAAGTAGGGAAAAACGAGCGGTGTAAATGGGTGGCTTAGGAGAAGCTCACACTAGGTTTCCCCTTGCACAACTAACTAAGCAATAAGGAGCTCTTGTGTTCAGAGCCGCTCCCTGTGATGGGAAAGAGAGCTGTTACCTCAAGAATTCCTTCCTGTCTCATTGCGCGGTGAAGTTGTGCATGGGGTGTGCCTTGGAACAGTTTGGCTCCTGCGGTTCCCCTCCTCAGCCCAGAAAGCAGGTAGAGCAACTTTTGTGGTGCCTTTCAGCTGGCTACAGGCACAGTGTAAGAACTACCATCAGAACTCCTTTCTGGCACCTTCCCCAGAGAAGTTGTGCATGGGGTGTGTTTGGAACATTTTGTCACCAGCCGAGTCCAAAATTCAGCGGTTCCCCATCTCAGCCCAGAATGCAGGTATAAAACTTTTTTGGTGCCTTTCCTCTGGCTACCGGGGCAGTATAAAAACTACCAACAGAATTTTTTACTGGCACATTCCCCGGTGGAGTGGTGCATGGGGTGTGTTTGGAACATTTTGTCTCCAGCCGAGTCCAAAATTCAGCGGTTCCCCATCTCAGCCCAGAAAGCAGAAAGAACAACTTTTGTGGTGCCTTTCAGGTGCCTACCGGAGCAATGTAAAAAGTACCAAGAGAACTACTGTCTGGCACCTTCCCCGGTGGAGTTGTGCATGGGCTGTGTTTGGAACATTTTGTCACCAGCCGACCCAAAATTCAGCGGTTCCCCATCTCAGCCCAGAAAGCAGGTAGAACAACTTTTGTGGTGCCTTTCAAATGCCTACCAAGGTAGTGTAAGAACTACCAACAGAACTCGTTTCTGGCACCTTCCCCGGTGGACTTGTGCATGGGGTGTGTTTGGAACATTTTGTCACCAGCCGACTCCAAAATTCAGCGGTTCCCCATCTGTGACCAGAATGCAGGTAGAAAAACTTTTGTGGCGCCTTTCAGCTGCCTACCGGAGCAATGTAAAAACTACCAACAGAACTCGTTTCTGGCACCTTCCTCGGTGGAGTTGTGCATGGAGTGTGTTTGGAACATTTTGTCACCAGCCGAGACCAAAATTCAGCTGTTCCCCATCTCAGCCCAGATAGCAGGTAGAACAACTTTTGTGGTGTCTTTCATATGCCTACCGGGGCAGTGTAAAAACTACCTAGAGAACTTTTTTCTGGCACCTTCCCTGTTGGAGTTGTGCATGGGGTGTGTTTGGAACATTTTGTCACCAGCCGACTCCAAAATTCAGCGGTTCCCCATCTCAGCCCAGAAAGCAGGTAGAGCACCTTTTGTGGTGCCGTTCAGATGCCTACCGGAGCAATGTAAAAACTACCAGCAGAACTCCTGTCTGGCACCTTCCCCGGTGGAGTTGTGCATGGGGTGTGTTTGGAACATTTTGTCACCAGCCGAGTCCAAAATTCAGCAGTTCCCCATGTCAGCCCAGAAAGCAGGAAGAACAATTTTTGTGATGTCTTTCAAATGCCTACAAAGGTAGTGTAAGAACTACCAAGAGAACTACTGTCTGGCACCTTCCCCGGTGGTTTGTGCATGGGGTGTGTTTGGAACATTTTGTCACCAGCCGAGTCCAAAATTCAGCGGTGCCCCATCTCAGCCCAGAAAGCAGAAAGAACAACTTTTGTAGTGCCTTTCAGGTGCCTACCAAGGTAGTGTAAAAACTACCAAGAGAACTCTTTTGTGGCACCTTCCCCGTTGGAGTTGTGCATGGGGTGTGTTTGGAACATTTTGTCACCAGCCGAGTCCAAAATTCAGCGGTTCCCCATCTCAGCCCAGAAAGCAGAAAGAACAACTTTTGTGGTGCCTTTCAGGTGCCTACCGGAGCAAAGTAAAAAGTACCAACAGAACTCCTGTCTGGCACCTTCCCCGGTGGAGTTGTGCATGGGCTGTGTTTGGAACATTTTGTCACCAGCCGAGTCCAAAATTCAGCGGTTCCCCATCTCAGCCCAGAAAGCAGGTAGAACAACTTTTGTGGTGCCTTTCAGCTGCCTACCGGAGCAATGTAAAAACTACGAGGAGAACTCCTTTCTTGCACCTTCCCTACTGGAGTTGTGCATGGGGTGTTTTTGGAACATTTTGTCACCAGCCGACCCAAAATTCAGCGGTTCCCCATCTCAGCCCAGAAAGCAGGTAGAACAACTTTTGTGGTGCCTTTCAAATGCCTACCAAGGTAGTGTAAGAACTACCAACAGAACTCGTTTCTGGCACCTTCCCCGGTGGACTTGTGCATGGGGTGTGTTTGGAACATTTTGTCACCAGCCAAGTCCAAAATTCAGCGGTTCCCCATCTCAGCCCAGAAAGCAGGTAGAACAACTTTTGTGGTGTCTTTCAGATGCCTACCGGAGCAATGTAAAAACTACCAGGAGAACTCCTATCTGGCACCTTCCCCGGTGGAGTTGTGCATGGGGTGTTTTTGGAACATTTTGTCACCAGCCGAGTCCAAAAGTCAGCGGTTCCCCATCTCAGCCCAGAAAGCAGGTAGAAAAACTTTTGTGGTGCCTTTCAAATGCCTACCAAGGTAGTGTAAAAACTACCAACAGAACTCCTGTCTGGCACCTTCCCCGGTGGAGTTGTGCATGGGGTGTGTTTGGAACATTTTGTCACCAGCCGAGTCCAAAATTCAGCGGTTCCCCATCTCAGCCCAGAAAGCAGGTAGACCAACTTTTGTGGTGCCTTTCAGGTGCCTACCGGAGCAATGTAAAAACTACCAACAGAACTCCTGTCTGGCACCTTCCCCGGTGGAGTTGTGCATGGGCTGTGTTTGGAACATTTTGTCACCAGCCGAGTCCAAAATTCAGCGGTTCCTCATCTCGGCCCAGAAAGCAGGAAGAACAACTTTTGTGGTCCCTTTCAGATGCCTACCGGAGCAATGTAAAAACTACCAAGAGAACTCCTGTCTGGCACCTTCCCTAGTGGAGTTGTGCATGGAATGTTTTTGGAACATTTTGTCAGCAGCCGAGTCCAAAATTCAGCGCTTCCCCATCTCAGCCAGAAAGCAGGTAGAACAGCTTTTGTGGTGTCTTTGAGGTGCCTACCGGAGCAATGTAAAAACTACCAACAGAACTCCTTTCTGGCACCTTCCCCGGTGGAGTTGTGCATGGGGTGTGTTTGGAACATTTTGTCACCAGCCGAGTCCAAAAGTCAGCGGTTCCCCATCTCAGCCCAGAAAGCAGGTAGAACAACTTTTGTGGTGCCTTTCAGGTGCCTACCGGAGCAATGTAAAAACTATCAAGAGGACTCTTGTCTGGCACCTTCCTGGTGGAGTTGTGCATGGGGTGTGTTTGGAACATTTTGTCACCAGCCGAGTCCAAAATTCAGCGGTTCCCCATCTCAGCCCAGAAAGCAGGTAGAACAACTTTTGTGGTTTCTTTCAGGTGCCTACCGGAGCAATGTAAAAACTATCAAGAGAACTCTTGTCTGGCACCTTCCCCGGTGGAGTTGTTCATGGGGTGTTTTTGGAACATGTTGTCACCAGCCGAGTCCAAAATTCAGCGGTTCCCCATCTCAGCCCAGAAAGCAGGTAGAACAACTTTTGTGGTGCCTTTCAGCTGCCTACCAAGGTAGTGTAAAAACTATCAAGAGAACTCTTGTCTGGCACCTTCCCTAGTGGATTTGTGCATGGGGTGTTTTTGGAACATTTTGTCACCAGCCGAGTCCAAAATTCAGCGGTTCCCCATCTCAGCCCAGAAAGCAGGTAGAACAACTTTTGTGGTTCCTTTCAGGTGCCTACCAAGGCAATGTAAAAACTATCAAGAGAACTCCTGTCTGGCACCTTCCCCGGTGGAGTTGTGCAGGGGGTGTGTTTGGAACATTTTGTCACCAGCCGACTCCAAAATTCAGCGGTTCCCCATCTCAGCCCAGAAAGCAGGTAGAACAACTTTTGTCGTGTCTTTGAGGTGCCTACCAGAGCAATGTAAAAACTATCATGAGAACTCTTGTCTGGCGCCTTCCCCGGTGGAGTTGTGCATGGGGTGTGTTTGGAACATTTTGTCACCAGCCGAGTCCAAAATTCAGCGGTTCCTCATCTCAGCCCAGAAAGCAGGAAGAACAACTTTTGTGGTCCCTTTCAGATGCCTACCAGAGCAATGTAAAAACTACCAAGAGAACTCCTGTCTGGCACCTTCCCTAGTGGAGTTGTGCATGGAATGTTTTTGGAACATTTTGTCAGCAGCCGAGTCCAAAATTCAGCGCTTCCCCATCTCAGCCCAGAAAGCAGGTAGAACAACTTTTGTGGTGTCTTTCAGGTGCCTACCGGAGCAATGTAAAATCTACCAGGAGAACTCTTGTCTGGCACCTTCCCTACTGCACTTGTGCATAGGATGTGTTTGGAACATTTTGTCACCAGCCGACTCCAAAATTCAGCGGTTCCCCATCTCAGCCGAGAAAGCAGGTAGAACAACTTTTGTGGTGCCTTTCAGGTGCCTACCGGAGCAATGTAAGAACTATCAAGAGAACTCTTGTCTGGCACCTTCCTGGTGGAGTTGTGCATGGGGTGTGTTTGGAACATTTTGTCACCAGCCGAGTCCAAAATTCAGCGGTTCCCCATCTCAGCCCAGAAAGCAGGTAGAACAACTTTTGTGGTTCCTTTCAGGTGCCTACCAAGGCAATGTAAAAACTATCAAGAGAAGTCCTGTCTGGCACCTTCCCCGGTGGAGTTGTGCATGGGGTGTGTTTGGAACATTTTGTCACCAGCCGAGTCCAAAATTCAGCGGTTCCCCATCTCAGCCCAGAAAGCAGGTAGAACAAGTTTTGTGGTGTCTTTCAGGTGCCTACCGGAGCAATGTAAAAACTATCAAGAGAACTCTTGTCTGGCACCTTCCCCGGTGGAGTTGTGCATGGGGTGTGTTTGGAACATTTTGTCACCAGCCGAGTCCAAAATTCAGCGGTTCCCCATCTCAGCCCAGAAAGCAGGAAGAACAACTTTTGTCGTGCCTTTCAAATGCCTACCAAGGTAGTGTAAAAACTATCAAGAGAACTCTTGTCTGGCACCTTCCCTAGTGGAGTTGTGCATGGGGTGTGTTTGGAACATTTTGCCACCATCCGAGTCCAAAATTCAGCGGTTCCCCATCTCAGCCCAGAAAGCAGGTAGAACAACTTTTGTGGTGCCTTTCAAATGCCTACCAAGGTAGTGTAAAAACTATCAAGAGAACTCTTGTCTGGCACCTTCCCCGGTGGAGTTGTGCGTGGGGTGTGTTTGGAACATTTTGTCACCAGCCGAGTCCAAAAGTCAGCGGTTCCCCATCTCAGCCCAGAAAGCAGGTAGAACAACTTTTGTGGTGCCTTTCAGCTGCCTACCAGAGCAATGTAGAAACTATCATGAGAACTCTTGTCTGGCGCCTTCCCCGGTGGAGTTGTGCATGGGGTGTGTTTGGAACATTTTGTCACCAGCCGAGTCCAAAATTCAGCGGTTCCTCATCTCAGCCCAGAAGGCAGGAAGAACAACTTTTGTGGTGCCTTTCAAATGCCTACCAAGGTAGTGTAAAAACTATCAAGAGAACTCTTGTCTGGCACCTTCCCTAGTGGAGTTGTGCATGGGGTGTGTTTGGAACATTTTGCCACCATCCGAGTCCAAAATTCAGCGGTTCCCCATCTCAGCCCAGAAAGCAGGTAGAACAACTTTTGTGGTGCCTTTCAAATGCCTACCAAGGTAGTGTAAAAACTATCAAGAGAACTCTTGTCTGGCACCTTCCCCGAAGGAGTTGTGCGTGGGGTGTGTTTGGAACATTTTGTCACCAGCCGACTCCAAAAGTCAGCGGTTCCCCATCTCAGCCCAGAAAGCAGGTAGAACAACTTTTGTGGTGCCTTTCAAATGCCTACCAGAGCAATGTAGAAACTATCATGAGAACTCTTGTCTGGCGCCTTCCCCGGTGGAGTTGTGCATGGGGTGTGTTTGGAACATTTTGTCACCAGCCGACTCCAAAATTCAGCGGTTCCCCATCTCAGCCGAGAAAGCAGGTAGAACAACTTTTGTGGTGCCTTTCAGCTGCCTACCAAGGTAGTGTAAAAACTATCAAGAGAACTCTTGTCTGGCTCCTTCCCTAGTGGATTTGTGCATGGGGTGTGTTTGGAACATTTTGTCACCAGCCGACTCCAAAATTCAGCGGTTCCCCATCTCTGCCCAGAAAGCAGGTAGAACAACTTTTGTGGTTCCTTTCAGGTGCCTACCAAGGCAATGTAAAAACTATCAAGAGAACTCCTGTCTGGCACCTTCCCCGGTGGAGTTGTGCATGGGGTGTGTTTGGAACATTTTGTCACCGGCCGACTCCAAAATTCAGCGGTTCCCCATCTCAGCCCAGAAAGCAGGTAGAACAAATTTTGTGGTGTCTTTGAGGTGCCTACCAGAGCAATGTAAAAACTATCATGAGAACTCTTGTCTGGCGCCTTCCCCGGTGGAGTTGTGCATGGGGTGTGTTTGGAACATTTTGTCACCAGCCGAGTCCAAAATTCAGCGGTTCCTCATCTCAGCCCAGAAGGCAGGAAGAACAACTTTTGTGGTGCCTTTCAGGTGCCTACCAAGGTAGTGTAAAAACTACTAAGAGAACTCCTGTCTGGCACCTTCCCTAGTGGAGTTGTGCATGGGGTGTGTTTGGAACATTTTGTCACCAGCCGACTCCAAAATTCAGCGGTTCCCCATCTCAGCCCAGAAAGCAGGTAGAACAACTTTTGTGGTTCCTTTCAGGTGCCTACCAAGGCAATGTAAAAACTATCAAGGGAAGTCCTTTCTGGCACCTTCCCCGGTGGAGTTGTGCATGGGGTGTTTTTGGAACATTTTGTCACCAGCCGACTCCAAAATTCAGCTGTTCCCCATCTCAGCCCAGAAAGCAGGTAGAACAAGTTTTTGGTGTCTTTGAGGTGCCTACCGGAGCAATGTAAAAACTATCAAGAGAACTCTTGTCTGGCACCTTCCCCGGTGGAGTTGTGCATGGGGTGTGTTTGGAACATTTTGTCACCAGCCGAGTCCAAAATTCAGCGGTTCCCCATCTCAGCCCAGAAGGCAGGAAGAACAACTTTTGTGGTCCCTTTCAGATGCCTACCGGAGCAATGGAAAAACTACCAAGAGAACTCCTGTCTGGCACCTTCCCTAGTGGAGTTGTGCATGGGGTGTGTTTGGAACATTTTGTCACCAGCCGACTCCAAAATTCAGCGCTTCGCCATCTCAGCCCAGAAAGCAGGTAGAACAACTTTTGTGGTGTCTTTGAGGTGCCTACCGGAGCAATGTAAAAACTACCAACAGAACTCCTTTCTGGCACCTTCCCCGGTGGAGTTGTGCATGGGGTGTGTTTGGAACATTTTGTCACCAGCCGACTCCAAAAGTCAGCGCTTCCCCATCTCAGCCCAGAAAGCAGGTAGAACAACTTTTGTAGTGCCTTTCAAATGCCTACCAGAGCAATGTAAAAACTATCATGAGAACTCTTGTCTGGCGCCTTCCCCGGTGGAGTTGTGCATGGGGTGTGTTTGGAACATTTTGTCACCAGCCGAGTCCAAAATTCAGCGGTTCCTCATCTCAGCCCAGAAAGCAGGAAGAACAACTATTGTGGTCCCTTTCAGATGCCTACCGGAGCAATGTAAAAACTACCAAGAGAACTCCTGTCTGGCACCTTCCCTAGTGGAGTTGTGCATGGAATGTTTTTGGAACATTTTGTCACCAGCCGAGTCCAAAATTCAGCGGTGCCCCATCTCAGCCCAGAAAGCAGAAAGAACAACTTTTGTGGTGTCTTAGAGGTGCCTACCGGAGCAATGTAAAAACTATTAACAGAACTCCTTTCTGGCACCTTCCCCGGTGGAGTTGTGCATGGGGTGTGTTTGGAACATTTTGTCACCAGCCGACTCCAAAATTCAGCGATTCCCCATCTCAGCCCAGAAAGCAGGTAGAACAACTTTTGTGGTGTCTTTGAGGTGCCTACCAGAGCAATGTAAAAACTATCAAGAGAACTCTTGTCTGGCACCTTCCTGGTGGAGTTGTGCATGGGGTGTGTTTTTAACATTTTGTCACCAGCCGACTCCAAAATTCAGCGGTTCCCCATCTCAGCCCAGAAAGCAGGTAGAACAACTTTTGTGGTTCCTTTCAGGTGCCTACCAAGGCAATGTAAAAACTATCAAGAGAACTCCTGTCTGGCACCTTCCCCGGTGGAGTTGTGCATGGGGTGTGTTTGGAACATTTTGTCACCGGCCGAGTCCAAAATTCAGCGGTTCCCCATCTCAGCCCAGAAAGCAGGTAGAACAAGTTTTGTGGTGTCTTTGAGGTGCCTAGCAGAGCAATGTAAAAACTATCAAGAGAACTCTTGTCTGGCACCTTCCCCGGTGGAGTTTTTCATGGGGTGTGTTTGGAACATTTTGTCACCGGCCGAGTCCAAAATTCAGCGGTTCCCCATCTCAGCCCAGAAAGCAGGTAGAACAACTTTTGTCGTGCCTTTCAAATGCCTACCAAGGTAGTGTAAAAACTATCAAGAGAACTCTTGTCTGGCACCTTCCCCGGTGGAGTTGTGCATGGGGTGTGTTTGGAACATTTTGCCACCATCCGAGTCCAAAATTCAGCGGTTCCCCATCTCAGCCCAGAAAGCAGGTAGAACAACTTTTGTCGTGCCTTTCAAATGCCTACCAAGGTAGTGTAAAAACTATCAAGAGAACTCTTGTCTGGCACCTTCCCCGGTGGAGTTGTTCATGGGGTGTGTTTGGAACATTTTGCCACCAGCCGACTCCAAAAGTCAGCGGTTCCCCATCTCAGCCCAGAAAGCAGGTAGAACAACTTTTGTGGTGTCTTTCAGGTGCCTACCAGAGCAATGTAAAAACTATCATGAGAACTCTTGTCTGGCGCCTTCCCCGGTGGAGTTGTGCATGGGGTGTGTTTGGAACATTTTGTCACCAGCCGAGTCCAAAATTCAGCGGTTCCTCATCTCAGCCCAGAAGGCAGGAAGAACAACTTTTGTGGTCCCTTTCAGATGCCTACCGGAGCAATGGAAAAACTACCAAGAGAACTCCTGTCTGGCACCTTCCCTAGTGGAGTTGTGCATGGAATGTTTTTGGAACATTTTGTCAGCAGCCGAGTCCAAAATTCAGCGCTTCCCCATCTCACCCCAGAAAGCAGGTAGAACAACTTTTGTGGTGCCTTTCAGCTGCCTACCATGGTAGTGTAAAAACTACTAAGAGAACTCCTGTCTGGCACCTTCCCCGGTGGAGTTGTGCAGGGGGTGTGTTTGGAACATTTTGTCACCAGCCGACTCCAAAATTCAGCGGTTCCCCATCTCAGCCCAGAAAGCAGGTAAAACAACTTTTGTGGTGTCTTTCAGGTGCCTACCAAGGTAGTGTAAAAACTATTAAGAGAACTCCTGTCTGGCACCTTCCCCGGTGGAGTTGTGCATGGGGTGTGTTTGGAACATTTTGTCACCGGCCGACTCCAAAATTCAGCGGTTCCCCATCTCAGCCCAGAAAGCAGGTAAAACAACTTTTGTGGTGCCTTTCAGGTGCCTACCAAGGTAGTGTAAAAACTATTAAGAGAACTCCTGTCTGGCACCTTCCCCGGTGGAGTTGTTCAGGGGGTGTGTTTGGAACATTTCGTCACAGGCCAAGTCCAAAATTCAGCGGTTCCCCATCTCAGCCCAGAAAGCAGGTAGAACAACTTTTGTGGTGCCTTTCAGCTGCCTACCAAGGTAGTGTAAAAACTATTAAGAGAACTCCTGTCTGGCACCTTCCCCGGTGGAGTTGTTCATGGGGTGTGTTTGGAACATTTTGTCACCAGCCGAGTCCAAAATTCAGCGGTTCCCCATCTCAGCCCAGAAAGCAGGTAGAACAACTTTTGTGGTGTCTTTTTGATGCCTACCGGAGCAATGTAAAAACTACCAACAGAATTCCTTCCTGGCACCTTCGCTAGTGGAGTTGTGCATGGGGTGTATTTATTAAAATTTTGTCACCAGCCGAGTCCAAAATTCAGCTGTTCCCCATCTCAGCCCAGAAAGCAGGTAGAACAACTTTTGTGGTGTCTTTCAGATGCCTACCGGAGCAATGTAAAAACTACCAGGAGAACTCTTGTCTGGCACCTTCCCCGGTGGAGTTGTGCATGGGGTGTGTTTGGAACATTTTGTCACCAGCCGAGTCCAAAATTCAGCGGTTCCCCATCTCAGCCCAGAAAGCAGGTAGAACAACTTTTGTGGTGCCTTTCAAATGCCTACCAAGGTAGCGTAAAAACTATTAAGAGAACTCCTCTCTGGCACCTTCCCCGGTGGAGTTGTGCATGGGGTGTCTTTGGAACATTTTGTCACCGGCCGAGTCCAAAATTCAGCGATTCCCCATCTCAGCCCAGAAAGCAGGTAGAACAACTTTTGTGGTGTCTTTCAGATGCCTACCAAGGTAATGTAAAAACTATTAAGAGAACTCCTGTCTGGCACCTTCCCCGGTGGAGTTGTGCATGGGGTGTCTTTGGAACATTTTGTCACCGGCCGAGTCCAAAATTCAGCGGTTCCCCATCTCAGCCCAGAAAGCAGGTAAAACAACTTTTGTGGTGTCTTTCAGATGCCTACCGGAGCAATGTAAAAACTACCAGGAGAACTCCTGTCTGGCACCTTCCCCGGTGGAGTTGTGCATGGGGTGTGTTTGGAACATTTTGTCACCAGCCGAGTCCAAAATTCAGCGGTTCCCCATCTCAGCCCAGAAAGCAGGTAGAACAACTTTTGTGGTTCCTTTCAGGTGCCTACCAAGGCAATGTAAAAACTATCAAGAGAACTCCTGTCTGGCACCTTCCCCGGTGGAGTTGTGCATGGGGTGTGTTTGGAACATTTTGTCACCGGCCGAGTCCAAAATTCAGCGGTTCCCCATCTCAGCCCAGAAAGCAGGTAGAACAAGTTTTGTGGTGTCTTTGAGGTGCCTAGCAGAGCAATGTAAAAACTATCAAGAGAACTCTTGTCTGGCACCTTCCCCGGTGGAGTTGTGCATGGGGTGCGTTTGGAACATTTTGTCACCGGCCGAGTCCAAAATTCAGCGGTTCCCCATCTCAGCCCAGAAAGCAGGTAGAACAACTTTTGTGGTTCCTTTCAGCTGCCTACCAAGGTAGTGTAAAAACTACCAAGAGAACTCCTGTCTGGCACCTTCCCCGGTGGAGTTGTGCATGGGGTGTGTTTGGAACATTTTGTCACCAGCCGTCTCCAAAATTCAGCGGTTCCCCATCTCAGCCCAGAAAGCAGGTAGAACAAGTTTTGTGGTGCCTTTCAGCTGCCTACCAAGGTAGTGTAAAAACTACCAAGAGAACTCCTGTCTGGCACCTTCCCCGGTGGAGTTGTGCATGGGGTGTCTTTGGAACATTTTGTCACCGGCCGACTCCAAAATTCAGCGATTCCCCATCTCAGCCCAGAAAGCAGGAAGAACAACTTTTGTAGTGTCCTTTTGATGCCTACCGGAGCAATGTAAAAACTACCAACAGAACTCGTCCCTGGCACCTTCGCTAGTGGAGTTGTGCATGGGGTGTCTTTGGAACATTTTTTCACCGGCCGAGTCCAAAATTCAGCGGTTCCCCATCTCAGCCCAGAAAGCAGGTAAAACAACTTTTGTGGTGTCTTTCAGGTGCCTACCAAGGTAGCGTAAAAACTATTAAGAGAACTCCTGTCTGGCTCCTTCCCCGGTGGAGTTGTGCATGGGGTGTGTTTGGAACATTTTGTCACCGGCCGAGTCCAAAATTCAGCGATTCCCCATCTCATCCCAGAAAGCAGGAAGAACAACTTTTGTGGTGTCTTTTTGATGCCTACCGGAGCAATGTAAAAACTACCAACAGAATTCGTTCCTGGCACCTTCGCTAGGGGAGTTGTGCATGGGGTGTATTTATTAAAATTTTGTCACCAGCCGACTCCAAAATTCAGCGGTTCCCCATCTCAGCCCAGAAAGCAGGTAGAACAACTTTTGTGGTGTCTTTCAGATGCCTACCAAGGTAGTGTAAAAACTATTAAGAGAACTCCTGTCTGGTACCTTCCCCGGTGGAGTTGTGCAGGGGGTGTGTTTGGAACATTTTGTCACCGGCCGAGTCCAAAATTCAGCGGTTCCCCATCTCAGCCCAGAAAGCAGGTAGAACAACTTTTGTGGTGTCTTTCAGATGCCTACCGGAGCAATGTAAAAACTACCAGGAGAACTCGTTTCTGGCACCTTCCCCGGTGGAGTTGTGCATGGGGTGTGTTTGGAACATTTTGTCACCGGCCGACTCCAAAATTCAGCGGTTCCCCATCTCAGCCCAGAAAGCAGGTAAAACAACTTTTGTGGTGTCTTTCAGGTGCCTACCAAGGTAGTGTAAAAACTATTAAGAGAACTCCTCTCTGGCACCTTCCCCGGTGGAGTTGTGCAGGGGGTGTGTTTGGAACATTTTTTCACCAGCCGAGTCCAAAATTCAGCGGTTCCCCATCTCAGCCCAGAAAGCAGGTAAAACAACTTTTGTGGTGTCTTTCAGGTGCCTACCGGAGCAATGTAAAAACTACCAGGAGAACTCCTGTCTGGCACCTTCCCCGGTGGAGTTGTGCAGGGGGTGTGTTTGGAAGATTTTGTCACCAGCCGAGTCCAAAATTCAGCGGTTCCCCATCTCAGCCCAGAAAGCAGGTAGAACAACTTTTGTGGTGCCTTTCAAATGCCTACCAAGGTAGTGTAAAAACTACCAAGAGAACTCCTCTCTGGCACCTTCCCCGGTGGAGTTGTGCATGGGGTGTCTTTGGAACATTTTTTCACCGGCCGAGTCCAAAATTCAGCGGTTCCCCATCTCAGCCCACAAAGCAGGAAGAACAACTTTTGTGGTGCCTTTCAGGTGCCTACCAAGGTAGTGTAAAAACTATTAAGAGAACTCCTGTCTGGCACCTTCCCCGGTGGAGTTGTGCATGGGGTGTCTTTGGAACATTTTGTTACCAGCCGAGTCCAAAATTCAGCGATTCCCCATCTCATCCCAGAAAGCAGGAAGAACAACTTTTGTGGTGTCTTTTTGATGCCTACCGGAGCAATGTAAAAACTTCCAACAGAATTCGTTCCTGGCACCTTCGCTAGTGGAGTTGTGCATGGGGTGTATTTATTAAAATTTTGTCACCAGCCAAGTCCAAAATTCAGCTGTTCCCCATCTCAGCCCAGAAAGCAGGTAGAACAACTTTTGTGGTGTCTTTCAGATGCCTACCAAGGTAGTGTAAAAACTATTAAGAGAACTCCTGTCTGGCACCTTCCCCGGTGGAGTTGTGCATGGGGTGTGTTTGGAACATTTTGTCACCAGCCGAGTCCAAAATTCAGCGGTTCCCCATCTCAGCCCAGAAAGCAGGTAGAACAACTTTTATGGTGCCTTTCAGCTGCCTACCAAGGTAGTGTAAAAACTATTAAGAGAACTCCTTTCTGGCACCTTCCCCGGTGGAGTTGTGCATGGGGTGTTTTTGGAACATTTTGTCACCAGCCGACTCCAAAATTCAGCGGTTCCCCATCTCAGCCCAGAAAGCAGGTAGAACAACTTTTGTGGTGCCTTTCAGATGCCTACCATGGTAGTGTTAGAACTACTAAGAGAACTCCTGTCTGGCACCTTCCCCGGTGGAGTTGTGCATGGGGTGTGTTTGGAACATTTTGTCACCAGCCGAGTCCAAAATTCAGCGGTTCCCCATCTCAGCCCAGAAAGCAGGTAGAACAACTTTTGTGGTGTCTTTCAGATGCCTACCGGAGCAATGTAAAAACTACCAGGAGAACTCGTTTCTGGCACCTTCCCCGGTGGAGTTGTGCATGGGGTGTGTTTGGAACATTTTGTCACCAGCCGAGTCCAAAATTCAGCGGTTCCCCATCTCAGCCCAGAAAGCAGGTAGAACAACTTTTGTAGTGTCTTTTTGATGCCTACCGGAGCAATGTAAAAACTATTAACAGAATTCGTTCCTGGCACCTTCGCTAGTGGAGTTGTGCATGGGGTGTATTTCTTAAAATTTTGTCACCAGCCGAGTCCAAAATTCAGCTGTTCCCCATCTCAGCCCAGAAAGCAGGTAAAACAACTTTTGTGGTGCCTTTCAGCTGCCTACCAAGGTAGTGTAAAAACTATCAAGAGAACTCCTCTCTGGCACCTTCCCCGTGGAGTTGTGCATGGGGTGTGTTTGGAACATTTTGTCACCAGCCGACTCCAAAATTCAGCGGTTCCCCATCTCAGCCCAGAAAGCAGGTAGAACAACTTTTGTGGTGCCTTTCAGCTGCCTACCACGGTAGTGTAAAAACTACTAAGAGAACTCCTGTCTGGCACCTTCCCCGGTGGAGTTGTGCATGGGGTGTGTTTGGAACATTTTGTCACCAGCCGAGTCCAAAATTCAGCGGTTCCCCATCTCATCCCAGAAAGCAGGTAGAACAACTTTTGTGGTGTCTTTCAGATGCCTACCGGAGCAATGTAAAAACTACCAGGAGAACTCCTGTCTGGCACCTTCCCCAGTGGAGTTGTGCATGGGGTGTGTTTGGAACATTTTGTCACCAGCCGAGTCCAAAATTCAGCGCTTCCCCATCTCACCCCAGAAAGCAGGTAGAACAACTTTTGTGGTGTCTTTGAGGTGCCTAGCAGAGCAATGTAAAAACTACCAACAGAATTCCTTCCTGGCACCTTCGGTAGTGGAGTTGTGCATGGGGTGTATTTATTAAAATTTTGTCACCAGCCGAGTCCAAAATTCAGCTGTTCCCCATCTCAGCCCAGAAAGCAGGAAGAACAACTTTTGTGGTGTCTTTCAGGTGCCTACCAAGGTAGTGTAAAAACTATTAAGAGAACTCCTGTCTGGCACCTTCCCCGGTGGAGTTGTGCAGGGGGTTTGTTTGGAACATTTTGTCACCAGCCGACTCCAAAATTCAGCGGTTCCCCATCTCAGCCCAGAAAGCAGGTAGAACAACTTTTGTGGTGTCTTTCAGATGCCTACCAAGGTAGTGTAAAAACTATCAAGAGAACTCCTGTCTGGCACCTTCCCCGGTGGAGTTGTGCATGGGGTGTGTTTGGAACATTTTGTCACCAGCCGAGTCCAAAATTCAGCGGTTCCCCATCTCAGCCCAGAAAGCAGGTAGAACAACTTTTGTGGTGCCTTTCAAATGCCTACCAAGGTAGTGTTAGAACTACTAAGAGAACTCCTGTCTGGCACCTTCCCCGGTGGAGTTGTGCATGGGGTGTGTTTGGAACATTTTGTCACCAGCCGAGTCCAAAATTCAGCGGTTCCCCATCTCAGCCCAGAAAGCAGGTAGAACAACTTTTGTGGTGTCTTTCAGATGCCTACCGGAGCAATGTAAAAACTACCAGGAGAACTCGTTTCTGGCACCTTCCCCGGTGGAGT
This sequence comes from Falco cherrug, assembly GCF_023634085.1. Lineage (NCBI taxonomy): Eukaryota > Metazoa > Chordata > Aves > Falconiformes > Falconidae > Falco > Falco cherrug. The sequence goes on from NC_073709.1 coordinate 1,358,905, forward strand.
TGTGCATGGGGTGTGTTTGGAACATTTTGTCACCAGCCGAGTCCAAAATTCAGCGGTTCCCCATCTCAGCCCAGAAAGCAGGTAGAACAACTTTTGTAGTGTCTTTTTGATGCCTACCGGAGCAATGTAAAAACTATTAACAGAATTCGTTCCTGGCACCTTCGCTAGTGGAGTTGTGCATGGGGTGTATTTATTAAAATTTTGTCACCAGCCGAGTCCAAAATTCAGCTGTTCCCCATCTCAGCCCAGAAAGCAGGTAAAACAACTTTTGTGGTGCCTTTCAGCTGCCTACCAAGGTAGTGTAAAAACTATCAAGAGAACTCCTGTCTGGCACCTTCCCCGGTGGAGTTGTGCATGGGGTGTGTTTGGAACATTTTGTCACCAGCCGACTCCAAAATTCAGCGGTTCCCCATCTCAGCCCAGAAAGCAGGTAGAACAACTTTTGTGGTGCCTTTCAGCTGCCTACCACGGTAGTGTAAAAACTACTAAGAGAACTCCTGTCTGGCACCTTCCCCGGTGGAGTTGTGCAGGGGGTGTGTTTGGAACATTTTGTCACCAGCCGAGTCCAAAATTCAGCGGTTCCCCATCTCATCCCAGAAAGCAGGTAGAACAACTTTTGTGGTGTCTTTCAGATGCCTACCGGAGCAATGTAAAAACTACCAGGAGAACTCCTGTCTGGCACCTTCCCCAGTGGAGTTGTGCATGGGGTGTGTTTGGAACATTTTGTCACCAGCCGAGTCCAAAAGTCAGCGGTTCCCCATCTCAGCCCAGAAAGCAGGTAGAACAACTTTTGTGGTGTCTTTTTGATGCCTACCGGAGCAATGTAAAAACTACCAACAGAATTCCTTCCTGGCACCTTCGGTAGTGGAGTTGTGCATGGGGTGTATTTATTAAAATTTTGTCACCAGCCGAGTCCAAAATTCAGCTGTTCCCCATCTCAGCCCAGAAAGCAGGTAAAACAACTTTTGTGGTGTCTTTCAGGTGCCTACCAAGGTAGTGTAAAAACTATTAAGAGATCTCCTGTCTGGCACCTTCCCCGGTGGAGTTGTGCAGGGGGTTTGTTTGGAACATTTTGTCACCAGCCGACTCCAAAATTCAGCGGTTCCCCATCTCAGCCCAGAAAGCAGGTAGAACAACTTTTTTGGTGTCTTTCAGATGCCTACCAAGGTAGTGTAAAAACTATCAAGAGAACTCCTGTCTGGCACCTTCCCCGGTGGAGTTGTGCAGGGGGTGTGTTTGGAACATTTTGTCACCAGCCGAGTCCAAAATTCAGCGGTTCCCCATCTCAGCCCAGAAAGCAGGTAGAACAACTTTTGTGGTGCCTTTCAAATGCCTACCAAGGTAGTGTAAAAACTACCAACAGAACTCCTGTCTGGCACCTTCCCCGGTGGAGTTGTGCATGGGGTGTGTTTGGAACATTTTGTCACCAGCCGACTCCAAAAGTCAGCGCTTCCCCATCTCAGCCCAGAAAGCAGGTAGAACAACTTTTGTATTGCCTTTCAGATGCCTACCGGAGCAATGTAAAAACTACCAGGAGAACTCGTTTCTGGCACCTTCCCCGGTGGAGTTGTGCATGGGGTGTGTTTGGAACATTTCGTCACCAGCCGAGTCCAAAATTCAGCGGTTCCCCATCTCAGCCCAGAAAGCAGGTAGAACAACTTTTGTGGTATCTTTCAAATGCCTGCAAAGGTAGTGTAAGAACTACCAACAGAACACGTTTCTGGCACCTTCCCCGGTGGAGTTGTGCATGGGGTGTGTTTGGAACATTTTGTCACCGGCTGAGTCCAAAATTCAGCGATTCCCCATCTCAGCCCAGAAAGCAGGAAGAACAACTTTTGTGGTGTCTTTTTGATGCCTACCAGAGCAATGTAGAAACTACCAAGAGAATTCGTTCCTGGCACCTTCCCCGGTGGAGTTGTGCATGGGGTGTATTTATTAAAATTTTGTCACCAGCCGAGTCCAAAATTCAGCGGTTCCCCATCTCAGCCCAGAAAGCAGTTAGAACAACTTTTGTGGTGTCTTTCAGGTGCCTACCAAGGTAGTGTAAAAACTATCAAGAGAACTCCTGTCTGGCACCTTCCCCGGTGGAGTTGTGCATGGGGTGTGTTTGGAACATTTTGTCACCAGCCGACTCCAAAATTCAGCTGTTCCCCATCTCAGCCCAGAAAGCAGGTAGAACAAGTTTTGTGGTGCCTTTCAGCTGCCTACCAGAGCAATGTAAAAACTACCAGGAGAACTCCTGTCTGGCACCTTCCCCGGTGGAGTTGTGCATGGGGTGTGTTTGGAACATTTTGTCACCGGCCGAGTCCAAAATTCAGCGGTTCCCCATCTCAGCCCAGAAAGCAGTTAGAACAACTTTTGTGGTGTCTTTCAGGTGCCTACCGGAGCAATGTAAAAACTACCAGGAGAACTCCTTTCTGGCACCTTCCCCGGTGGAGTTGTGCATGGGGTGTGTTTGGAACATTTTGTCACCAGCCGAGTCCAAAATTCAGCGGTTCCCCATCTCAGCCCAGAAAGCAGGTAGAACAACGTTTGTGGTATCTTTCAAATGCCTGCAAAGGTAGTGTAAAAACTACCAACAGAACTCGTTTCTGGCACCTTCCCCGGTGGAGTTGTGCATGGGGTGTGTTTGGAACATTTTGTCACTGGGCGAGTCCAAAATTCAGCGATTCCCCATCTCATCCCAGAAAGCAGGAAGAACAACTTTTGTGGTGTCTTTTTGATGCCTACCGGAGCAATGTAAAAACTACCAACAGAATTCCTTCCTGGCACCTTCGCTAGTGGAGTTGTGCATGGGGTGTATTTATTAAAATTTTGTCAGCAGCCGAGTCCAAAATTCAGCGGTTCCCCATCTCAGCCCAGAAAGCAAGTAGAACACCTTTTGTGGTGCCTTTCAAATGCCTACCAAGGTAGTGTAAAAACTACCAACTAACTCCAGTCTGGCACCTTCCCCGGTGGAGTTGTGCATGGGGTGTGTTTGGAACATTTTGTCACCAGCCGAGTCCAAAATTCAGCGGTTCCCCATCTCAGCCCAGAAAGCAGGTAGAACAACTTTTGTGGTATCTTTCAGATGCCTACCAAGGTAGTGTAAAAACTATTAAGAGAACTCCTGTCTGGCACCTTCCCCGGTGGAGTTGTGCAGGGGGTGTGTTTGGAACATTTTGTCACCAGCCGAGTCCAAAATTCAGCGGTTCCCCATCTCAGCCCAGAAAGCAGTTAGAACAACTTTTGTGGTGTCTTTCAGATGCCTACCGGAGCAATGTAAAAACTACCAGGAGAACTCCTGTCTGGCACCTTCCCCGGTGGAGTTGTGCATGGGGTGTGTTTGGAACATTTTGTCACCAGCCGACTCCAAAATTCAGCTGTTCCCCATCTCAGCCCAGAAAGCAGGTAGAACAACTTTTGTGGTGTCTTTCAAATGCCTACCAAGGTAGTGTAAAAACTACTAAGAGAACTCCTGTCTGGCACCTTCCCCGGTGGAGTTGTGCAGGGGGTGTGTTTGGAACATTTTGTCTCCGGCCGAGTCCAAAATTCAGCTGTTCTCCATCTCAGCCCAGAAAGCAGGAAGAACAACTTTTGTGGTGTCCTTTTGATGCCTACCGGAGCAATGTAAAAACTACCAACAGAACTCATCCCTGGCACCTTCGCTAGTGGAGTTGTGCATGGGGTGTATTTATTAAAATTTTGTCACCAGCCGACTCCAAAATTCAGCTGTTCTCCATCTCAGCCCAGAAAGCAGGTAGAACAACTTTTGTAGTGTCTTTTTGATGCCTACCGGAGCAATGTAAAAACTACCAACAGAATTCCTTCCTGGCACCTTCGCTGGTGGAGTGGTGCATGGGGTGTATTTATTAAAATTTTGTCACCAGCCGACTCCAAAATTCAGCGGTTCCCCATCTCAGCCCAGAAACCAGAAAGAACAACTTTTGTGGTGTCTTTCAGGTGCCTACCAAGGTAGTGTAAAAACTATTGAGAGAACTCCTGTCTGGCACCTTCCCCGTGGAGTTGTGCATGGGGTGTGTTTGGAACATTTTGTCACCAGCCGACTCCAAAATTCAGCGGTTCCCCATCTCAGCCCAGAAAGCAGGTAAAACAACTTTTGTGGTGTCTTTCAGGTGCCTACCAAGGTAGTGTACAACCTATTAAGAGAACTCCTGTCTGGCACCTTCCCCGGTGGAGTTGTGCAGGGGGTTTGTTTGGAACATTTTGTCACCACCCGAGTCCAAAATTCAGCGGTTCCCCATCTCAGCCCAGAAAGCAGGTAGAACAACTTTTGTGGTGTCTTTCAGATGCCTACCAAGGTAGTGTAAAAACTATCAAGAGAACTCCTGTCTGGCACCTTCCCCGGTGGAGTTGTGCAGGGGGTGTGTTTGGAACATGTTGTCACCAGCCGAGTCCAAAATTCAGCGGTTCCCCATCTCAGCCCAGAAAGCAGGTAGAACAACTTTTGTGGTGTCTTTCAGATGCCTACCGGAGCAATGTAAAAACTACCAGGAGAACTCCTGTCTGGCACCTTCCCCGGTGGAGTTGTGCATGGGGTGTGTTTGGAACATTTCGTCACCAGCCGACTCCAAAATTCAGCTGTTCCCCATCTCAGCCCAGAAAGCAGGTAGAACAACTTTTGTGGTATCTTTCAAATGCCTACAAAGGTAGTGTAAGAACTACCAACAGAACACGTTTCTGGCACCTTCCCCGGTGGAGTTGTGCATGGGGTGTGTTTGGAACATTTTGTCACCGGCTGAGTCCAAAATTCAGCGATTCCCCATCTCAGCCCAGAAAGCAGGAAGAACAACTTTTGTGGTGTCTTTTTGATGCCTACCAGAGCAATGTAAAAACTACCAACAGAATTCGTTCCTGGCACCTTCGCTAGTGGAGTTGTGCATGGGGTGTATTTATTAAAATTTTGTCACCAGCCGAGTCCAAAATTCAGCGGTTCCCCATCTCAGCCCAGAAAGCAGGTAGAACAACTTTTGTGGTATCTTTCAGATGCCTACCAAGGTAGTGTAAAAACTATTAAGAGAACTCCTGTCTGGCACCTTCCCCGGTGGAGTTGTGCAGGGGGTGTGTTTGGAACATTTTGTCACCAGCCGAGTCCAAAATTCAGCGGTTCCCCATCTCAGCCCAGAAAGCAGTTAGAACAACTTTTGTGGTGTCTTTCAGATGCCTACCGGAGCAATGTAAAAACTACCAGGAGAACTCCTGTCTGGCACCTTCCCCGGTGGAGTTGTGCATGGGGTGTGTTTGGAACATTTTGTCACCAGCCGACTCCAAAATTCAGCTGTTCCCCATCTCAGCCCAGAAAGCAGGTAGAACAACTTTTGTGGTGTCTTTCAAATGCCTACCAAGGTAGTGTAAAAACTACTAAGAGAACTCCTGTCTGGCACCTTCCCCGGTGGAGTTGTGCATGGGGTGTGTTTGGAACATTTTGTCTCCGGCCGAGTCCAAAATTCAGCTGTTCTCCATCTCAGCCCAGAAAGCAGGTAGAACAACTTTTGTGGTGTCCTTTTGATGCCTACCGGAGCAATGTAAAAACTACCAACAGAACTCATCCCTGGCACCTTCGCTAGTGGAGTTGTGCATGGGGTGTATTTATTAAAATTTTGTCACCAGCCGAGTCCAAAATTCAGCTGTTCTCCATCTCAGCCCAGAAAGCAGGTAGAACAACTTTTGTAGTGTCTTTTTGATGCCTACCGGAGCAATGTAAAAACTACCAACAGAATTCCTTCCTGGCACCTTCGCTGGTGGAGTGGTGCATGGGGTGTATTTATTAAAATTTTATCACCAGCCGACTCCAAAATTCAGCGGTTCCCCATCTCAGCCCAGAAACCAGAAAGAACAACTTTTGTGGTGTCTTTCAGGTGCCTACCAAGGTAGTGTAAAAACTATTGAGAGAACTCCTGTCTGGCACCTTCCCCGTGGAGTTGTGCATGGGGTGTGTTTGGAACATTTTGTCACCAGCCGACTCCAAAATTCAGCGGTTCCCCATCTCAGCCCAGAAACCAGAAAGAACAACTTTTGTGGTGCCTTTCAGGTGCCTACCGGAGCAATGTAAAAACTACCAGGAGAACTCCTGTCTGGCACCTTCCCCAGTGGAGTTGTGCATGGGGTGTGTTTGGAACATTTTGTCACCGGCCGAGTCCAAAATTCAGCCGTTCCCCATCTCAGCCCAGAAAGCAGGTAGAACAACTTTTGTGGTGTCTTTCAGATGCCTACCGGAGCAATGCAAAAACTACCAGGAGAACTCCTGTCTGGCACCTTCCCTAGTGGAGTTGTGCATGGGGTGTGTTTGGAACATTTTGTCACCAGCCGACTCCAAAATTCAGCTGTTCCCCATCTCAGCCCAGAAAGCAGGTAGAACAACTTTTGTGGTGTCTTTCAAATGCCTACCAAGGTAGTGTAAAAACTACCAAGAGAACTCCTGCCTGGCACCTTCCCCGGTGGAGTTGTGCAGGGGGTGTGTTTGGAACATTTTGTCTCCGGCCGAGTCCAAAATTCAGCGGTTCCCCATCTCAGCCCAGAAAGCAGGAAGAACAACTTTTGTGGTGTCCTTTTGATGCCTACCGGAGCAATGTAAAAACTACCAACAGAATTCGTTCCTGGCACCTTCGCTAGTGGAGTTGTGCATGGGGTGTATTTATTAAAATTTTGTCACCAGCCGACTCCAAAATTCAGCTGTTCTCCATCTCAGCCCAGAAAGCAGGTAGAACAACTTTTGTGGTGTCCTTTTGATGCCTACCGGAGCAATGTAAAAACTACCAACAGAACTCATCCCTGGCACCTTCGCTAGTGGAGTTGTGCATGGGGTGTATTTATTAAAATTTTGTCACCAGCCGAGTCCAAAATTCAGCGGTTCCCCATCTCAGCCCAGAAAGCAGGTAGAACAACTCTTGTGGTGTCTTTCAGATGCCTACCGGAGCAATGTAAAAACTACCAACAGAATTCCTTCCTGGCACCTTCGCTGGTGGAGTTGTGCATGGGGTGTATTTATTAAAATTTTGTCACCAGCCGACTCCAAAATTCAGCGGTTCCCCATCTCTGCCCAGAAAGCAGGTAGAACAACTTTTGTGGTGTCTTTCAGATGCCTACCAAGGTAGTGTATAAACTATTAAGAGAACTCCTGTCTGGCACCTTCCCCGGTGGAGTTGTGCATGGGGTGTGTTTGGAACATTTTGTCACCAGCCGACTCCAAAATTCAGCGGTTCCCCATCTCAGCCCAGAAAGCAGTTAGAACAACTTTTGTGGTGTCTTTCAGGTTCCTACCGGAGCAATGTAAAAACTACCAGGAGAACTCCTGTCTGGCACCTTCCCCAGTGGAGTTGTGCATGGGGTGTGTTTGGAACATTTTGTCACCGGCCGAGTCCAAAATTCAGCCGTTCCCCATCTCAGCCCAGAAAGCAGGTAGAACAACTTTTGTGGTGTCTTTCAGGTGCCTACCAAGGTAGTGTAAAAACTACCAAGAGAACTCCTGCCTGGCACCTTCCCCGGTGGAGTTGTGCATGGGGTGTCTTTGGAACATTTTGTCTCCGGCCGAGTCCAAAATTCAGCGGTTCCCCATCTCAGCCCAGAAAGCAGGAAGAACAACTTTTGTGGTGTCCTTTTGATGCCTACCGGAGCAATGTAAAAACTACCAACAGAATTCGTTCCTGGCACCTTCGCTATTGGAGTTGTGCATGGGGTGTATTTATTAAAATTTTGTCACCAGCCGACTCCAAAATTCAGCTGTTCCCCATCTCAGCCCAGAAAGCAGGCAGAACAACTTTTGTGGTGTCTTTCAGATGCCTACCGGAGCAATGTAAAAACTACCAGGAGAACTCCTGTCTGGCACCTTCCCTACTGGACTTGTGCATGGGGTGTGTGTTGGAACATTTTGTCACCGGCCGAGTCCAAAATTCAGCGGTTCCCCATCTCAGCCCAGAAAGCAGGTAAAACAACTTTTGTGGTGTCTTTCAGCTGCCTACCAAGGTAGTGTAAAAACTACCAGGAGAACTCCTTTCTGGCACCTTCCCCGGTGGAGTTGTGCATGGGGTGTGTTTGGAACATTTTGTCACCAGCCGAGTCCAAAATTCAGCGGTTCCCCATCTCAGCCCAGAAAGCAGGTAGAACAACTTTTGTGGTGCCTTTCAGATGCCTACCAAGGTAGTGTATAAACTATTAAGAGAACTCCTGTCTGGCACCTTCCCCGGTGGAGTTGTGCATGGGGTGTGTTTGGAACATTTTGTCACCAGCCGAGTCCAAAATTCAGCGGTTCCCCATCTCAGCCCAGAAAGCAGGTAGAACAACTTTTGTGGTATCTTTCAAATGCCTACAAAGGTAGTGTAAGAACTACCAACAGAACTCGTTTGTGGCACCTTCCCCGGTGGAGTTGTGCAGGGGGTGTGTTTGGAACATTTTGTCACTGGGCGAGTCCAAAATTCAGCGATTCCCCATCTCATCCCAGAAAGCAGGAAGAACAACTTTTGTGGTGTCTTTTTGATGCCTACCGGAGCAATGTAAAAACTACCAACAGAATTCGTTCCTGGCACCTTCGCTAGTGGAGTTGTGCATGGGGTGTATTTATTAAAATGTTGTCAGCAGCCGAGTCCAAAATTCAGCTGTTCCCCATCTCAGCCCAGAAAGCAGGTAGAACACCTTTTGTGGTGCCTTTCAAATGCCTACCAAGGTAGTGTAAAAACTACCAACTAACTCCAGTCTGGCACCTTCCCCGGTGGAGTTGTGCATGGGGTGTGTTTGGAACATTTTGTCACCAGCCGAGTCCAAAATTCAGCGGTTCCCCATCTCAGCCCAGAAAGCAGGTAGAACAACTTTTGTGGTGTCTTTCAGATGCCTACCAAGGTAGTGTAAAAACTATTAAGAGAACTCCTGTCTGGCACCTTCCCCGGTGGAGTTGTGCATGGGGTGTGTTTGGAACATTTTGTCACCAGCCGACTCCAAAATTCAGCGGTTCCCCATCTCAGCCCAGAAAGCAGGTAGAACAACTCTTGTGGTGTCTTTCAGATGCCTACCGGAGCAATGTAAAAACTACCAGGAGAACTCCTCTCTGGCACCTTCCCCAGTGGAGTTGTGCATGGGGTGTGTTTGGAACATTTTGTCACCGGCCGAGTCCAAAATTCAGCCATTCCCCATCTCAGCCCAGAAAGCAGGTAGAACAACTTTTGTGGTGTCTTTGAAATGCCTACCAAGGTAGTGTAAAAACTACCAAGAGAACTCCTGCCTGGCACCTTCCCCGGTGGAGTTGTGCATGGGGTGTCTTTGGAACATTTTGTCTCCGGCCGAGTCCAAAATTCAGCGATTCCCCATCTCAGCCCAGAAAGCAGGAAGAACAACTTTTCTGGTGTCCTTTTGATGCCTACCGGAGCAATGTAAAAACTACCAACAGAATTCGTTCCTGGCACCTTCGCTAGTGGAGTTGTGCATGGGGTGTATTTATTAAAATTTTGTCACCAGCCGAGTCCAAAATTCAGCGATTCCCCATCTCAGCCCAGAAAGCAGGAAGAACAACTTTTGTGGTGTCCTTTTGATGCCTACCGGAGCAATGTAAAAACTACCAACAGAACTCATCCCTGGCACCTTCCCCGGTGGAGTTGTGCATGGGGTGTGTTTGGAACATTTTGTCACCAGCCGAGTCCAAAATTCAGCGGTTCCCCATCTCAGCCCAGAAAGCAGGTAGAACAACTTTTGTGGTGTCTTTCAGATGCCTACCGGAGCAATGTAAAAACTACCAGGAGAACTCCTGTCTGGCACCTTCCCTACTGGACTTGTGCATAGGATGTGTTAGGAACATTTTGTCACCGGCCGAGTCCAAAATTCAGCTGTTCCCCATCTTAGCCCAGAAAGCAGGTAAAACAACTTTTGTGGTGTCTTTCAGCTGCCTACCAAGGTAGTGTAAAACCTACCAACAGAACTCCTCTCTGGCACCTTCCCCGGTGGAGTTGTGCATGGGGTGTGTTTGGAACATTTTGTCACCGGCCGACTCCAAAATTCAGCTGTTCCCCATCTCAGCCCAGAAAGCAGGTAAAACAACTTTTGTGGTGTCTTTCAGGTGCCTACCAAGGTAGTGTAAAAACTTCCAACAGAACTCTTGTCTGGCACATTCCCCGGTGGAGTTGTGCAGGGGGTGTGTTTGGAACATTTTGTCACCGGCCGAGTCCAAAATTCAGCGGTTCCCCATCTCAGCCCAGAAAGCAGGTAGAACAACTTTTGTGGTGCCTTTCAGCTGCCTACCAAGGTAGTGTAAAAACTACTAAGAGAACTCCTGTCTGGCACCTTCCCCGGTGGAGTTGTGCAGGGGGTGTTTTTGGAACATTTTGTCACCAGCCGAGTCCAAAATTCAGCAGTTCCCCATCTCAGCCCAGAAACCAGGTAGAACAACTTTTATGGTGCCTTTCAGCTGCCTACCAAGGTAGTGTAAAAACTACTAAGAGAACTCCTGTCTGGCACCTTCCCCGGTGGAGTTGTGCATGGGGTGTGTTTGGAACATTTTGTCACCAGCCGACTCCAAAATTCAGCGGTTCCCCATCTCAGCCCAGAAAGCAGGTAGAACAACTTTTGTAGTGTCTTTTTGATGCCTACCGGAGCAATGTAAAAACTACCAACAGAATTCCTTCCTGGCACCTTCGCTAGTGGAGTTGTGCATGGGGTGTATTTATTAAAATTTTGTCACCCGCCGACTCCAAAATTCAGCGGTTCCCCATCTCAGCCCAGAAAGCAAGTAGAACAACTTTTGTGGTGTCTTTCAGGTGCCTACCAAGGTAGTGTAAAAACTTCCAACAGAATGCTTGTCTGGCACCTTCCCCGGTGGAGTTGTGCATGGGGTGTGTTTGGAACATTTTGTCACCAGCCGAGTCCAAAATTCAGCGGTTCCCCATCTCAGCCCAGAAAGCAGGTAGAACAACTTTTGTGGTGTCTTTCAGGTGCCTACCAAGGTAGTGTAAAAACTTCCAACAGAATGCTTGTCTGGCACCTTCCCCGGTGGAGTTGTGCATGGGGTGTGTTTGGAACATTTTGTCACCAGCCGACTCCAAAATTCAGCTGCTCCCCATCTCAGCCCAGAAAGCAGGTAAAACAACTTTTGTGGTGTCTTTCAGGTGCCTACCAAGGTAGTGTAAAAACTACCAGGAGAACTCTTGTCTGGCACCTTCCCTAGTGGAGTTGTGCATGGGGTGTGTTTGGAACATTTTGTCACCAGCCGACTCCAAAATTCAGCTGCTCCCCATCTCAGCCCAGAAAGCAGGTAGAACAACTTTTGTGGTGTCTTTTTGATGCCTACCGGAGCAATGTAAAAACTACCAACAGAATTCCTTCCTGGCACCTTCGCTAGTGGAGTTTTGCATGGGGTGTATTTATTAAAATTTTGTCACCAGCCGAGTCCAAAATTCAGCTGTTCCCCATCTCATCCCAGAAAGCAGGTAGAACAACTTTTGTGGTGTCTTTCAGATGCCTACCGGAGCAATGTAAAAACTACCAGGAGAACTCCTGTCTGGCACCTTCCCCGGTGGAGTTGTGCATGGGGTGTGTTTGGAACATTTTGTCACCAGCCGAGTCCAAAATTCAGCGGTTCCCCATCTCAGCCCAGAAAGCAGGAAGAACAACTTTTGTAGTGTCTTTTTGATGCCTACCGGAGCAATGTAAAAACTATCAACAGAATTCCTTCCTGGCACCTTCGCTAGTGGAGTTGTGCATGGGGTGTATTTATTAAAATTTTGTCACCAGCCGACTCCAAAATTCAGCTGCTCCCCATCTCAGCCCAGAAAGCAGTTAGAACAACTTTTGTGGTGTCTTTCAGATGCCTACCAAGGTAGTGTAAAAACTATCAAGAGAACTCTTGTCTGGCACCTTCCCCGGTGGAGTTGTGCATGGGGTGTGTTTGGAACATTTTGTCACCAGCCGAGTCCAAAATTCAGCTGTTCCCCATCTCAGCCCAGAAAGCAGGTAAAACAACTTTTGTGGTTTCTTTCAGGTGCCTACCAAGGTAGTGTAAAAACTACCAGGAGAACTCTTGTCTGGCACATTCCCCGGTGGAGTTGTGAAGGAGGTGTGTTTGGGACATTTTGTCACCGGCCGACTCCAAAATTCAGCGGTTCCCCATCTCAGCCCAGAAAGCAGGTAGAACAACTTTTGTGGTGTCTTTCAGATGCCTACCAAGGTAGTGTAAAAACTATTAAGAGAATTCCAGTCTGGCAACTTCCCCGGTGGAGTTGTGCATGGGGTGTGTTTGGAACATTTTGTCACCGGCCGACTCCAAAATTCAGCTGTTCCCCATCTCAGCCCAGAAAGCAGGTAAAACAACTTTTGTGGTGTCTTTCAGGTGCCTACCAAGGTAGTGTAAAAACTACCAGGAGAACTCTTGTCTGGCACCTTCTCCGGTGGAGTTGTGCAGGGGGTGTGTTTGGAACATTTTGTCACCAGCCGAGTCCAAAATTCAGCGGTTCCCCATCTCAGCCCAGAAAGCAGGTAGAACAACTTTTGTCGTGCCTTTCAAATGCCTACCAAGGTAGTGTAAAAACTATCAAGAGAACTCTTGTCTGGCACCTTCCCCGGTGGAGTTGTGCAGGGGGTGTGTTTGGAACATTTTGTCACCAGCCGAGTCCAAAATTCAGCTGCTCCCCATCTCAGCCCAGAAAGCAGGTAAAACAACTTTTGTGGTGTCTTTCAGGTGCCTACCAAGGTAGTGTAAAAACTACGAACAGAACTCTTGTCTGGCACCTTCCCCGGTGGAGTTGTGCAGGGGGTGTGTTTGGAACATTTTGTCACCAGCCGACTCCAAAATTCAGCTGTTCCCCATCTCAGCCCAGAAAGCAGGTAGAACAACTTTTGTGGTGTCTTTCAGATACCTACCAAGGTAGTGTAAAAACTATCAAGAGAACTCCTGTCTGGCACCTTCCCCGGTGGAGTTGTGCATGGGGTGTGTTTGGAACATTTTGTCACCAGCCGACTCCAAAATTCAGCTGTTCCCCATCTCAGCCCAGAAAGCAGGTAGAACAACTTTTGTAGTGTCTTTTTGATGCCTACCGGAGCAATGTAAAAACTACCAAGAGAATTCCTTCCTGGCACCTTCGCTAGCGGAGTTGTGCATGGGGTGTATTTATTAAAATTTTGTCACCAGCCGAGTCCAAAATTCAGCGGTTCCCCATCTCAGCCCAGAAAGCAGGTAGAACAACTTTTGTGGTGTCTTTCAGCTGCCTACCAAGGTAGTGTAAAAACTACTAAGAGAACTCCTGTCTGGCACCTTCCCCGGTGGAGTTGTGCATGGGGTGTCTTTGGAACATTTTGTCACCGGCCGAGTCCAAAATTCAGCGATTCCCCATCTCAGCCCAGAAAGCAGGTAGAACAACTTTTGTGGTGTCTTTCAGATGCCTACCGGAGCAATGTAAAAACTACCAGGAGAACTCCCGTCTGGCACCTTCCCCGGTGTAGTTGTGCAGGGGGTGTGTTTGGAACATTTTGTCACCGGCCGACTCCAAAATTCAGCGGTTCCCCATCTCAGCCCAGAAAGCAGGTAAAACAACTTTTGTGGTGTCTTTCAGGTGCCTACCAAGGTAGTGTAAAAACTACCAGGAGAACTCTTGTCTGGCACCTTCTCCGGTGGAGTTGTGCAGGGGGTGTGTTTGGAACATTTTGTCACCAGCCGAATCCAAAATTCAGCGGTTCCCCATCTCAGCCCAGAAAGCAGGTAGAACAACTTTTGTGGTGCCTTTCAAATGCCTACCAAGGTAGTGTAAAAACTATCAAGAGAACTCTTGTCTGGCACCTTCCCCGGTGGAGTTGTGCATGGGGTGTGTTTGGAACATTTTGTCACCAGCCGACTCCAAAATTCAGCGGTTCCCCATCTCAGCCCAGAAAGCAGGTAGAACAACTTTTGTCTTGTCTTTCAGATACCTACCAAGGTAGTGTAAAAACTATTAAGAGAACTCCTGTCTGGCACCTTCCCCGGTGGAGTTGTGCAGGGGGTGTGTTTGGAACATTTTGTCACCAGCCGACTCCAAAATTCAGCTGTTCCCCATCTCAGCCCAGAAAGCAGGTAAAACAACTTTTGTGGTGTCTTTCAGGTGCCTACCAAGGTAGTGTAAAAACTATCAAGAGAACTCTTGTCTGGCACCTTCCCCGGTGGAGTTGTGCAGGGGGTGTGTTTGGAACATTTTGTCAACAGCCGAGTCCAAATTTCAGCCGTTCCCCATCTCAGCCCAGAAAGCAGGTAGAACAAGTTTTGTGGTGCCTTTCATCTGCCTACCGGGGTAGTGTAAAAACTACCAACAGAACTCGTTTCTGGCACCTTCCCCGGTGGAGTTGTGCATGGGGTGTGTTTGGAACATTTTGTTACCAGCCGAGTCCAAAATTCAGCGATTCCCCATCTAAGCCCAGAAAGTAGGTAGAAAAACTTTTGTGGTGCCTTTCAGCTGCCTACCGGGGTAGTGTAAAAACTACCAACAGAACTCCTTTCTGGCACCTTCCCCAGTGGAGTTGTGCATGGGGTGTGTTTAGAACATTTTGTCACCAGCCGAGTCCAAAATTCAGCCGTTCCCCATCTCAGCCCAGAAAGCAGGTAGAACAACTTTTGTGGTGTCTTTCAGATGCCTACCAAGGTAGTGTAAAAACTTCCAACAGAACTCTTGTCTGGCACATTCCCCGGTGGAGTTGTGCAGGGGGTGTGTTTGGAACATTTCGTCACCAGCCAAGTCCAAAATTCAGAGGTTCCCCATCTCAGCCCAGAAAGCAGGTAGAACAACTTCTGTGGTGCCTTTCAGCTGCCTACCAAGGTAGTGTAAAAACTACTAAGAGAACTCCTGTCTGGCACCTTCCCCGGTGGAGTTGTGCAGGGGGTGTGTTTGGAACATTTTGTCACCAGCCGACTCCAAAATTCAGCTGTTCCCCATCTCAGCCCAGAAAGCAGGTAGAACAACTTTTGTAGTGTCTTTTTGATGCCTACCGGAGCAATGTAAAAACTACCAACAGAATTCGTTCCTGGCACCTTCGCTAGTGGAGTTGTGCATGGGGTGTATTTATTAAAATTTTGTCACCAGCCGAGTCCAAAATTCAGCGGTTCCCCATCTCAGCCCAGAAAGCAGGTAGAACAACTTTTGTGGTGTCTTTCAGATGCCTACCGGAGCAATGTAAAAACTACCAACAGAACTCGTTTCTGGCACCTTCCCCGGTGGAGTTGTGCAGGGGGTGTGTTTGGAACATTTTGTCACCGGCCGACTCCAAAATTCAGCTGTTCCCCATCTCAGCCCAGAAAGCAGGTAGAACAACTTTTGTGGTGTCTTTCAGATGCCTACCAAGGTAGTGTAAAAACTATTAAGAGAACTCCTGTCTGGCACCTTCCCCGATGGAGTTGTGCATGGGGTGTGTTTGGAACATTTTGTCACCGGCCGACTCCAAAATTCAGCGGTTCCCCATCTCAGCCCAGAAAGCAGGTAAAACAACTTTTGTGGTGTCTTTCAGATGCCTACCGGAGCAATGTAAAAACTACCAGGAGAACTCCTGTCTGGCACCTTCCCCGGTGGAGTTGTGCATGGGCTGTGTTTGGAACATTTTGTCACCAGCCGAGTCCAAAATTCAGCGGTTCCCCATCTCAGCCCAGAAAGCAGGTAGAACAACTTTTGTGGTGCCTTTCAGGTGCCTACCAAGGTAGTGTAAAAACTACTAAGAGAACTCCTCTCTGGCACCTTCCCCGGTGGAGTTGTGCATGGGGTGTGTTTGGAACATTTTGTCACCAGCCGAGTCCAAAATTCAGCGGTTCCCCATCTCAGCCCAGAAAGCAGGTAGAACAACTTTTGTGGTGCCTTTCAGATGCCTACCGGAGCAATGTAAAAACTACCAGGAGAACTCCTGTCTGGCACCTTCCCCGGTGGAGTTGTGCATGGGGTGTGTTTGGAACATTTTGTCACCAGCCGAGTCCAAAATTCAGCGGTTCCCCATCTCAGCCCAGAAAGCAGGTAGAACAACTTTTGTAGTGTCTTTCAGATGCCTACCGGAGCAATGTAAAAACTACCAACAGAATTCCTTCCTGGCACCTTCGCTAGTGGAGGTGTGCATGGGGTGTATTTATTAAAATTTTGTCACCAGCCGAGTCCAAAATTCAGCTGTTCCCCATCTCAGCCCAGAAAGCAGGTAGAACAACTTTTGTGGTGCCTTTCAAATGCCTACCAAGGTAGTGTAAAAACTATCAAGAGAACTCTTGTCTGGACCTTCCCTGGTGGAGTTGTGCATGGGGTGTGTTTGGAACATTTTGTCACCAGCCGAGTCCAAAATTCAGCGGTTCCCCATCTCAGCCCAGAAAGCAGGTAGAACAACTTTTGTGGTGCCTTTCAGCTGCCTACCAAGGTAGTGTAAAAACTACCAACAGAACTCCTGTCTGGCACCTTCCCCGGTGGAGTTGTGCATGGGGTGTGTTTGGAACATTTTGTCACCGGCCGACTCCAAAATTCAGTTGTTCCCCATCTCAGCCCAGAAAGCAGGTAGAACAACTTTTGTGGTGTCTTTCAGATGCCTACCGGAGCAATGTAAAAACTACCAGGAGAACTCCTCTCTGGCACCTTCCCCGTGGAGTTG
Organism: Falco cherrug; assembly: GCF_023634085.1. Lineage (NCBI taxonomy): Eukaryota > Metazoa > Chordata > Aves > Falconiformes > Falconidae > Falco > Falco cherrug. Next base: position 1,375,453 of record NC_073709.1, read on the forward strand.
TGCATGGGGTGTGTTTGGAACATTTTGTCACCAGCCGAGTCCAAAATTCAGCGGTTCCCCATCTCAGCCCAGAAAGCAGGTAGAACAACTTTGTAGTGTCTTTCAGCTGCCTACCGGAGCAATGTAAAAACTACCAACAGAATTCCTTTCTGGCACCTTCGCTAGTGGAGTTGTGCATGGGGTGTATTTATTAAAATTTTGTCACCAGCCGAGTCCAAAATTCAGCGGTTCCCCATCTCAGCCCAGAAAGCAGGTAGAACAACTTTTGTAGTGTTTTTTTGATGCCTACCGGAGCAATGTAAAAACTACCAAGAGAATTCCTTCCTGGCAGCTTCGCTAGTGGAGTTGTGCATGGGGTGTATTTATTAAAATTTTGTCACCAGCCGAGTCCAAAATTTAGATGTTCCCCATCTCAGCCCAGAAAGCAGGTAGAACAACTTTTGTGGTGCCTTTCAGCTGCCTACCATGGTATTGTAAAAACTATCAAGAGAACTCTTGTCTGGCACCTTCCCCGGTGGAGTTGTGCATGGGGTGTGTTTGGAACATTTTGTCACCGGCCGACTCCAAAATTCAGCTGTTCCCCATGTCAGCCCAGAAAGTAGGTAGAACAACTTTTGTGGTGTCTTTCAGATGCCTACCAAGGTAGTGTAAAAACTATCAAGAGAACTCCTGTCTGGCACCTTCCCCGGTGGAGTTGTGCATGGGGTGTGTTTGGAACATTTTGTCACCAGCCGAGTCCAAAATTCAGCGGTTCCCCATCTCAGCCCAGAAAGCAGGTAGAACAACTTTTGTGGTGCCTTTCAGGTGCCTACCGGAGCAATGTAAAAACTACCAGGAGAACTCTTGTCTGGCACCTTCCCCGGTGGAGTTGTGCATGGGGTGTGTTTGGAACATTTTGTCTCCGGCCGAGTCCAAAATTCAGCGGTTCCCCATCTCAGCCCAGAAAGCAGGTAGAACAACTTTTGTAGTGTCTTTTTGATGCCTACCGGAGCAATGTAAAAACTACCAGGAGAACTCCTGTCTGGCACCTTCCCCGGTGGAGTTGTGCATGGGGTGTGTTTGGAACATTTTGTCACCGGCCGAGTCCAAAATTCAGCGGTTCCCCATCTCAGCCCAGAAAGCAGGTAGAACAACTTTTGTAGTGTCTTTTTGATGCCTACCGGAGCAATGTAAAAACTACCAGGAGAACTCCTGTCTGGCACCTTCCCCGGTGGAGTTGTGCATGGGGTGTGTTTGGAACATTTTGTCACCGGCCGAGTCCAAAATTCAGCTGTTCCCCATCTCAGCCCAGAAAGCAGGTAAAACAACTTTTGTGGTGTCTTTCAGGTGCCTACCAAGGTAGTGTAAAAACTATCAAGAGAACTCTTGTCTGGCACCTTCCCCGGTGGAGTTGTGCAGGGGGTGTGTTTGGAACATTTTGTCAACAGCCGAGTCCAAATTTCAGCCGTTCCCCATCTCAGCCCAGAAAGCAGGTAGAACAAGTTTTGTGGTGCCTTTCATCTGCCTACCGGGGTAGTGTAAAAACTACCAACAGAACTCGTTTCTGGCACCTTCCCCGGTGGAGTTGTGCATGGGGTGTGTTTGGAACATTTTGTTACCAGCCGAGTCCAAAATTCAGCGATTCCCCATCTAAGCCCAGAAAGTAGGTAGAAAAACTTTTGTGGTGCCTTTCAGCTGCCTACCGGGGTAGTGTAAAAACTACCAACAGAACTCCTTTCTGGCACCTTCCCCAGTGGAGTTGTGCATGGGGTGTGTTTAGAACATTTTGTCACCAGCCGAGTCCAAAATTCAGCCGTTCCCCATCTCAGCCCAGAAAGCAGGTAGAACAACTTTTGTGGTGTCTTTCAGATGCCTACCAAGGTAGTGTAAAAACTTCCAACAGAACTCTTGTCTGGCACATTCCCCGGTGGAGTTGTGCAGGGGGTGTGTTTGGAACATTTCGTCACCAGCCAAGTCCAAAATTCAGAGGTTCCCCATCTCAGCCCAGAAAGCAGGTAGAACAACTTCTGTGGTGCCTTTCAGCTGCCTACCAAGGTAGTGTAAAAACTACTAAGAGAACTCCTGTCTGGCACCTTCCCCGGTGGAGTTGTGCAGGGGGTGTGTTTGGAACATTTTGTCACCAGCCGACTCCAAAATTCAGCTGTTCCCCATCTCAGCCCAGAAAGCAGGTAGAACAACTTTTGTAGTGTCTTTTTGATGCCTACCGGAGCAATGTAAAAACTACCAACAGAATTCGTTCCTGGCACCTTCGCTAGTGGAGTTGTGCATGGGGTGTATTTATTAAAATTTTGTCACCAGCCGAGTCCAAAATTCAGCGGTTCCCCATCTCAGCCCAGAAAGCAGGTAGAACAACTTTTGTGGTGTCTTTCAGATGCCTACCGGAGCAATGTAAAAACTACCAACAGAACTCGTTTCTGGCACCTTCCCCGGTGGAGTTGTGCAGGGGGTGTGTTTGGAACATTTTGTCACCGGCCGACTCCAAAATTCAGCTGTTCCCCATCTCAGCCCAGAAAGCAGGTAGAACAACTTTTGTGGTGTCTTTCAGATGCCTACCAAGGTAGTGTAAAAACTATTAAGAGAACTCCTGTCTGGCACCTTCCCCGGTGGAGTTGTGCATGGGGTGTGTTTGGAACATTTTGTCACCGGCCGACTCCAAAATTCAGCGGTTCCCCATCTCAGCCCAGAAAGCAGGTAAAACAACTTTTGTGGTGTCTTTCAGATGCCTACCGGAGCAATGTAAAAACTACCAGGAGAACTCCTGTCTGGCACCTTCCCCGGTGGAGTTGTGCATGGGCTGTGTTTGGAACATTTTGTCACCAGCCGAGTCCAAAATTCAGCGGTTCCCCATCTCAGCCCAGAAAGCAGGTAGAACAACTTTTGTGGTGCCTTTCAGGTGCCTACCAAGGTAGTGTAAAAACTACTAAGAGAACTCCTCTCTGGCACCTTCCCCGGTGGAGTTGTGCATGGGGTGTGTTTGGAACATTTTGTCACCAGCCGAGTCCAAAATTCAGCGGTTCCCCATCTCAGCCCAGAAAGCAGGTAGAACAACTTTTGTGGTGCCTTTCAGATGCCTACCGGAGCAATGTAAAAACTACCAGGAGAACTCCTGTCTGGCACCTTCCCCGGTGGAGTTGTGCATGGGGTGTGTTTGGAACATTTTGTCACCAGCCGAGTCCAAAATTCAGCGGTTCCCCATCTCAGCCCAGAAAGCAGGTAGAACAACTTTTGTAGTGTCTTTCAGATGCCTACCGGAGCAATGTAAAAACTACCAACAGAATTCCTTCCTGGCACCTTCGCTAGTGGAGGTGTGCATGGGGTGTATTTATTAAAATTTTGTCACCAGCCGAGTCCAAAATTCAGCTGTTCCCCATCTCAGCCCAGAAAGCAGGTAGAACAACTTTTGTGGTGCCTTTCAAATGCCTACCAAGGTAGTGTAAAAACTATCAAGAGAACTCTTGTCTGGACCTTCCCTGGTGGAGTTGTGCATGGGGTGTGTTTGGAACATTTTGTCACCAGCCGAGTCCAAAATTCAGCGGTTCCCCATCTCAGCCCAGAAAGCAGGTAGAACAACTTTTGTGGTGCCTTTCAGCTGCCTACCAAGGTAGTGTAAAAACTACCAACAGAACTCCTGTCTGGCACCTTCCCCGGTGGAGTTGTGCATGGGGTGTGTTTGGAACATTTTGTCACCGGCCGACTCCAAAATTCAGTTGTTCCCCATCTCAGCCCAGAAAGCAGGTAGAACAACTTTTGTGGTGTCTTTCAGATGCCTACCGGAGCAATGTAAAAACTACCAGGAGAACTCCTCTCTGGCACCTTCCCCGTGGAGTTGTGCATGGGGTGTGTTTGGAACATTTTGTCACCAGCCGAGTCCAAAATTCAGCGGTTCCCCATCTCAGCCCAGAAAGCAGGTAGAACAACTTTGTAGTGTCTTTCAGCTGCCTACCGGAGCAATGTAAAAACTACCAACAGAATTCCTTTCTGGCACCTTCGCTAGTGGAGTTGTGCATGGGGTGTATTTATTAAAATTTTGTCACCAGCCGAGTCCAAAATTCAGCGGTTCCCCATCTCAGCCCAGAAAGCAGGTAGAACAACTTTTGTAGTGTTTTTTTGATGCCTACCGGAGCAATGTAAAAACTACCAAGAGAATTCCTTCCTGGCAGCTTCGCTAGTGGAGTTGTGCATGGGGTGTATTTATTAAAATTTTGTCACCAGCCGAGTCCAAAATTTAGATGTTCCCCATCTCAGCCCAGAAAGCAGGTAGAACAACTTTTGTGGTGCCTTTCAGCTGCCTACCATGGTATTGTAAAAACTATCAAGAGAACTCTTGTCTGGCACCTTCCCCGGTGGAGTTGTGCATGGGGTGTGTTTGGAACATTTTGTCACCGGCCGACTCCAAAATTCAGCTGTTCCCCATGTCAGCCCAGAAAGTAGGTAGAACAACTTTTGTGGTGTCTTTCAGATGCCTACCAAGGTAGTGTAAAAACTATCAAGAGAACTCCTGTCTGGCACCTTCCCCGGTGGAGTTGTGCATGGGGTGTGTTTGGAACATTTTGTCACCAGCCGAGTCCAAAATTCAGCGGTTCCCCATCTCAGCCCAGAAAGCAGGTAGAACAACTTTTGTGGTGCCTTTCAGGTGCCTACCGGAGCAATGTAAAAACTACCAGGAGAACTCTTGTCTGGCACCTTCCCCGGTGGAGTTGTGCATGGGGTGTGTTTGGAACATTTTGTCTCCGGCCGAGTCCAAAATTCAGCGGTTCCCCATCTCAGCCCAGAAAGCAGGTAGAACAACTTTTGTAGTGTCTTTTTGATGCCTACCGGAGCAATGTAAAAACTACCAGGAGAACTCCTGTCTGGCACCTTCCCCGGTGGAGTTGTGCATGGGGTGTGTTTGGAACATTTTGTCACCGGCCGAGTCCAAAATTCAGCGGTTCCCCATCTCAGCCCAGAAAGCAGGTAGAACAACTTTTGTAGTGTCTTTTTGATGCCTACCGGAGCAATGTAAAAACTACCAACAGAATTCCTTCCTGGCACCTTCGCTAGTGGAGTTGTGCATGGGGTGTATTTATTAAAATTTTGTCACCAGCCGAGTCCAAAATTTAGATGTTCCCCATCTCAGCCCAGAAAGCAGGTAGAACAACTTTTGTGGTGCCTTTCAAATGCCTACCAAGGTAGTGTAAAAACTATCAAGAGAACTCTTGTCTGGCACCTTCCCCGGTGGAGTTGTGCATGGGGTGTGTTTGGAACATTTCGTCACCAGCCGAGTCCAAAATTCAGCGGTTCCCCATCTCAGCCCAGAAAGCAGGTAAAACAACTTTTGTGGTGTCTTTCAGGTGCCTACCAAGGTAGTGTAAAAACTACCAGGAGAACTCTTGTCTGGCACCTTCCCCGGTGGAGTTGTGCATGGGGTGTGTTTGGAACATTTTGTCACCAGCCGAGTCCAAAATTCAGCTGTTCCCCATCTCAGCCCAGAAAGCAGGTAGAACAACTTTTGTGGTGTCTTTCAGATGCCTACCAAGGTAGTGTAAAAACTACCAACAGAACTCCTGTCTGGCACCTTCCCCGGTGGAGTTGTGCATGGGGTGTGTTTGGAACATTTTGTCTCCGGCCGACTCCAAAATTCAGCGGTTCCCCATCTCAGCCCAGAAAGCAGGTAGAACAACTCTTGTGGTGTCTTTCAGATGCCTACCGGAGCAATGTAAAAACTACCAGGAGAACTCCTCTCTGGCACCTTCGCTAGTGGAGTTGTGCATGGGGTGTATTTATTAAAATTTTGTCACCAGCCGAGTCCAAAATTCAGCGGTTCCCCATCTCAGCCCAGAAAGCAGGTAGAACAACTTTTGTGGTGTCTTTCAGATGCCTACCGGAGCAATGTAAAAACTACCAACAGAACTCGTTTCTGGCACCTTCCCCGGTGGAGTTGTGCAGGGGGTGTGTTTGGAACATTTTGTCACCGGCCGACTCCAAAATTCAGCTGTTCCCCATCTCAGCCCAGAAAGCAGGTAGAACAACTTTTGTGGTGTCTTTCAGATGCCTACCAAGGTAGTGTAAAAACTATTAAGAGAACTCCTGTCTGGCACCTTCCCCGGTGGAGTTGTGCATGGGGTGTGTTTGGAACATTTTGTCACCGGCCGACTCCAAAATTCAGCGGTTCCCCATCTCAGCCCAGAAAGCAGGTAAAACAACTTTTGTGGTGTCTTTCAGGTGCCTACCAAGGTAGTGTAAAAACTTCCAACAGAACTCGTTCCTGGCACCTTCCCCGGTGGAGTTGTGCATGGGGTGTGTTTGGAACATTTTGTCACCAGCCGAGTCCAAAATTCAGCGGTTCCCCATCTCAGCCCAGAAAGCAGGTAAAACAACTTTTGTGGTGCCTTTCAGGTGCCTACCAAGGTAGTGTAAAAACTACCAGGAGAACTCCTGTCTGGCACCTTCCCCGGTGGAGTTGTGCAGGGGGTGTGTTTGGAACATTTTGTCACCAGCCGACTCCAAAATTCAGCGGTTCCCCATCTCAGCCCAGAAAGCAGGTAGAACAACTTTTGTGGTGTCTTTCAGATGCCTACCAAGGTAGTGTAAAAACTATTAAGAGAACTCCTGTCTGGCACCTTCCCCGTTGGAGTTGTGCATGGGGTGTGTTTGGAACATTTTGTCACCGGCCGAGTCCAAAATTCAGCGGTTCCCCATCTCAGCCCAGAAAGCAGGTAGAACAACTTTTGTAGTGTCTTTTTGATGCCTACCGGAGCAATGTAAAAACTACCAACAGAATTCCTTCCTGGCACCTTCGCTAGTGGAGTTGTGCATGGGGTGTATTTATTAAAATTTTGTCACCAGCCGAGTCCAAAATTCAGCGGTTCCCCATCTCAGCCCAGAAAGCAGGTAGAACAACTTTTGTGGTGTCTTTCAGATGCCTACCAAGGTAGTGTAAAAACTACCAACAGAATTCCTTCCTGGCACCTTCGCTAGTGGAGTTGTGCATGGGGTGTATTTATTAAAATTTTGTCACCGGCCGAGTCCAAAATTCAGCGGTTCCCCATCTCAGCCCAGAAAGCAGGTAGAACAACTCTTGTGGTGTCTTTCAGATGCCTACCGGAGCAATGTAAAAACTACCAGGAGAACTCCTCTCTGGCACCTTCGCTAGTGGAGTTGTGCATGGGGTGTATTTATTAAAATTTTGTCACCGGCCGAGTCCAAAATTCAGCGGTTCCCCATCTCAGCCCAGAAAGCAGGTAGAACAACTTTTGTGGTGCCTATCAAATGCCTACCAAGGTAGTGTAAAAACTATCAAGAGAACTCCTGTCTGGCACCTTCCCCGGTGGAGTTGTGCATGGGGTGTGTTTGGAACATTTTGTCACCGGCCGACTCCAAAATTCAGCTGTTCCCCATCTCAGCCCAGAAAGCAGGTAGAACAACTTTTGTGGTGTCTTTCAGATGCCTACCGGAGCAATGTAAAAACTACCAGGAGAACTCCTGTCTGGAACCTTCCCCGGTGGAGTTGTGCATGGGGTGTGTTTGGAACATTTTGTCACCAGCCGAGTCCAAAATTCAGCGGTTCCCCATCTCAGCCCAGAAAGCAGGTAGAACAACTTTTGTGGTGTCTTTCAGGTGCCTACCAAGGTAGTGTAAAAACTACCAACAGAACTCCTGTCTGGCACCTTCCCCGGTGGAGTTGTGCAGGGGGTGTGTTTGGAACATTTTGTCACCAGCCGAGTCCAAAATTCAGCGGTTCCCCATCTCAGCCCAGAAAGCAGGTAGAACAACTTTTGTGGTGCCTTTCAAATGCCTACCAAGGTAGTGTAAAAACTAGCAAGAGAACTCTTGTCTGGCACCTTCCCCGGTGGAGTTGTGCATGGGGTGTGTTTGGAACATTTTGTCACCAGCCGACTCCAAAATTCAGCTGTTCCCCATCTGAGCCCAGAAAGCAGGTAAAACAACTTTTGTGGTGTCTTTCAGGTGCCTACCAAGGTAGTGTAAAAACTATCAAGAGAACTCTTGTCTGGCACCTTCCCCGGTGGAGTTGTGCAGGGGGTGTGTTTGGAACATTTTGTCACCAGCCGAGTCCAAAATTCAGCGGTTCCCCATCTCAGCCCAGAAAGCAGGAAGAAAAAACTTTTGTGGTGTCTTTCAGGTGCCTACCAAGGTAGTGTAAAAACTACCAGGAGAACTCCTTTCTGGCACCTTCCCCGGTGGAGTTGTGCATGGGGTGTTTTTGGAACATTTCGTCACCAGCCGACTCCAAAATTCAGCTGTTCCCCATCTCAGCCCAGAAAGCAGGTAGAACAACTTTTGTGGTGTCTTTTTGATGCCTACCGGAGCAATGTAAAAACTACCCACAGAATTCCTTCCTGGCACCTTCCCCGGTGGAGTTGTGCATGGGGTGTATTTATTAAAATTTTGTCACCAGCCGAGTCCAAAATTCAGCTGTTCCCCATCTCAGCCCAGAAAGCAGGTAGAACAACTTTTGTGGTGTCTTTCAGATGCCTACCAAGGTAGTGTAAAAACTATTAAGAGAACTCCTGTCTGGCACCTTCCCCGGTGGAGTTGTGCATGGGGTGTGTTTGGAACATTTTGTCACCGGCCGAGTCCAAAATTCAGCGGTTCCCCATCTCAGCCCAGAAAGCAGGTAGAACAACTTTTGTGGTGTCTTTCAGATGCCTACCGGAGCAATGTAAAAACTTCCAACAGAACTCGTTCCTGGCACCTTCCCCGGTGGAGTTGTGCATGGGGTGTGTTTGGAACATTTTGTAACCAGCCGAGTCCAAAATTCAGCGGTTCCCCATCTCAGCCCATAAAGCAGGTAGAACAACTTTTGTGGTGCCTTTCAGCTGCCTACCATGGTAGTGTAAAAACTACTAAGAGAACTCCTGTCTGGCACCTTCCCCGGTGGAGTTGTGCAGGGGGTGTGTTTGGAACATTTTGTCACCAGCCGAGTCCAAAATTCAGCGGTTCCCCATCTCAGCCCAGAAAGCAGGTAGAACAACTTTTGTGGTGTCTTTCAGATGCCTACCGGAGCAATGTAAAAACTACCAACAGAACTCTTGTCTGGCACCTTCCCCGGTGGAGTTGTGCAGGGGGTGTGTTTGGAACATTTTGTCACCGGCCGACTCCAAAATTCAGCTGTTCCCCATCTCAGCCCAGAAAGCAGGTAGAACAACTTTTGTGGTGTCTTTCAGATGCCTACCAAGGTAGTGTAAAAACTATTAAGAGAACTCCTGTCTGGCACCTTCCCCGGTGGAGTTGTGCATGGGGTGTGTTTGGAACATTTTGTCACCGGCCGACTCCAAAATTCAGCGGTTCCCCATCTCAGCCCAGAAAGCAGGTAAAACAACTTTTGTGGTGTCTTTCAGGTGCCTACCAAGGTAGTGTAAAAACTTCCAACAGAACTCGTTCCTGGCACCTTCCCCGGTGGAGTTGTGCATGGGGTGTGTTTGGAACATTTTGTCACCAGCCGAGTCCAAAATTCAGCGGTTCCCCATCTCAGCCCAGAAAGCAGGTAGAACAACTTTTGTGGTGCCTTTCAGGTGCCTACCAAGGTAGTGTAAAAACTACCAGGAGAACTCCTGTCTGGCACCTTCCCCGGTGGAGTTGTGCAGGGGGTGTGTTTGGAACATTTTGTCACCAGCCGACTCCAAAATTCAGCGGTTCCCCATCTCAGCCCAGAAAGCAGGTAGAACAACTTTTGTGGTGTCTTTCAGATGCCTACCAAGGTAGTGTAAAAACTATTAAGAGAACTCCTGTCTGGCACCTTCCCCGTTGGAGTTGCGCATGGGCTGTGTTTGGAACATTTTTTCTCCGGCCGAGTCCAAAATTCAGCGGTTCCCCATCTCAGCCCAGAAAGCAGGTAGAACAACTTTTGTAGTGTCTTTTTGATGCCTACCGGAGCAATGTAAAAACTACCAACAGAATTCCTTCCTGGCACCTTCGCTAGTGGAGTTGTGCATGGGGTGTATTTATTAAAATTTTGTCACCAGCCGAGTCCAAAATTCAGCGGTTCCCCATCTCAGCCCAGAAAGCAGGTAGAACAACTTTTGTGGTGTCTTTCAGATGCCTACCAAGGTAGTGTAAAAACTACCAACAGAATTCCTTCCTGGCACCTTCGCTAGTGGAGTTGTGCATGGGGTGTATTTATTAAAATTTTGTCACCGGCCGAGTCCAAAATTCAGCGGTTCCCCATCTCAGCCCAGAAAGCAGGTAGAACAACTCTTGTGGTGTCTTTCAGATGCCTACCGGAGCAATGTAAAAACTACCAGGAGAACTCCTCTCTGGCACCTTCGCTAGTGGAGTTGTGCATGGGGTGTATTTATTAAAATTTTGTCACCGGCCGAGTCCAAAATTCAGCGGTTCCCCATCTCAGCCCAGAAAGCAGGTAGAACAACTTTTGTGGTGCCTTTCAAATGCCTACCATGGTAGTGTAAAAACTACTAAGAGAACTCCTGTCTGGCACCTTCCCCGGTGGAGTTGTGCAGGGGGTGTGTTTGGAACATTTTGTCACCAGCCGAGTCCAAAATTCAGCGGTTCCCCATCTCAGCCCAGAAAGCAGGTAGAACAACTTTTGTGGTGTCTTTCAGATGCCTACCGGAGCAATGTAAAAACTACCAGGAGAACTCCTCTCTGGCACCTTCCCCGGTGGAGTTGTGCAGGGGGTGTGTTTGGAACATTTTGTCACCGGCCGACTCCAAAATTCAGCTGTTCCCCATCTCAGCCCAGAAAGCAGGTAGAACAACTTTTGTGGTGTCTTTCAGATGCCTACCAAGGTAGTGTAAAAACTATTAAGAGAACTCCTGTCTGGCACCTTCCCCGGTGGAGTTGTGCATGGGGTGTGTTTGGAACATTTTGTCACCGGCCGACTCCAAAATTCAGCGGTTCCCCATCTCAGCCCAGAAAGCAGGTAAAACAACTTTTGTGGTGTCTTTCAGGTGCCTACCAAGGTAGTGTAAAAACTTCCAACAGAACTCGTTCCTGGCACCTTCCCCGGTGGAGTTGTGCATGGGGTGTGTTTGGAACATTTTGTCACCAGCCGAGTCCAAAATTCAGCGGTTCCCCATCTCAGCCCAGAAAGCAGGTAGAACAACTTTTGTGGTGCCTTTCAGGTGCCTACCAAGGTAGTGTAAAAACTACCAGGAGAACTCCTGTCTGGCACCTTCCCCGGTGGAGTTGTGCAGGGGGTGTGTTTGGAACATTTTGTCACCAGCCGACTCCAAAATTCAGCGGTTCCCCATCTCAGCCCAGAAAGCAGGTAGAACAACTTTTGTGGTGTCTTTCAGATGCCTACCAAGGTAGTGTAAAAACTATTAAGAGAACTCCTGTCTGGCACCTTCCCCGTTGGAGTTGCGCATGGGCTGTGTTTGGAACATTTTTTCTCCGGCCGAGTCCAAAATTCAGCGGTTCCCCATCTCAGCCCAGAAAGCAGGTAGAACAACTTTTGTAGTGTCTTTTTGATGCCTACCGGAGCAATGTAAAAACTACCAACAGAATTCCTTCCTGGCACCTTAGCTAGTGGAGTTGTGCATGGGGTGTATTTATTAAAATTTTGTCACCAGCCGAGTCCAAAATTCAGCGGTTCCCCATCTCAGCCCAGAAAGCAGGTAGAACAACTTTTGTGGTGTCTTTCAGATGCCTACCAAGGTAGTGTAAAAACTACCAACAGAATTCCTTCCTGGCACCTTCGCTAGTGGAGTTGTGCATGGGGTGTATTTATTAAAATTTTGTCAGCAGCCGAGTCCAAAATTCAGCGGTTCCCCATCTCAGCCCAGAAAGCAGGTAGAACAACTCTTGTGGTGTCTTTCAGATGCCTACCGGAGCAATGTAAAAACTACCAGGAGAACTCCTCTCTGGCACCTTCGCTAGTGGAGTTGTGCATGGGGTGTATTTATTAAAATTTTGTCACCGGCCGAGTCCAAAATTCAGCGGTTCCCCATCTCAGCCCAGAAAGCAGGTAGAACAACTTTTGTGGTGCCTATCAAATGCCTACCAAGGTAGTGTAAAAACTATCAAGAGAACTCCTGTCTGGCACCTTCCCCGGTGGAGTTGTGCATGGGGTGTGTTTGGAACATTTTGTCACCGGCCGACTCCAAAATTCAGCTGTTCCCCATCTCAGCCCAGAAAGCAGGTAGAACAACTTTTGTGGTGTCTTTCAGATGCCTACCGGAGCAATGTAAAAACTACCAGGAGAACTCCTGTCTGGAACCTTCCCCGGTGGAGTTGTGCATGGGGTGTGTTTGGAACATTTTGTCACCAGCCGAGTCCAAAATTCAGCGGTTCCCCATCTCAGCCCAGAAAGCAGGTAGAACAACTTTTGTGGTGTCTTTCAGGTGCCTACCAAGGTAGTGTAAAAACTACCAACAGAACTCCTGTCTGGCACCTTCCCCGGTGGAGTTGTGCAGGGGGTGTGTTTGGAACATTTTGTCACCAGCCGAGTCCAAAATTCAGCGGTTCCCCATCTCAGCCCAGAAAGCAGGTAGAACAACTTTTGTGGTGCCTTTCAAATGCCTACCAAGGTAGTGTAAAAACTAGCAAGAGAACTCTTGTCTGGCACCTTCCCCGGTGGAGTTGTGCATGGGGTGTGTTTGGAACATTTTGTCACCAGCCGACTCCAAAATTCAGCTGTTCCCCATCTCAGCCCAGAAAGCAGGTAAAACAACTTTTGTGGTGTCTTTCAGGTGCCTACCAAGGTAGTGTAAAAACTATCAAGAGAACTCTTGTCTGGCACCTTCCCCGGTGGAGTTGTGCAGGGGGTGTGTTTGGAACATTTTGTCACCGGCCGACTCCAAAATTCAGCGGTTCCCCATCTCAGCCCAGAAAGCAGGTAAAACAACTTTTGTGGTGTCTTTCAGGTGCCTACCAAGGTAGTGTAAAAACTTCCAACAGAACTCGTTCCTGGCACCTTCCCCGGTGGAGTTGTGCATGGGGTGTGTTTGGAACATTTTGTCACCAGCCGAGTCCAAAATTCAGCGGTTCCCCATCTCAGCCCAGAAAGCAGGTAGAACAACTTTTGTGGTGCCTTTCAGGTGCCTACCAAGGTAGTGTAAAAACTACCAGGAGAACTCCTGTCTGGCACCTTCCCCGGTGGAGTTGTGCAGGGGGTGTGTTTGGAACATTTTGTCACCAGCCGACTCCAAAATTCAGCGGTTCCCCATCTCAGCCCAGAAAGCAGGTAGAACAACTTTTGTGGTGTCTTTCAGATGCCTACCAAGGTAGTGTAAAAACTATTAAGAGAACTCCTGTCTGGCACCTTCCCCGTTGGAGTTGCGCATGGGCTGTGTTTGGAACATTTTTTCTCCGGCCGAGTCCAAAATTCAGCGGTTCCCCATCTCAGCCCAGAAAGCAGGTAGAACAACTTTTGTAGTGTCTTTTTGATGCCTACCGGAGCAATGTAAAAACTACCAACAGAATTCCTTCCTGGCACCTTAGCTAGTGGAGTTGTGCATGGGGTGTATTTATTAAAATTTTGTCACCAGCCGAGTCCAAAATTCAGCGGTTCCCCATCTCAGCCCAGAAAGCAGGTAGAACAACTTTTGTGGTGTCTTTCAGATGCCTACCAAGGTAGTGTAAAAACTACCAACAGAATTCCTTCCTGGCACCTTCGCTAGTGGAGTTGTGCATGGGGTGTATTTATTAAAATTTTGTCAGCAGCCGAGTCCAAAATTCAGCGGTTCCCCATCTCAGCCCAGAAAGCAGGTAGAACAACTCTTGTGGTGTCTTTCAGATGCCTACCGGAGCAATGTAAAAACTACCAGGAGAACTCCTCTCTGGCACCTTCGCTAGTGGAGTTGTGCATGGGGTGTATTTATTAAAATTTTGTCACCGGCCGAGTCCAAAATTCAGCGGTTCCCCATCTCAGCCCAGAAAGCAGGTAGAACAACTTTTGTGGTGCCTATCAAATGCCTACCAAGGTAGTGTAAAAACTATCAAGAGAACTCCTGTCTGGCACCTTCCCCGGTGGAGTTGTGCATGGGGTGTGTTTGGAACATTTTGTCACCGGCCGACTCCAAAATTCAGCTGTTCCCCATCTCAGCCCAGAAAGCAGGTAGAACAACTTTTGTGGTGTCTTTCAGATGCCTACCGGAGCAATGTAAAAACTACCAGGAGAACTCCTGTCTGGAACCTTCCCCGGTGGAGTTGTGCATGGGGTGTGTTTGGAACATTTTGTCACCAGCCGAGTCCAAAATTCAGCGGTTCCCCATCTCAGCCCAGAAAGCAGGTAGAACAACTTTTGTGGTGTCTTTCAGGTGCCTACCAAGGTAGTGTAAAAACTACCAACAGAACTCCTGTCTGGCACCTTCCCCGGTGGAGTTGTGCAGGGGGTGTGTTTGGAACATTTTGTCACCAGCCGAGTCCAAAATTCAGCGGTTCCCCATCTCAGCCCAGAAAGCAGGTAGAACAACTTTTGTGGTGCCTTTCAAATGCCTACCAAGGTAGTGTAAAAACTAGCAAGAGAACTCTTGTCTGGCACCTTCCCCGGTGGAGTTGTGCATGGGGTGTGTTTGGAACATTTTGTCACCAGCCGACTCCAAAATTCAGCTGTTCCCCATCTGAGCCCAGAAAGCAGGTAAAACAACTTTTGTGGTGTCTTTCAGGTGCCTACCAAGGTAGTGTAAAAACTATCAAGAGAACTCTTGTCTGGCACCTTCCCCGGTGGAGTTGTGCAGGGGGTGTGTTTGGAACATTTTGTCACCAGCCGACTCCAAAATTCAGCGGTTCCCCATCTCAGCCCAGAAAGCAGGAAGAAAAAACTTTTGTGGTGTCTTTCAGGTGCCTACCAAGGTAGTGTAAAAACTACCAGGAGAACTCCTTTCTGGCACCTTCCCCGGTGGAGTTGTGCATGGGGTGTTTTTGGAACATTTCGTCACCAGCCGACTCCAAAATTCAGCTGTTCCCCATCTCAGCCCAGAAAGCAGGTAGAACAACTTTTGTGGTGTCTTTTTGATGCCTACCGGAGCAATGTAAAAACTACCCACAGAATTCCTTCCTGGCACCTTCCCCGGTGGAGTTGTGCATGGGGTGTATTTATTAAAATTTTGTCACCAGCCGAGTCCAAAATTCAGCTGTTCCCCATCTCAGCCCAGAAAGCAGGTAGAACAACTTTTGTGGTGTCTTTCAGATGCCTACCAAGGTAGTGTAAAAACTATTAAGAGAACTCCTGTCTGGCACCTTCCCCGGTGGAGTTGTGCATGGGGTGTGTTTGGAACATTTTGTCACCGGCCGAGTCCAAAATTCAGCGGTTCCCCATCTCAGCCCAGAAAGCAGGTAGAACAACTTTTGTGGTGTCTTTCAGATGCCTACCGGAGCAATGTAAAAACTTCCAACAGAACTCGTTCCTGGCACCTTCCCCGGTGGAGTTGTGCATGGGGTGTGTTTGGAACATTTTGTAACCAGCCGAGTCCAAAATTCAGCGGTTCCCCATCTCAGCCCATAAAGCAGGTAGAACAACTTTTGTGGTGCCTTTCAGCTGCCTACCATGGTAGTGTAAAAACTACTAAGAGAACTCCTGTCTGGCACCTTCCCCGGTGGAGTTGTGCAGGGGGTGTGTTTGGAACATTTTGTCACCAGCCGAGTCCAAAATTCAGCGGTTCCCCATCTCAGCCCAGAAAGCAGGTAGAACAACTTTTGTGGTGTCTTTCAGATGCCTACCGGAGCAATGTAAAAACTACCAACAGAACTCTTGTCTGGCACCTTCCCCGGTGGAGTTGTGCAGGGGGTGTGTTTGGAACATTTTGTCACCGGCCGACTCCAAAATTCAGCTGTTCCCCATCTCAGCCCAGAAAGCAGGTAGAACAACTTTTGTGGTGTCTTTCAGATGCCTACCAAGGTAGTGTAAAAACTATTAAGAGAACTCCTGTCTGGCACCTTCCCCGGTGGAGTTGTGCATGGGGTGTGTTTGGAACATTTTGTCACCGGCCGAGTCCAAAATTCAGCGGTTCCCCATCTCAGCCCAGAAAGCAGGTAGAACAACTTTTGTGGTGTCTTTCAGGTGCCTACCAAGGTAGTGTAAAAACTTCCAACAGAACTCGTTCCTGGCACCTTCCCCGGTGGAGTTGTGCATGGGGTGTGTTTGGAACATTTTGTCACCAGCCGAGTCCAAAATTCAGCGGTTCCCCATCTCAGCCCAGAAAGCAGGTAGAACAACTTTTGTGGTGCCTTTCAGGTGCCTACCAAGGTAGTGTAAAAACTACCAGGAGAACTCCTGTCTGGCACCTTCCCCGGTGGAGTTGTGCAGGGGGTGTGTTTGGAACATTTTGTCACCAGCCGACTCCAAAATTCAGCGGTTCCCCATCTCAGCCCAGAAAGCAGGTAGAACAACTTTTGTGGTGTCTTTCAGATGCCTACCAAGGTAGTGTAAAAACTATTAAGAGAACTCCTGTCTGGCACCTTCCCCGTTGGAGTTGCGCATGGGCTGTGTTTGGAACATTTTTTCTCCGGCCGAGTCCAAAATTCAGCGGTTCCCCATCTCAGCCCAGAAAGCAGGTAGAACAACTTTTGTAGTGTCTTTTTGATGCCTACCGGAGCAATGTAAAAACTACCAACAGAATTCCTTCCTGGCACCTTAGCTAGTGGAGTTGTGCATGGGGTGTATTTATTAAAATTTTGTCACCAGCCGAGTCCAAAATTCAGCGGTTCCCCATCTCAGCCCAGAAAGCAGGTAGAACAACTTTTGTGGTGTCTTTCAGATGCCTACCAAGGTAGTGTAAAAACTACCAACAGAATTCCTTCCTGGCACCTTCGCTAGTGGAGTTGTGCATGGGGTGTATTTATTAAAATTTTGTCACCGGCCGAGTCCAAAATTCAGCGGTTCCCCATCTCAGCCCAGAAAGCAGGTAGAACAACTCTTGTGGTGTCTTTCAGATGCCTACCGGAGCAATGTAAAAACTACCAGGAGAACTCCTCTCTGGCACCTTCGCTAGTGGAGTTGTGCATGGGGTGTATTTATTAAAATTTTGTCACCGGCCGAGTCCAAAATTCAGCGGTTCCCCATCTCAGCCCAGAAAGCAGGTAGAACAACTTTTGTGGTGCCTTTCAAATGCCTACCAAGGTAGTGTAAAAACTATCAAGAGAACTCCTGTCTGGCACCTTCCCCGGTGGAGTTGTGCATGGGGTGTGTTTGGAACATTTTGTCACCGGCCGACTCCAAAATTCAGCTGTTCCCCATCTCAGCCCAGAAAGCAGGTAGAACAACTTTTGTGGTGTCTTTCAGATGCCTACCGGAGCAATGTAAAAACTACCCGGAGAACTCCTGTCTGGAACCTTCCCCGGTGGAGTTGTGCATGGGGTGTGTTTGGAACATTTTGTCACCAGCCGAGTCCAAAATTCAGCGGTTCCCCATCTCAGCCCAGAAAGCAGGTAGAACAACTTTTGTGGTGTCTTTCAGGTGCCTACCAAGGTAGTGTAAAAACTACCAACAGAACTCCTGTCTGGCACCTTCCCCGGTGGAGTTGTGCATGGGGTGTGTTTGGAACATTTTGTCACCAGCCGAGTCCAAAATTCAGCGGTTCCCCATCTCAGCCCAGAAAGCAGGTAGAACAACTTTTGTGGTGCCTTTCAAATGCCTACCAAGGTAGTGTAAAAACTAGCAAGAGAACTCTTGTCTGGCACCTTCCCCGGTGGAGTTGTGCATGGGGTGTGTTTGGAACATTTTGTCACCAGCCGACTCCAAAATTCAGCTGTTCCCCATCTCAGCCCAGAAAGCAGGTAAAACAACTTTTGTGGTGTCTTTCAGGTGCCTACCAAGGTAGTGTAAAAACTATCAAGAGAACTCTTGTCTGGCACCTTCCCCGGTGGAGTTGTGCATGGGGTGTGTTTGGAACATTTTGTCACCAGCCGAGTCCAAAATTCAGCGGTTCCCCATCTCAGCCCAGAAAGCAGGAAGAAAAAACTTTTGTGGTGTCTTTCAGGTGCCTACCAAGGTAGTGTAAAAACTACCAGGAGAACTCCTTTCTGGCACCTTCCCCGGTGGAGTTGTGCATGGGGTGTTTTTGGAACATTTCGTCACCAGCCGACTCCAAAATTCAGCGGTTCCCCATCTCAGCCCATAAAGCAGGTAGAACAACTTTTGTGGTGCCTTTCAGCTGCCTACCAAGGTAGTGTAAAAACTACTAAGAGAACTCCTGTCTGGCACCTTCCCCGGTGGAGTTGTGCAGGGGGTGTGTTTGGAACATTTTGTCACCAGCCGACTCCAAAATTCAGCGGTTCCCCATCTCAGCCCAGAAAGCAGGTAGAACAACTTTTGTGGTGTCTTTCAGATGCCTACCGGAGCAATGTAAAAACTTCCAACAGAACTCGTTCCTGGCACCTTCCCCGGTGGAGTTGTGCATGGGGTGTGTTTGGAACATTTTGTAACCAGCCGAGTCCAAAATTCAGCGGTTCCCCATCTCAGCCCATAAAGCAGGTAGAACAACTTTTGTGGTGCCTTTCAGCTGCCTACCATGGTAGTGTAAAAACTACTAAGAGAACTCCTGTCTGGCACCTTCCCCGGTGGAGTTGTGCAGGGGGTGTGTTTGGAACATTTTGTCACCAGCCGAGTCCAAAATTCAGCGGTTCCCCATCTCAGCCCAGAATGCAGGTAGAACAACTTTTGTGGTGTCTTTCAGATGCCTACCGGAGCAATGTAAAAACTACCAGGAGAACTCCTCTCTGGCACCTTCCCCGGTGGAGTTGTGCAGGGGGTGTGTTTGGAACATTTTGTCACCGGCCGACTCCAAAATTCAGCTGTTCCCCATCTCAGCCCAGAAAGCAGGTAGAACAACTTTTGTGGTGTCTTTCAGATGCCTACCAAGGTAGTGTAAAAACTATTAAGAGAACTCCTGTCTGGCACCTTCCCCGGTGGAGTTGTGCATGGGGTGTGTTTGGAACATTTTGTCACCGGCCGACTCCAAAATTCAGCGGTTCCCCATCTCAGCCCATAAAGCAGGTAAAACAACTTTTGTGGTGTCTTTCAGGTGCCTACCAAGGTAGTGTAAAAACTTCCAACAGAACTCGTTCCTGGCACCTTCCCCGGTGGAGTTGTGCATGGGGTGTGTTTGGAACATTTTGTCACCAGCCGAGTCCAAAATTCAGCGGTTCCCCATCTCAGCCCAGAAAGCAGGTAGAACAACTTTTGTGGTGCCTTTCAGGTGCCTACCAAGGTAGTGTAAAAACTACCAGGAGAACTCCTGTCTGGCACCTTCCCCGGTGGAGTTGTGCAGGGGGTGTGTTTGGAACATTTTGTCACCAGCCGACTCCAAAATTCAGCGGTTCCCCATCTCAGCCCAGAAAGCAGGTAGAACAACTTTTGTGGTGTCTTTCAGATGCCTACCAAGGTAGTGTAAAAACTATTAAGAGAACTCCTGTCTGGCACCTTCCCCGTTGGAGTTGCGCATGGGCTGTGTTTGGAACATTTTTTCTCCGGCCGAGTCCAAAATTCAGCGGTTCCCCATCTCAGCCCAGAAAGCAGGTAGAACAACTTTTGTAGTGTCTTTTTGATGCCTACCGGAGCAATGTAAAAACTACCAACAGAATTCCTTCCTGGCACCTTAGCTAGTGGAGTTGTGCATGGGGTGTATTTATTAAAATTTTGTCACCAGCCGAGTCCAAAATTCAGCGGTTCCCCATCTCAGCCCAGAAAGCAGGTAGAACAACTTTTGTGGTGTCTTTCAGATGCCTACCAAGGTAGTGTAAAAACTACCAACAGAATTCCTTCCTGGCACCTTCGCTAGTGGAGTTGTGCATGGGGTGTATTTATTAAAATTTTGTCACCGGCCGAGTCCAAAATTCAGCGGTTCCCCATCTCAGCCCAGAAAGCAGGTAGAACAACTCTTGTGGTGTCTTTCAGATGCCTACCGGAGCAATGTAAAAACTACCAGGAGAACTCCTCTCTGGCACCTTCGCTAGTGGAGTTGTGCATGGGGTGTATTTATTAAAATTTTGTCACCGGCCGACTCCAAAATTCAGCGGTTCCCCATCTCAGCCCAGAAAGCAGGTAGAACAACTTTTGTGGTGCCTTTCAAATGCCTACCATGGTAGTGTAAAAACTACTAAGAGAACTCCTGTCTGGCACCTTCCCCGGTGGAGTTGTGCAGGGGGTGTGTTTGGAACATTTTGTCACCAGCCGAGTCCAAAATTCAGCGGTTCCCCATCTCAGCCCAGAAAGCAGGTAGAACAACTTTTGTGGTGTCTTTCAGATGCCTACCGGAGCAATGTAAAAACTACCAGGAGAACTCCTCTCTGGCACCTTCCCCGGTGGAGTTGTGCAGGGGGTGTGTTTGGAACATTTTGTCACCGGCCGACTCCAAAATTCAGCTGTTCCCCATCTCAGCCCAGAAAGCAGGTAGAACAACTTTTGTGGTGTCTTTCAGATGCCTACCAAGGTAGTGTAAAAACTATTAAGAGAACTCCTGTCTGGCACCTTCCCCGGTGGAGTTGTGCATGGGGTGTGTTTGGAACATTTTGTCACCGGCCGACTCCAAAATTCAGCGGTTCCCCATCTCAGCCCAGAAAGCAGGTAAAACAACTTTTGTGGTGTCTTTCAGGTGCCTACCAAGGTAGTGTAAAAACTTCCAACAGAACTTGTTCCTGGCACCTTCCCCGGTGGAGTTGTGCATGGGGTGTGTTTGGAACATTTTGTCACCAGCCGAGTCCAAAATTCAGCGGTTCCCCATCTCAGCCCAGAAAGCAGGTAGAACAACTTTTGTGGTGCCTTTCAGGTGCCTACCAAGGTAGTGTAAAAACTACCAGGAGAACTCCTGTCTGGCACCTTCCCCGGTGGAGTTGTGCAGGGGGTGTGTTTGGAACATTTTGTCACCAGCCGACTCCAAAATTCAGCGGTTCCCCATCTCAGCCCAGAAAGCAGGTAGAACAACTTTTGTGGTGTCTTTCAGATGCCTACCAAGGTAGTGTAAAAACTATTAAGAGAACTCCTGTCTGGCACCTTCCCCGTTGGAGTTGCGCATGGGCTGTGTTTGGAACATTTTTTCTCCGGCCGAGTCCAAAATTCAGCGGTTCCCCATCTCAGCCCAGAAAGCAGGTAGAACAACTTTTGTAGTGTCTTTTTGATGCCTACCGGAGCAATGTAAAAACTACCAACAGAATTCCTTCCTGGCACCTTAGCTAGTGGAGTTGTGCATGGGGTGTATTTATTAAAATTTTGTCACCAGCCGAGTCCAAAATTCAGCGGTTCCCCATCTCAGCCCAGAAAGCAGGTAGAACAACTTTTGTGGTGTCTTTCAGATGCCTACCAAGGTAGTGTAAAAACTACCAACAGAATTCCTTCCTGGCACCTTCGCTAGTGGAGTTGTGCATGGGGTGTATTTATTAAAATTTTGTCACCGGCCGAGTCCAAAATTCAGCGGTTCCCCATCTCAGCCCAGAAAGCAGGTAGAACAACTCTTGTGGTGTCTTTCAGATGCCTACCGGAGCAATGTAAAAACTACCAGGAGAACTCCTCTCTGGCACCTTCGCTAGTGGAGTTGTGCATGGGGTGTATTTATTAAAATTTTGTCACCGGCCGAGTCCAAAATTCAGCGGTTCCCCATCTCAGCCCAGAAAGCAGGTAGAACAACTTTTGTGGTGCCTTTCAAATGCCTACCAAGGTAGTGTAAAAACTATCAAGAGAACTCCTGTCTGGCACCTTCCCCGGTGGAGTTGTGCATGGGGTGTGTTTGGAACATTTTGTCACCGGCCGACTCCAAAATTCAGCTGTTCCCCATCTCAGCCCAGAAAGCAGGTAGAACAACTTTTGTGGTGTCTTTCAGATGCCTACCGGAGCAATGTAAAAACTACCCGGAGAACTCCTGTCTGGAACCTTCCCCGGTGGAGTTGTGCATGGGGTGTGTTTGGAACATTTTGTCACCAGCCGAGTCCAAAATTCAGCGGTTCCCCATCTCAGCCCAGAAAGCAGGTAGAACAACTTTTGTGGTGTCTTTCAGGTGCCTACCAAGGTAGTGTAAAAACTACCAACAGAACTCCTGTCTGGCACCTTCCCCGGTGGAGTTGTGCAGGGGGTGTGTTTGGAACATTTTGTCACCAGCCGAGTCCAAAATTCAGCGGTTCCCCATCTCAGCCCAGAAAGCAGGTAGAACAACTTTTGTGGTGCCTTTCAAATGCCTACCAAGGTAGTGTAAAAACTAGCAAGAGAACTCTTGTCTGGCACCTTCCCCGGTGGAGTTGTGCATGGGGTGTGTTTGGAACATTTTGTCACCAGCCGACTCCAAAATTCAGCTGTTCCCCATCTCAGCCCAGAAAGCAGGTAAAACAACTTTTGTGGTGTCTTTCAGGTGCCTACCAAGGTAGTGTAAAAACTATCAAGAGAACTCTTGTCTGGCACCTTCCCCGGTGGAGTTGTGCATGGGGTGTGTTTGGAACATTTTGTCACCAGCCGAGTCCAAAATTCAGCGGTTCCCCATCTCAGCCCAGAAAGCAGGAAGAAAAAACTTTTGTGGTGTCTTTCAGGTGCCTACCAAGGTAGTGTAAAAACTACCAGGAGAACTCCTTTCTGGCACCTTCCCCGGTGGAGTTGTGCATGGGGTGTTTTTGGAACATTTCGTCACCAGCCGACTCCAAAATTCAGCGGTTCCCCATCTCAGCCCATAAAGCAGGTAGAACAACTTTTGTGGTGCCTTTCAGATGCCTACCAAGGTAGTGTAAAAACTACTAAGAGAACTCCTGTCTGGCACCTTCCCCGGTGGAGTTGTGCAGGGGGTGTGTTTGGAACATTTTGTCACCAGCCGACTCCAAAATTCAGCGGTTCCCCATCTCAGCCCAGAAAGCAGGTAGAACAACTTTTGTGGTGTCTTTCAGATGCCTACCGGAGCAATGTAAAAACTTCCAACAGAACTCGTTCCTGGCACCTTCCCCGGTGGAGTTGTGCATGGGGTGTGTTTGGAACATTTTGTAACCAGCCGAGTCCAAAATTCAGCGGTTCCCCATCTCAGCCCATAAAGCAGGTAGAACAACTTTTGTGGTGCCTTTCAGCTGCCTACCATGGTAGTGTAAAAACTACTAAGAGAACTCCTGTCTGGCACCTTCCCCGGTGGAGTTGTGCAGGGGGTGTGTTTGGAACATTTTGTCACCAGCCGACTCCAAAATTCAGCGGTTCCCCATCTCAGCCCAGAAAGCAGGTAGAACAACTTTTGTGGTGTCTTTCAGATGCCTACCGGAGCAATGTAAAAACTACCAACAGAACTCGTTTCTGGCACCTTCCCCGGTGGAGTTGTGCAGGGGGTGTGTTTGGAACATTTTGTCACCGGCCGACTCCAAAATTCAGCTGTTCCCCATCTCAGCCCAGAAAGCAGGTAGAACAACTTTTGTGGTGTCTTTCAGATGCCTACCAAGGTAGTGTAAAAACTATTAAGAGAACTCCTGTCTGGCACCTTCCCCGGTGGAGTTGTGCATGGGGTGTGTTTGGAACATTTTGTCACCGGCCGACTCCAAAATTCAGCGGTTCCCCATCTCAGCCCAGAAAGCAGGTAAAACAACTTTTGTGGTGTCTTTCAGGTGCCTACCAAGGTAGTGTAAGAACTTCCAACAGAACTCGTTCCTGGCACCTTCCCCGGTGGAGTTGTGCATGGGGTGTGTTTGGAACATTTTGTCACCAGCCGAGTCCAAAATTCAGCGGTTCCCCATCTCAGCCCAGAAAGCAGGTAGAACAACTTTTGTGGTGCCTTTCAGGTGCCTACCAAGGTAGTGTAAAAACTACCAGGAGAACTCCTGTCTGGCACCTTCCCCGGTGGAGTTGTGCAGGGGGTGTGTTTGGAACATTTTGTCACCAGCCGACTCCAAAATTCAGCGGTTCCCCATCTCAGCCCAGAAAGCAGGTAGAACAACTTTTGTGGTGTCTTTCAGATGCCTACCAAGGTAGTGTAAAAACTATTAAGAGAACTCCTGTCTGGCACCTTCCCCGTTGGAGTTGCGCATGGGCTGTGTTTGGAACATTTTTTCTCCGGCCGAGTCCAAAATTCAGCGGTTCCCCATCTCAGCCCAGAAAGCAGGTAGAACAACTTTTGTAGTGTCTTTTTGATGCCTACCGGAGCAATGTAAAAACTACCAACAGAATTCCTTCCTGGCACCTTAGCTAGTGGAGTTGTGCATGGGGTGTATTTATTAAAATTTTGTCACCAGCCGAGTCCAAAATTCAGCGGTTCCCCATCTCAGCCCAGAAAGCAGGTAGAACAACTTTTGTGGTGTCTTTCAGATGCCTACCAAGGTAGTGTAAAAACTACCAACAGAATTCCTTCCTGGCACCTTCGCTAGTGGAGTTGTGCATGGGGTGTATTTATTAAAATTTTGTCACCGGCCGAGTCCAAAATTCAGCGGTTCCCCATCTCAGCCCAGAAAGCAGGTAGAACAACTCTTGTGGTGTCTTTCAGATGCCTACCGGAGCAATGTAAAAACTACCAGGAGAACTCCTCTCTGGCACCTTCGCTAGTGGAGTTGTGCATGGGGTGTATTTATTAAAATTTTGTCACCGGCCGAGTCCAAAATTCAGCGGTTCCCCATCTCAGCCCAGAAAGCAGGTAGAACAACTTTTGTGGTGCCTTTCAAATGCCTACCAAGGTAGTGTAAAAACTATCAAGAGAACTCCTGTCTGGCACCTTCCCCGGTGGAGTTGTGCATGGGGTGTGTTTGGAACATTTTGTCACCGGCCGACTCCAAAATTCAGCTGTTCCCCATCTCAGCCCAGAAAGCAGGTAGAACAACTTTTGTGGTGTCTTTCAGATGCCTACCGGAGCAATGTAAAAACTACCCGGAGAACTCCTGTCTGGAACCTTCCCCGGTGGAGTTGTGCATGGGGTGTGTTTGGAACATTTTGTCACCAGCCGAGTCCAAAATTCAGCGGTTCCCCATCTCAGCCCAGAAAGCAGGTAGAACAACTTTTGTGGTGTCTTTCAGGTGCCTACCAAGGTAGTGTAAAAACTACCAGGAGAACTCCTGTCTGGCACCTTCCCCGGTGGAGTTGTGCAGGGGGTGTGTTTGGAACATTTTGTCACCAGCCGAGTCCAAAATTCAGCGGTTCCCCATCTCAGCCCAGAAAGCAGGTAGAACAACTTTTGTGGTGCCTTTCAAATGCCTACCAAGGTAGTGTAAAAACTAGCAAGAGAACTCTTGTCTGGCACCTTCCCCGGTGGAGTTGTGCATGGGGTGTGTTTGGAACATTTTGTCACCAGCCGACTCCAAAATTCAGCTGTTCCCCATCTCAGCCCAGAAAGCAGGTAAAACAACTTTTGTGGTGTCTTTCAGGTGCCTACCAAGGTAGTGTAAAAACTATCAAGAGAACTCTTGTCTGGCACCTTCCCCGGTGGAGTTGTGCATGGGGTGTGTTTGGAACATTTTGTCACCAGCCGAGTCCAAAATTCAGCGGTTCCCCATCTCAGCCCAGAAAGCAGGAAGAAAAAACTTTTGTGGTGTCTTTCAGGTGCCTACCAAGGTAGTGTAAAAACTACCAGGAGAACTCCTTTCTGGCACCTTCCCCGGTGGAGTTGTGCATGGGGTGTGTTTGGAACATTTCGTCACCAGCCGACTCCAAAATTCAGCGGTTCCCCATCTCAGCCCATAAAGCAGGTAGAACAACTTTTGTGGTGCCTTTCAGCTGCCTACCAAGGTAGTGTAAAAACTACTAAGAGAACTCCTGTCTGGCACCTTCCCCGGTGGAGTTGTGCAGGGGGTGTGTTTGGAACATTTTGTCACCAGCCGACTCCAAAATTCAGCGGTTCCCCATCTCAGCCCAGAAAGCAGGTAGAACAACTTTTGTGGTGTCTTTCAGATGCCTACCGGAGCAATGTAAAAACTACCAGGAGAACTCGTTTCTGGCACCTTCCCCGGTGGAGTTGTGCAGGGGGTGTGTTTGGAACATTTTGTCACCAGCCGACTCCAAAATTCAGCTGTTCCCCATCTCAGCCCAGAAAGCAGGTAGAACAACTTTTGTGGTGTCTTTCAGATGCCTACCAAGGTAGTGTAAAAACTACTAAGAGAACTCTTGTCTGGCACCTTCCCCGGTGGAGTTGTGCATGGGCTGTGTTTGGAACATTTTGTCACCGGCCGACTCCAAAATTCAGCGGTTCCCCATCTCAGCCCAGAAAGCAGGTAAAACAACTTTTGTGGTGTCTTTCAGGTGCCTACCAAGGTAGTGTAAAAACTACTAAGAGAACTCCTGTCTGGCACCTTCCCCGGTGGAGTTGTGCAGGGGGTGTGTTTGGAACATTTTGTCACCAGCCGACTCCAAAATTCAGCGGTTCCCCATCTCAGCCCAGAAAGCAGGTAGAACAACTTTTGTGGTGCCTTTCAGGTGCCTACCAAGGTAGTGTAAAAACTACCAGGAGAACTCCTGTCTGGCACCTTCCCCGGTGGAGTTGTGCATGGGGTGTGTTTGGAACATTTTGTCACCAGCCGAGTCCAAAATTCAGCGGTTCCCCATCTCAGCCCAGAAAGCAGGTAGAACAACTTTTGTGGTGTCTTTCAGATGCCTACCAAGGTAGTGTAAAAACTATTAAGAGAACTCCTGTCTGGCACCTTCCCCGGTGGAGTTGTGCATGGGGTGTGTTTGGAACATTTTGTCACCGGCCGAGTCCAAAATTCAGCGGTTCCCCATCTCAGCCCAGAAAGTAGGTAGAACAACTTTTGTGGTGTCTTTTTGATGCCTACCGGAGCAATGTAAAAACTACCCACAGAATTCCTTCCTGGCACCTTCCCCGGTGGAGTTGTGCATGGGGTGTATTTATTAAAATTTTGTCACCAGCCGAGTCCAAAATTCAGCTGTTCCCCATCTCAGCCCAGAAAGCAGGTAGAACAACTTTTGTGGTGTCTTTCAGATGCCTACCAAGGTAGTGTAAAAACTATTAAGAGAACTCCTGTCTGGCACCTTCCCCGGTGGAGTTGTGCATGGGGTGTGTTTGGAACATTTTGTCACCGGCCGAGTCCAAAATTCAGCTGTTCCCCATCTCAGCCCAGAAAGCAGGTAAAACAACTTTTGTGGTGTCTTTCAGGTGCCTACCAAGGTAGTGTAAAAACTACCAGGAGAACTCTTGTCTGGACCTTCCCTGGTGGAGTTGTGCATGGGGTGTGTTTGGAACATTTCGTCACCAGCCGAGTCCAAAATTCAGCTGTTCCCCATCTCAGCCCAGAAAGCAGGTAAAACAACTTTTGTGGTGTCTTTTTGATGCCTACCAAGGTAGTGTAAAAACTACCAGGAGAACTCCTTTCTGGCACCTTCCCCGGTGGAGTTGTGCATGGGGTGTGTTTGGAACATTTTGTCACCAGCCGACTCCAAAATTCAGCGGTTCCCCATCTCAGCCCAGAAAGCAGGTAGAACAACTTTTATGGTGTCTTTCAGACGCCTACCAAGGTAGTCTAAAAACTATTAAGAGAACTCCTGTCTGGCACCTTCCCTGTTGGAGTTGCGCATGGGCTGTGTTTGGAACATTTTGTCACCGGCCGAGTCCAAAATTCAGTGGTTCCCCATCTCAGCCCAGAAAGTAGGTAGAACAACTTTTGTGGTGTCTTTTTGATGCCTACCGGAGCAATGTAAAAACTACCCACAGAATTCCTTCCTGGCACCTTCGCTAGTGGAGTTGTGCATGGGGTGTATTTATTAAAATTTTGTCACCAGCCGACTCCAAAATTCAGCTGTTCCCCATCTCAGCCCAGAAAGCAGGTAGAACAACTTTTGTGGTGTCTTTCAGATGCCTACCAAGGTAGTGTAAAAACTATTAAGAGAACTCCTGTCTGGCACCTTCCCCGGTGGAGTTGTGCATGGGGTGTGTTTGGAACATTTTGTCACCGGCCGAGTCCAAAATTCAGCGGTTCCCCATCTCAGCCCAGAAAGCAGGTAGAACAACTTTTGTGGTGTCTTTCAGATGCCTACCGGAGCAATGTAAAAACTACCAGGAGAACTCCTCTCTGGCACCTTCCCCGGTGGAGTTGTGCATGGGGTGTGTTTGGAACATTTTGTCACCAGCCGAGTCCAAAATTCAGCGGTTCCCCATCTCAGCCCAGAAAGCAGGTAGAACAACTTTTGTGGTGTCTTTCAGATGCCTACCAAGGTAGTGTAAAAACTACCAACAGAATTCCTTCCTGGCACCTTCGCTAGTGGAGTTGTGCATGGGGTGTATTTATTAAAATTTTGTCACCGGCCGAGTCCAAAATTCAGCGGTTCCCCATCTCAGCCCAGAAAGCAGGTAGAACAACTTTTGTAGTGTCTTTCAGATGCCTACCGGAGCAATGTAAAAACTACCAGGAGAACTCCTCTCTGGCACCTTCGCTAGTGGAGTTGTGCATGGGGTGTATTTATTAAAATTTTGTCACCGGCCGAGTCCAAAATTCAGCGGTTCCCCATCTCAGCCCAGAAAGCAGGTAGAACAACTTTTGTGGTGCCTTTCAAATGCCTACCAAGGTAGTGTAAAAACTATCAAGAGAACTCCTGTCTGGCACCTTCCCCGGTGGAGTTGTGCATGGGGTGTGTTTGGAACATTTTGTCACCGGCCGACTCCAAAATTCAGCTGTTCCCCATCTCAGCCCAGAAAGCAGGTAGAACAACTTTTGTGGTGTCTTTCAGATGCCTACCGGAGCAATGTAAAAACTACCCGGAGAACTCCTGTCTGGAACCTTCCCCGGTGGAGTTGTGCATGGGGTGTGTTTGGAACATTTTGTCACCAGCCGAGTCCAAAATTCAGCGGTTCCCCATCTCAGCCCAGAAAGCAGGTAGAACAACTTTTGTGGTGTCTTTCAGGTGCCTACCAAGGTAGTGTAAAAACTACCAACAGAACTCCTGTCTGGCACCTTCCCCGGTGGAGTTGTGCAGGGGGTGTGTTTGGAACATTTTGTCACCAGCCGAGTCCAAAATTCAGCGGTTCCCCATCTCAGCCCAGAAAGCAGGTAGAACAACTTTTGTGGTGCCTTTCAAATGCCTACCAAGGTAGTGTAAAAACTAGCAAGAGAACTCTTGTCTGGCACCTTCCCCGGTGGAGTTGTGCATGGGGTGTGTTTGGAACATTTTGTCACCAGCCGACTCCAAAATTCAGCTGTTCCCCATCTCAGCCCAGAAAGCAGGTAAAACAACTTTTGTGGTGTCTTTCAGGTGCCTACCAAGGTAGTGTAAAAACTATCAAGAGAACTCTTGTCTGGCACCTTCCCCGGTGGAGTTGTGCATGGGGTGTGTTTGGAACATTTTGTCACCAGCCGAGTCCAAAATTCAGCGGTTCCCCATCTCAGCCCAGAAAGCAGGAAGAAAAAACTTTTGTGGTGTCTTTCAGGTGCCTACCAAGGTAGTGTAAAAACTACCAGGAGAACTCCTTTCTGGCACCTTCCCCGGTGGAGTTGTGCATGGGGTGTTTTTGGAACATTTCGTCACCAGCCGACTCCAAAATTCAGCGGTTCCCCATCTCAGCCCATAAAGCAGGTAGAACAACTTTTGTGGTGCCTTTCAGCTGCCTACCAAGGTAGTGTAAAAACTACTAAGAGAACTCCTGTCTGGCACCTTCCCCGGTGGAGTTGTGCAGGGGGTGTGTTTGGAACATTTTGTCACCAGCCGACTCCAAAATTCAGCGGTTCCCCATCTCAGCCCAGAAAGCAGGTAGAACAACTTTTGTGGTGTCTTTCAGATGCCTACCGGAGCAATGTAAAAACTACCAGGAGAACTCCTGTCTGGCACCTTCCCCGGTGGAGTTGTGCATGGGGTGTGTTTGGAACATTTTGTAACCAGCCGAGTCCAAAATTCAGCGGTTCCCCATCTCAGCCCATAAAGCAGGTAGAACAACTTTTGTGGTGCCTTTCAGCTGCCTACCATGGTAGTGTAAAAACTACTAAGAGAACTCCTGTCTGGCACCTTCCCCGGTGGAGTTGTGCAGGGGGTGTGTTTGGAACATTTTGTCACCAGCCGACTCCAAAATTCAGCGGTTCCCCATCTCAGCCCAGAAAGCAGGTAGAACAACTTTTGTGGTGTCTTTCAGATGCCTACCGGAGCAATGTAAAAACTACCAACAGAACTCGTTTCTGGCACCTTCCCCGGTGGAGTTGTGCAGGGGGTGTGTTTGGAACATTTTGTCACCGGCCGACTCCAAAATTCAGCTGTTCCCCATCTCAGCCCAGAAAGCAGGTAGAACAACTTTTGTGGTGTCTTTCAGATGCCTACCAAGGTAGTGTAAAAACTATTAAGAGAACTCCTGTCTGGCACCTTCCCCGGTGGAGTTGTGCATGGGGTGTGTTTGGAACATTTTGTCACCGGCCGACTCCAAAATTCAGCGGTTCCCCATCTCAGCCCAGAAAGCAGGTAAAACAACTTTTGTGGTGTCTTTCAGGTGCCTACCAAGGTAGTGTAAGAACTTCCAACAGAACTCGTTCCTGGCACCTTCCCCGGTGGAGTTGTGCATGGGGTGTGTTTGGAACATTTTGTCACCAGCCGAGTCCAAAATTCAGCGGTTCCCCATCTCAGCCCAGAAAGCAGGTAGAACAACTTTTGTGGTGCCTTTCAGGTGCCTACCAAGGTAGTGTAAAAACTACCAGGAGAACTCCTGTCTGGCACCTTCCCCGGTGGAGTTGTGCAGGGGGTGTGTTTGGAACATTTTGTCACCAGCCGACTCCAAAATTCAGCGGTTCCCCATCTCAGCCCAGAAAGCAGGTAGAACAACTTTTGTGGTGTCTTTCAGATGCCTACCAAGGTAGTGTAAAAACTATTAAGAGAACTCCTGTCTGGCACCTTCCCCGTTGGAGTTGCGCATGGGCTGTGTTTGGAACATTTTTTCTCCGGCCGAGTCCAAAATTCAGCGGTTCCCCATCTCAGCCCAGAAAGCAGGTAGAACAACTTTTGTAGTGTCTTTTTGATGCCTACCGGAGCAATGTAAAAACTACCAACAGAATTCCTTCCTGGCACCTTAGCTAGTGGAGTTGTGCATGGGGTGTATTTATTAAAATTTTGTCACCAGCCGAGTCCAAAATTCAGCGGTTCCCCATCTCAGCCCAGAAAGCAGGTAGAACAACTTTTGTGGTGTCTTTCAGATGCCTACCAAGGTAGTGTAAAAACTACCAACAGAATTCCTTCCTGGCACCTTCGCTAGTGGAGTTGTGCATGGGGTGTATTTATTAAAATTTTGTCACCGGCCGAGTCCAAAATTCAGCGGTTCCCCATCTCAGCCCAGAAAGCAGGTAGAACAACTCTTGTGGTGTCTTTCAGATGCCTACCGGAGCAATGTAAAAACTACCAGGAGAACTCCTCTCTGGCACCTTCGCTAGTGGAGTTGTGCATGGGGTGTATTTATTAAAATTTTGTCACCGGCCGAGTCCAAAATTCAGCGGTTCCCCATCTCAGCCCAGAAAGCAGGTAGAACAACTTTTGTGGTGCCTTTCAAATGCCTACCAAGGTAGTGTAAAAACTATCAAGAGAACTCCTGTCTGGCACCTTCCCCGGTGGAGTTGTGCATGGGGTGTGTTTGGAACATTTTGTCACCGGCCGACTCCAAAATTCAGCTGTTCCCCATCTCAGCCCAGAAAGCAGGTAGAACAACTTTTGTGGTGTCTTTCAGATGCCTACCGGAGCAATGTAAAAACTACCCGGAGAACTCCTGTCTGGAACCTTCCCCGGTGGAGTTGTGCATGGGGTGTGTTTGGAACATTTTGTCACCAGCCGAGTCCAAAATTCAGCGGTTCCCCATCTCAGCCCAGAAAGCAGGTAGAACAACTTTTGTGGTGTCTTTCAGGTGCCTACCAAGGTAGTGTAAAAACTACCAGGAGAACTCCTGTCTGGCACCTTCCCCGGTGGAGTTGTGCAGGGGGTGTGTTTGGAACATTTTGTCACCAGCCGAGTCCAAAATTCAGCGGTTCCCCATCTCAGCCCAGAAAGCAGGTAGAACAACTTTTGTGGTGCCTTTCAAATGCCTACCAAGGTAGTGTAAAAACTAGCAAGAGAACTCTTGTCTGGCACCTTCCCCGGTGGAGTTGTGCATGGGGTGTGTTTGGAACATTTTGTCACCAGCCGACTCCAAAATTCAGCTGTTCCCCATCTCAGCCCAGAAAGCAGGTAAAACAACTTTTGTGGTGTCTTTCAGGTGCCTACCAAGGTAGTGTAAAAACTATCAAGAGAACTCTTGTCTGGCACCTTCCCCGGTGGAGTTGTGCATGGGGTGTGTTTGGAACATTTTGTCACCAGCCGAGTCCAAAATTCAGCGGTTCCCCATCTCAGCCCAGAAAGCAGGAAGAAAAAACTTTTGTGGTGTCTTTCAGGTGCCTACCAAGGTAGTGTAAAAACTACCAGGAGAACTCCTTTCTGGCACCTTCCCCGGTGGAGTTGTGCATGGGGTGTGTTTGGAACATTTCGTCACCAGCCGACTCCAAAATTCAGCGGTTCCCCATCTCAGCCCATAAAGCAGGTAGAACAACTTTTGTGGTGCCTTTCAGCTGCCTACCAAGGTAGTGTAAAAACTACTAAGAGAACTCCTGTCTGGCACCTTCCCCGGTGGAGTTGTGCAGGGGGTGTGTTTGGAACATTTTGTCACCAGCCGACTCCAAAATTCAGCGGTTCCCCATCTCAGCCCAGAAAGCAGGTAGAACAACTTTTGTGGTGTCTTTCAGATGCCTACCGGAGCAATGTAAAAACTACCAGGAGAACTCGTTTCTGGCACCTTCCCCGGTGGAGTTGTGCAGGGGGTGTGTTTGGAACATTTTGTCACCAGCCGACTCCAAAATTCAGCTGTTCCCCATCTCAGCCCAGAAAGCAGGTAGAACAACTTTTGTGGTGTCTTTCAGATGCCTACCAAGGTAGTGTAAAAACTACTAAGAGAACTCTTGTCTGGCACCTTCCCCGGTGGAGTTGTGCATGGGCTGTGTTTGGAACATTTTGTCACCGGCCGACTCCAAAATTCAGCGGTTCCCCATCTCAGCCCAGAAAGCAGGTAAAACAACTTTTGTGGTGTCTTTCAGGTGCCTACCAAGGTAGTGTAAAAACTACTAAGAGAACTCCTGTCTGGCACCTTCCCCGGTGGAGTTGTGCAGGGGGTGTGTTTGGAACATTTTGTCACCAGCCGACTCCAAAATTCAGCGGTTCCCCATCTCAGCCCAGAAAGCAGGTAGAACAACTTTTGTGGTGCCTTTCAGGTGCCTACCAAGGTAGTGTAAAAACTACCAGGAGAACTCCTGTCTGGCACCTTCCCCGGTGGAGTTGTGCATGGGGTGTGTTTGGAACATTTTGTCACCAGCCGAGTCCAAAATTCAGCTGTTCCCCATCTCAGCCCAGAAAGCAGGTAGAACAACTTTTGTGGTGTCTTTCAGATGCCTACCAAGGTAGTGTAAAAACTATTAAGAGAACTCCTGTCTGGCACCTTCCCCGGTGGAGTTGTGCATGGGGTGTGTTTGGAACATTTTGTCACCGGCCGAGTCCAAAATTCAGCGGTTCCCCATCTCAGCCCAGAAAGTAGGTAGAACAACTTTTGTGGTGTCTTTTTGATGCCTACCGGAGCAATGTAAAAACTACCCACAGAATTCCTTCCTGGCACCTTCCCCGGTGGAGTTGTGCATGGGGTGTATTTATTAAAATTTTGTCACCAGCCGAGTCCAAAATTCAGCTGTTCCCCATCTCAGCCCAGAAAGCAGGTAGAACAACTTTTGTGGTGTCTTTCAGATGCCTACCAAGGTAGTGTAAAAACTATTAAGAGAACTCCTGTCTGGCACCTTCCCCGGTGGAGTTGTGCATGGGGTGTGTTTGGAACATTTTGTCACCGGCCGAGTCCAAAATTCAGCTGTTCCCCATCTCAGCCCAGAAAGCAGGTAAAACAACTTTTGTGGTGTCTTTCAGGTGCCTACCAAGGTAGTGTAAAAACTACCAGGAGAACTCTTGTCTGGACCTTCCCTGGTGGAGTTGTGCATGGGGTGTGTTTGGAACATTTCGTCACCAGCCGAGTCCAAAATTCAGCTGTTCCCCATCTCAGCCCAGAAAGCAGGTAAAACAACTTTTGTGGTGTCTTTTTGATGCCTACCAAGGTAGTGTAAAAACTACCAGGAGAACTCCTTTCTGGCACCTTCCCCGGTGGAGTTGTGCATGGGGTGTGTTTGGAACATTTTGTCACCAGCCGACTCCAAAATTCAGCGGTTCCCCATCTCAGCCCAGAAAGCAGGTAGAACAACTTTTATGGTGTCTTTCAGACGCCTACCAAGGTAGTCTAAAAACTATTAAGAGAACTCCTGTCTGGCACCTTCCCTGTTGGAGTTGCGCATGGGCTGTGTTTGGAACATTTTGTCACCGGCCGAGTCCAAAATTCAGCGGTTCCCCATCTCAGCCCAGAAAGTAGGTAGAACAACTTTTGTGGTGTCTTTTTGATGCCTACCGGAGCAATGTAAAAACTACCCACAGAATTCCTTCCTGGCACCTTCGCTAGTGGAGTTGTGCATGGGGTGTATTTATTAAAATTTTGTCACCAGCCGACTCCAAAATTCAGCTGTTCCCCATCTCAGCCCAGAAAGCAGGTAGAACAACTTTTGTGGTGTCTTTCAGATGCCTACCAAGGTAGTGTAAAAACTATTAAGAGAACTCCTGTCTGGCACCTTCCCCGGTGGAGTTGTGCATGGGGTGTGTTTGGAACATTTTGTCACCGGCCGAGTCCAAAATTCAGCGGTTCCCCATCTCAGCCCAGAAAGCAGGTAGAACAACTTTTGTGGTGTCTTTCAGATGCCTACCGGAGCAATGTAAAAACTACCAGGAGAACTCCTCTCTGGCACCTTCCCCGGTGGAGTTGTGCATGGGGTGTGTTTGGAACATTTTGTCACCAGCCGAGTCCAAAATTCAGCGGTTCCCCATCTCAGCCCATAAAGCAGGTAGAACAACTTCTGTGGTGCCTTTCAGCTGCCTACCATGGTAGTGTAAAAACTACTAAGAGAACTCCTGTCTGGCACCTTCCCCGGTGGAATTGTGCAGGGGGTGTGTTTGGAACATTTTGTCACCAGCCGACTCCAAAATTCAGCGGTTCCCCATCTCAGCCCAGAAAGCAGGTAGAACAACTTTTGTGGTGTCTTTCAGATGCCTACCGGAGCAATGTAAAAACTACCAGGAGAACTCCTCTCTGGCACCTTCCCCGGTGGAGTTGTGCATGGGGTGTGTTTGGAACATTTTGTCACCGGCCGAGTCCAAAATTCAGCGGTTCCCCATCTCAGCCCAGAAAGCAGGTAGAACAACTTTTGTGGTGCCTTTTTGATGCCTACCGGAGCAATGTAAAAACTACCAACAGAATTCCTTCCTGGCACCTTCGCTAGTGGAGTTGTGCATGGGGTGTATTTATTAAAATTTTGTCACCAGCCGAGTCCAAAATTCAGCTGCTCCCCATCTCAGCCCAGAAAGCAGTTAGAACAACTTTTGTGGTGTCTTTCAGATGCCTACCAAGGTAGTGTAAAAACTTCCAACAGAACTCTTGTCTGGCACCTTCCCCGGTGGAGTTGTGCAGGGGGTGTGTTTGGAACATTTTGTCACCAGCCGACTCCAAAATTCAGCTGTTCCCCATCTCAGCCCAGAAAGCAGGTAGAACAACTTCTGTGGTGCCTTTCAGCTGCCTACCAAGGTAGTGTAAAAACTACTAAGAGAACTCCTGTCTGGCACCTTCCCCGGTGGAGTTGTGCATGGGGTGTGTTTGGAACATTTTGTCACCAGCCGACTCCAAAATTCAGCTGTTCCCCATCTCAGCCCAGAAAGCAGGTAGAACAACTTTTGTAGTGTCTTTTTGATGCCTACCGGAGCAATGTAAAAACTACCAAGAGAATTCCTTCCTGGCACCTTCGCTAGTGGAGTTGTGCATGGGGTGTATTTATTAAAATTTTGTCACCAGCCGAGTCCAAAATTCAGCGGTTCCCCATCTCAGCCCAGAAAGCAGGTAGAACAACTTCTGTGGTGCCTTTCAGCTGCCTACCAAGGTAGTGTAAAAACTTCCAACAGAAACTCTTGTCTGGCACCTTCCCCGGTGGAGTTGTGCAGGGGGTGTGTTTGGAACATTTTGTCACCAGCCGAGTCCAAAATTCAGCGGTTCCCCATCTCAGCCAGAAAGCAGGTAGAACAACTTTTGTAGTGTCTTTTTGATGCCTACCGGAGCAATGTAAAAACTACCAACAGAATTCCTTCCTGGCACCTTCGCTAGTGGAGTTGTGCATGGGTGTATTTATTAAAATTTTGTCACCAGCCGACTCCAAAATTCAGCGGTTCCCCATCTCAGCCCAGAAAGCAGGTAAGAACAACTTTTGTGGTGTCATTTCAGATGCCTACAAGGTAGTGTAAAAACTATTAAGAGAACTCCCTCTCTGGCACCTTCCCCGGTGGAGTTGTGCATGGGGTGTGTTTGGAACATTTTGTCACCAGCCGAGTCCAAAATTCAGCGGTTCCCCATCTCAGCCCATAAAGCAGGTAGAACAACTTCTGTTGGTGCCTTTCAGCTGCCTACCATGGTAGTGTAAAAACTACTAAGAACTCCTGTCTGGCACCTTCCCCGGTGGAGTTGTGCAGGGGGGTGTGTTTGGAACATTTTGTCACCAGCCGACTCCAAAATTCAAGCGGTTCCCCATCTCAGCCCAGAAAGCAGGTAGAACAACTTTTGTGGTGTCTTTCAGATGCCTACCGGAGCAATGTAAAAACTACCAGGAGAACTCCTCTCTGGCACCTTCCCCGGTGGAGTTGTGCATGGGGTGTGTTTGGAACATTTTGTCACCGGCCCGACTCCAAAATTCAGCGGTTCCCCATCTCAGCCCAGAAAGCAGGTAGAACAACTTTTGTAGTGTCTTTTTGATGCCTACCGGAGCAATGTAAAAACTACCAACAGAATTCCTTCCTGGCACCTTCGCTAGTGGAGTTGTGCATGGGGTGTATTTATTAAAATTTTGTCACCAGCCGACTCCAAAATTCAGCTGCTCCCCATCTCAGCCCAGAAAGCAGGTAGAACAACTTTTGTGGTGTCTTTCAGATGCCTACCAAGGTAGTGTAAAAACTTCCAACAGAACTCTTGTCTGGCACATTCCCCGGTGGAGTTGTGCAGGGGGTGTGTTTGGAACATTTCGTCACCAGCCAAGTCCAAAATTCAGAGGTTCCCCATCTCAGCCCAGAAAGCAGGTAAAACAACTTTTGTGGTGTCTTTCAGCTGCCTACCAAGGTAGTGTAAAAACTACTAAGAGAACTCCTGTCTGGCACCTTCCCCGGTAGTGGAGTTGTGCATGGGGTGTGTTTGGAACATTTGTCACCAGCCGACTCCAAAATTCAGTGTTCCCCATCTCAGCCCAGAAAGCAGGTAGAACAACTTTTGTAGTGTCTTTTTGATGCCTACCGGAGCAATGTAAAAAACTACCAAGAGAATTCCTTCCTGGCACCTTCGCTAGTGGAGTTGTGCATGGGGTGTATTTATTAAAATTTTGTCACCAGCCGAGTCCAAAATTCAGCGGTTCCCCATCTCAGCCCAGAAAGCAGGTTAGAACAACTTTTGTGGTGCCTTTCAGCTGCCTACCAAGGTAGTGTAAAAACTACCAGGAGAACTCCTGTCTGGCACCTTCCCCGGTGGAGTTGTGCATGGGGTTGTGTTTGGAACATTTTGTCACCAGCCGAGTCCAAAATTCAGCGGTTCCCCATCTCAGCCCAGAAAGCAGGTAGAACAACTTTTGTAGTGTCTTTTTGATGCCTACCGGAGCAATGTAAAAACTACCAACAGAATTCCTTCCTGGCACCTTCGCTAGTGGAGTTGTGCATGGGGTGTATTTATTAAAATTTTGTCACCAGCCGACTCCAAAATTCAGCGGTTCCCCATCTCAGCCCAGAAAGCAGTTAGAACAACTTTTGTGGTGTCTTTCAGATGCCTACCAAGGTAGTGTAAAAACTATTAAGAGAACTCCAGTCTGGCAACTTCCCCGGTGGAGTTGTGCATGGGGTGTGTTTGGAACATTTTGTCACCGGCCGACTCCAAAATTCAGCGGTTCCCCATCTCAGCCCAGAAAGCAGGTAAAACAACTTTTGTGGTGTCTTTCAGGTGCCTACCAAGGTAGTGTAAAAACTACCAGGAGAACTCTTGTCTGGCACCTTCTCCGGTGGAGTTGTGCAGGGGGTGTGTTTGGAACATTTTGTCACCAGCCGAGTCCAAAATTCAGCGGTTCCCCATCTCAGCCCAGAAAGCAGGTAGAACAACTTTTGTGGTGCCTTTCAAATGCCTACCAAGGTAGTGTAAAAACTATCAAGAGAACTCTTGTCTGGCACCTTCCCCGGTGGAGTTGTGCATGGGGTGTGTTTGGAACATTTTGTCACCAGCCGAGTCCAAAATTCAGCTGCTCCCCATCTCAGCCCAGAAAGCAGGTAAAACAACTTTTGTGGTGTCTTTCAGGTGCCTACCAAGGTAGTGTAAAAACTACCAACAGAATTCGTTCCTGGCACCTTCCCCGGTGGAGTTGTGCAGGGGGTGTGTTTGGAACATTTTGTCACCAGCCGACTCCAAAATTCAGCTGTTCCCCATCTCAGCCCAGAAAGCAGGTAGAACAACTTTTGTGGTGTCTTTCAGATACCTACCAAGGTAGTGTAAAAACTATTAAGAGAACTCCTGTCTGGCACCTTCCCCGGTGGAGTTGTGCATGGGGTGTGTTTGGAACATTTTGTCACCGGCCGAGTCCAAAATTCAGCGGTTCCCCATCTCAGCCCAGAAAGCAGGTAGAACAACTTTTGTGGTGTCTTTTTGATGCCTACCGGAGCAATGTAAAAACTTCCAACAGAACTCGTTCCTGGCACCTTCCCCGGTGGAGTTGTGCATGGGGTGTGTTTGGAACATTTTGTCACCAGCCGAGTCCAAAATTCAGCTGTTCCCCATCTCAGCCCAGAAAGCAGGTAGAACAACTTTTGTGGTGTCTTTCAGATGCCTACCAAGGTAGTGTAAAAACTTCCAACAGAACTCTTGTCTGGCACCTTCCCCGGTGGAGTTGTGCAGGGGGTGTGTTTGGAACATTTTGTCACCAGCCGACTCCAAAATTCAGAGGTTCCCCATCTCAGCCCAGAAAGCAGGTAGAACAACTTTTGTGGTGCCTTTCAAATGCCTACCAAGGTAGTGTAAAAACTATCAAGAGAACTCTTGTCTGGACCTTCCCTGGTGGAGTTGTGCATGGGGTGTGTTTGGAACATTTCGTCACCAGCCGAGTCCAAAATTCAGCTGTTCCCCATCTCAGCCCAGAAAGCAGGTAGAACAACTTTTGTGGTGTCTTTCAGGTGCCTACCAAGGTAGTGTAAAAACTACCAGGAGAACTCCTTTCTGGCACCTTCCCCGGTGGAGTTGTGCATGGGGTGTATTTGGAACATTTTGTCACCAGCCGACTCCAAAATTCAGCGGTTCCCCATCTCAGCCCAGAAAGCAGGTAGAACAACTTTTGTGGTGTCTTTCAGATGCCTACCGGAGCAATGTAAAAACTACCAGGAGAACTCCTGTCTGGCACCTTCCCCGGTGGAGTTGTGCAGGGGGTGTGTTTGGAACATTTTGTCACCAGCCGACTCCAAAATTCAGCGTTTCCCCATCTCAGCCCAGAAAGCAGGTAGAACAACTTTTGTGGTGTCTTTCAGATGCCTACCAAGGTAGTGTAAAAACTATTAAGAGAACTCCTGTCTGGCACCTTCCCCGTTGGAGTTGCGCATGGGCTGTGTTTGGAACATTTTTTCTCCGGCCGAGTCCAAAATTTAGCGGTTCCCCATCTCAGCCCAGAAAGCAGGTAGAACAACTTTTGTAGTGTCTTTTTGATGCCTACCGGAGCAATGTAAAAACTACCAACAGAATTCCTTCCTGGCACCTTCGCTAGTGGAGTTGTGCATGGGGTGTATTTATTAAAATTTTGTGCAGCCGAGTCCAAAATTCAGCGGTTCCCCATCTCAGCCCAGAAAGCAGGAAGAAAAAACTTTTGTGGTGTCTTTCAGGTGCCTACCAAGGTAGTGTAAAAACTACCAACAGAATTCCTTCCTGGCACCTTCCCCGGTGGAGTTGTGCAGGGGGTGTGTTTGGAACATTTTGTCACCAGCCGACTCCAAAATTCAGCG
This sequence comes from Falco cherrug, assembly GCF_023634085.1. Taxonomy (NCBI): domain Eukaryota; kingdom Metazoa; phylum Chordata; class Aves; order Falconiformes; family Falconidae; genus Falco; species Falco cherrug. The sequence goes on from NC_073709.1 coordinate 1,415,408, forward strand.
GTTCCCCATCTCAGCCCAGAAAGCAGGTAGAACAACTTTTGTGGTGTCTTTCAGATGCCTACCGGAGCAATGTAAAAACTACCAGGAGAACTCCTGTCTGGCACCTTCCCCGGTGGAGTTGTGCAGGGGGTGTGTTTGGAACATTTTGTCACCAGCCGACTCCAAAATTCAGCTGTTCCCCATCTCAGCCCAGAAAGCAGGTAGAACAACTTTTGTGGTGTCTTTCAGATGCCTACCAAGGTAGTGTAAAAACTACTAAGAGAACTCTTGTCTGGCACCTTCCCCGGTGGAGTTGTGCATGGGCTGTGTTTGGAACATTTTGTCACCGGCCGACTCCAAAATTCAGCGGTTCCCGATCTCAGTCCAGAAAGCAGGTAAAACAACTTTTGTGGTGTCTTTCAGGTGCCTACCAAGGTAGTGTAAAAACTACCAGGAGAACTCCTGTCTGGCACCTTCCCCGGTGGAGTTGTGCAGGGGGTGTGTTTGGAACATTTTGTCACCAGCCGAGTCCAAAATTCAGCGGTTCCCCATCTCAGCCCATAAAGCAGGTAGAACAACTTTTGTGGTGCCTTTCAGGTGCCTACCAAGGTAGTGTAAAAACTACTAAGAGAACTCCTGTCTGGCACCTTCCCCGGTGGAGTTGTGCAGGGGGTGTGTTTGGAACATTTTGTCACCGGCCGACTCCAAAATTCAGCTGTTCCCCATCTCAGCCCAGAAAGCAGGTAGAACAACTTTTGTGGTGTCTTTCAGATGCCTACCAAGGTAGTGTAAAAACTATTAAGAGAACTCCTGTCTGGCACCTTCCCCGGTGGAGTTGTGCATGGGGTGTGTTTGGAACATTTTGTCACCGGCCGAGTCCAAAATTCAGCGGTTCCCCATCTCAGCCCAGAAAGCAGGTAGAACAACTTTTGTGGTGTCTTTCAGATGCCTACCGGAGCAATGTAAAAACTTCCAACAGAACTCCTGTCTGGCACCTTCCCCGGTGGAGTTGTGCATGGGGTGTGTTTGGAACATTTTGTCACCAGCCGAGTCCAAAATTCAGCGGTTCCCCATCTCAGCCCATAAAGCAGGTAGAACAACTTTTGTGGTGCCTTTCAGCTGCCTACCAAGGTAGTGTAAAAACTACCAGGAGAACTCCTGTCTGGCACCTTCCCCGGTGGAGTTGTGCATGGGGTGTGTTTGGAACATTTTGTCACCAGCCGACTCCAAAATTCAGCGGTTCCCCATCTCAGCCCAGAAAGCAGGTAGAACAACTTTTGTGGTGTCTTTCAGATGCCTACCGGAGCAATGTAAAAACTACCAACAGAACTCCTGTCTGGCACCTTCCCCGGTGGAGTTGTGCATGGGGTGTGTTTGGAACATTTTGTCACCGGCCGAGTCCAAAATTCAGCGGTTCCCCATCTCAGCCCAGAAAGCAGGTAGAACAACTTTTGTAGTGTCTTTTTGATGCCTACCGGAGCAATGTAAAAACTACCAACAGAATTCCTTCCTGGCACCTTCCCCGGTGGAGTTGTGCATGGGGTGTATTTATTAAAATTTTGTCACCAGCCGACTCCAAAATTCAGCTGCTCCCCATCTCAGCCCAGAAAGCAGGTAAAACAACTTTTGTGGTGTCTTTCAGGTGCCTACCAAGGTAGTGTAAAAACTACCAGGAGAACTCTTGTCTGGCACCTTCCCCGGTGGAGTTGTGCAGGGGGTGTGTTTGGAACATTTTGTCACCAGCCGAGTCCAAAATTCAGCGGTTCCCCATCTCAGCCCAGAAAGCAGGTAGAACAACTTTTGTGGTGTCTTTTTGATGCCTACCGGAGCAATGTAAAAACTACCAACAGAATTCCTTCCTGACACCTTCGCTAGTGGAGTTGTGCATGGGGTGTATTTATAAAAATTTTGTCACCAGCCGAGTCCAAAATTCAGCGGTTCCCCATCTCAGCCCAGAAAGCAGGTAGAACAACTTTTGTGGTGTCTTTCAGATGCCTACCGGAGCAATGTAAAAACTACCAGGAGAACTCCTGTCTGGCACCTTCCCCGGTGGAGTTGTGCAGGGGGTGTGTTTGGAACATTTTGTCACCAGCCGACTCCAAAATTCAGCGGTTCCCCATCTCAGCCCAGAAAGCAGGTAGAACAACTTTTGTGGTGTCTTTCAGATGCCTACCAAGGTAGTGTAAAAACTATTAAGAGAACTCCTGTCTGGCACCTTCCCCGTTGGAGTTGCGCATGGGCTGTGTTTGGAACATTTTTTCTCCGGCCGAGTCCAAAATTTAGCGGTTCCCCATCTCAGCCCAGAAAGCAGGTAGAACAACTTTTGTAGTGTCTTTTTGATGCCTACCGGAGCAATGTAAAAACTACCAACAGAATTCCTTCCTGGCACCTTCGCTAGTGGAGTTGTGCATGGGGTGTATTTATTAAAATTTTGTCACCAGCCGAGTCCAAAATTCAGCGGTTCCCCATCTCAGCCCAGAAAGCAGGAAGAAAAAACTTTTGTGGTGTCTTTCAGGTGCCTACCAAGGTAGTGTAAAAACTACCAGGAGAACTCCTCTCTGGCACCTTCCCCGGTGGAGTTGTGCAGGGGGTGTGTTTGGAACATTTTGTCACCAGCCGACTCCAAAATTCAGCGGTTCCCCATCTCAGCCCAGAAAGCAGGTAGAACAACTTTTGTGGTGTCTTTCAGATGCCTACCGGAGCAATGTAAAAACTACCAGGAGAACTCCTGTCTGGCACCTTCCCCGGTGGAGTTGTGCAGGGGGTGTGTTTGGAACATTTTGTCACCAGCCGACTCCAAAATTCAGCTGTTCCCCATCTCAGCCCAGAAAGCAGGTAGAACAACTTTTGTGGTGTCTTTCAGATGCCTACCAAGGTAGTGTAAAAACTACTAAGAGAACTCCTGTCTGGCACCTTCCCCGGTGGAGTTGTGCAGGGGGTGTGTTTGGAACATTTTGTCACCAGCCGACTCCAAAATTCAGCGGTTCCCCATCTCAGCCCATAAAGCAGGTAGAACAACTTTTGTGGTGCCTTTCAGGTGCCTACCAAGGTAGTGTAAAAACTACCAGGAGAACTCCTGTCTGGCACCTTCCCCGGTGGAGTTGTGCAGGGGGTGTGTTTGGAACATTTTGTCACCGGCCGACTCCAAAATTCAGCTGTTCCCCATCTCAGCCCAGAAAGCAGGTAGAACAACTTTTGTGGTGTCTTTCAGATGCCTACCAAGGTAGTGTAAAAACTATTAAGAGAACTCCTGTCTGGCACCTTCCCCGGTGGAGTTGTGCATGGGGTGTGTTTGGAACATTTTGTCACCGGCCGAGTCCAAAATTCAGCGGTTCCCCATCTCAGCCCAGAAAGTAGGTAGAACAACTTTTGTGGTGTCTTTTTGATGCCTACCGGAGCAATGTAAAAACTACCCACAGAATTCCTTCCTGGCACCTTCCCCGGTGGAGTTGTGCATGGGGTCTATTTATTAACATTTTGTCACCAGCCGAGTCCAAAATTCAGCGGTTCCCCATCTCAGCCCAGAAAGCAGGTAGAACAACTTCTGTGGTGCCTTTCAGCTGCCTACCATGGTAGTGTAAAAACTACCAAGAGAACTCCTGTCTGGCACCTTCCCCGGTGGAATTGTGCAGGGGGTGTGTTTGGAACATTTTGTCACCAGCCGACTCCAAAATTCAGCTGTTCCCCATCTCAGCCCAGAAAGCAGGTAGAACAACTTTTGTGGTGTCTTTCAGGTGCCTACCGGAGCAGTGTAAAAACTACCAGGAGAACTCCTGTCTGGCACCTTCCCCGGTGGAGTTGTGCATGGGGTGTGTTTGGAACATTTTGTCACCGGCCGAGTCCAAAATTCAGCGGTTCCCCATCTCAGCCCAGAAGGCAGGTACAACTTTTGTGGTGCCTTTCAGCTGCCTACCAAGGTAGTGTAAAAACTACTAAGAGAACTCTTGTCTGGCACCTTCCCCGGTGGAGTTGTGCATGGGGTGTGTTTGGAACATTTTGTCACCAGCCGAGTCCAAAATTCAGCGGTTCCCCATCTCAGCCCAGAAAGCAGGTAGAACAACTTTTGTGGTGTCTTTTTGATGCCTACCGGAGCAATGTAAAAACTACCAACAGAATTCCTTCCTGACACCTTCGCTAGTGGAGTTGTGCATGGGGTGTATTTATTAAAATTTTGTCACCAGCCGAGTCCAAAATTCAGCGGTTCCCCATCTCAGCCCAGAAAGCAGGTAGAACAACTTTTGTGGTGTCTTTCAGATGCCTACCGGAGCAATGTAAAAACTACCAGGAGAACTCCTGTCTGGCACCTTCCCCGGTGGAGTTGTGCAGGGGGTGTGTTTGGAACATTTTGTCACCAGCCGACTCCAAAATTCAGCGGTTCCCCATCTCAGCCCAGAAAGCAGGTAGAACAACTTTTGTGGTGTCTTTCAGATGCCTACCAAGGTAGTGTAAAAACTATTAAGAGAACTCCTGTCTGGCACCTTCCCCGTTGGAGTTGCGCATGGGCTGTGTTTGGAACATTTTTTCTCCGGCCGAGTCCAAAATTTAGCGGTTCCCCATCTCAGCCCAGAAAGCAGGTAGAACAACTTTTGTAGTGTCTTTTTGATGCCTACCGGAGCAATGTAAAAACTACCAACAGAATTCCTTCCTGGCACCTTCGCTAGTGGAGTTGTGCATGGGGTGTATTTATTAAAATTTTGTCACCAGCCGAGTCCAAAATTCAGCGGTTCCCCCATCTCAGCCCAGAAAGCAGGAAGAAAAAACTTTTGTGGTGTCTTTCAGGTGCCTACCAAGGTAGTGTAAAAACTACCAGGAGAACTCCTTTCTGGCACCTTCCCCGGTGGAGTTGTGCATGGGGTGTTTTTGGAACATTTCGTCACCAGCCGACTCCAAAATTCAGCGGTTCCCCATCTCAGCCCATAAAGCAGGTAGAACAACTTTTGTGGTGCCTTTCAGGTGCCTACCAAGGTAGTGTAAAAACTACCAGGAGAACTCCTCTCTGGCACCTTCCCCGGTGGAGTTGTGCAGGGGGTGTGTTTGGAACATTTTGTCACCAGCCGACTCCAAAATTCAGCGGTTCCCCATCTCAGCCCAGAAAGCAGGTAGAACAACTTTTGTGGTGTCTTTCAGATGCCTACCGGAGCAATGTAAAAACTACCAGGAGAACTCCTGTCTGGCACCTTCACCCCGGTGGAGTTGTGCAGGGGGTGTGTTTGGAACATTTTGTCACCAGCCGAGTCCAAAATTCAGCTGTTCCCCATCTCAGCCCAGAAAGCAGGTAGAACAACTTTTGTGGTGTCTTTCAGATGCATACCAAGGTAGTGTAAAAACTACTAAAGAGAACTCTTGTCTGGCACCTTCCCCGGTGGAGTTGTGCATGAGGCTGTGTTTGGAACATTTTGTCACCGGCCGACTCCAAAATTCAGCGGTTCCCCATCTCAGCCCAGAAAGCAGGTAAAACAACTTTTGTGGTGTCTTTCAGGTGCCTACCAAGGTAGTGTAAAAACTACTAAGCAGAACTCCTGTCTGGCACCTTCCCCGGTGGAGTTGTGCAGGGGGTGTGTTTGGAACATTTTGTCACCAGCCGAGTCCAAAATTCAGCGGTTCCCCATCTCAGCCCATAAAGCAGGTAGAACAACTTTTGTGGTGCCTTTCAGGTGCCTTCCAAGGTAGTGTAAAAACTACCAGGAGAACTCCTGTCTGGCACCTTCCCCGGTGGAGTTGTGCAGGGGGGGTGTGTTTGGAACATTTTGTCACCAGCCGAGTCCAAAATTCAGCTGTTCCCCATCTCAGCCCAGAAAGCAGGTAGAACAACTTTTGTGGTGTCTTTCAGATGCCTACCAAGGTAGTGTAAAAACTATTAAGAGAACTCCTGTCTGGCACCTTCCCCGGTGGAGTTGTGCATGGGGTGTGTTTGGAACATTTTGTCACCAGCCGAGTCCAAAATTCAGCGGTTCCCCATCTCAGCCCAGAAAGCAGGTAGAACAACTTTTGTGGTGCCTTTCAGCTGCCTACCATGGTAGTGTAAAAACTACTAAGAGAACTTTTTTCTGGCACCTTCCCCGGTGGAGTTGTGCAGGGGGTGTGTTTGGAACATTTTGTCACCAGCCGACTCCAAAATTCAGCGGTTCCCCCATCTCAGCCCAGAAAGCAGGTAGAACAACTTTTGTGGTGTCTTTCAGATGCCTACCGGAGCAATGTAAAAACTACCAGGAGAACTCCTCTCTGGCACCTTCCCCGGTGGAGTTGTGCATGGGGTGTGTTAGGAACATTTTGTCACCCGGCCGAGTCCAAAATTCAGTGGTTCCCCCATCTCAGCCCAGAAAGCAGGTAGAACAACTTTTGTGGTGCCTTTCAGGTGCCTACCAAGGTAGTGTAAAAACTACCAGGAGAACTCCTCTCTGGCACCTTCCCCGGTGGAGTTGTGCAGGGGGTGTGTTTGGAACATTTTGTCACCAGCCGACTCCAAAATTCAGCGGTTCCCCCATCTCAGCCCAGAAAGCAGGTAGAACAACTTTTGTGGTGTCTTTCAGATGCCTACCGGAGCAATGTAAAAACTACCAGGAGAACTCCTGTCTGGCACCTTCCCCGGTGGAGTTGTGCAGGGGGGTGTGTTTGGAACATTTTGTCACCAGCCGAGTCCAAAATTCAGCTGTTCCCCATCTCAGCCCAGAAAGCAGGTAGAACAACTTTTGTGGTGTCTTTCAGATGCCTACCAAGGTAGTGTAAAAACTACTAAGAGAACTCTTGTCTGGCACCTTCCCCGGTGGAGTTGTGCATGGGCTGTGTTTGGAACATTTTGTCACCGGCCGACTCCAAAATTCAGCGGTTCCCCATCTCAGCCCAGAAAGCAGGTAAAACAACTTTTGTGGTGTCTTTCAGGTGCCTACCAAGGTAGTGTAAAAACTACTAAGAGAACTCCTGTCTGGCACCTTCCCCGGTGGAGTTGTGCAGGGGGTGTGTTTGGAACATTTTGTCACCAGCCGAGTCCAAAATTCAGCGTTTCCCCATCTCAGCCCATAAAGCAGGTAGAACAACTTTTGTGGTGCCTTTCAGGTGCCTTCCAAGGTAGTGTAAAAACTACCAGGAGAACTCCTGTCTGGCACCTTCCCCGGTGGAGTTGTGCAGGGGGTGTGTTTGGAACATTTTGTCAGCAGCCGAGTCCAAAATTCAGCTGTTCCCCATCTCACCCCAGAAAGCAGGTAGAACAACTTTTGTGGTGTCTTTCAGATGCCTACCAAGGTAGTGTAAAAACTATTAAGAGAACTCCTGTCTGGCACCTTCCCCGGTGGAGTTGTGCATGGGGTGTGTTTGGAACATTTTGTCACCAGCCGAGTCCAAAATTCAGCGGTTCCCCATCTCAGCCCAGAAAGCAGGTAGAACAACTTTTGTGGTGCCTTTCAGCTGCCTACCATGGTAGTGTAAAAACTACTAAGAGAACTCCTGTCTGGCACCTTCCCCGGTGGAGTTGTGCAGGGGGTGTGTTTGGAACATTTTGTCACCAGCCGACTCCAAAATTCAGCGGTTCCCCATCTCAGCCCAGAAAGCAGGTAGAACAACTTTTGTGGTGTCTTTCAGATGCCTACCGGAGCAATGTAAAAACTACCAGGAGAACTCCTCTCTGGCACCTTCCCCGGTGGAGTTGTGCATGGGGTGTGTTAGGAACATTTTGTCACCGGCCGAGTCCAAAATTCAGTGGTTCCCCATCTCAGCCCAGAAAGCAGGTAGAACAACTTTTGTAGTGTCGTTTTGATGCCTACCGGAGCAATGTAAAAACTACCAACAGAATTCCTTCCTGGCACCTTCCCCGGTGGAGTTGTGCATGGGGTGTATTTATTAAAATTTTGTCACCAGCCGACTCCAAAATTCAGCTGCTCCCCATCTCAGCCCAGAAAGCAGGTAAAACAACTTTTGTGGTGCCTTTTAGCTGCCTACCAAGGTAGTGTAAAAACTACCAGGAGAACTCTTGTCTGGCACCTTCCCCGGTGGAGTTGTGCAGGGGGTGTGTTTGGAACATTTTGTCACCGCCCGACTCCAAAATTCAGCGGTTCCCCATCTCAGCCCAGAAAGCAGGTAGAACAACTTTTGTGGTGTCTTTCAGATGCCTACCAAGGTAGTGTAAAAACTATTAAGAGAACTCCAGTCTGGCACCTTCCCCGGTGGAGTTGTGCATGGGGTGTGTTTGGAACATTTTGTCACCGGCCGACTCCAAAATTCAGCGGTTCCCCATCTCAGCCCAGAAGGCAGGTAGAACAACTTTTGTGGTGTCTTTCAGCTGCCTACCAAGGTAGTGTAAAAACTACTAAGAGAACTCTTGTCTGGCACCTTCCCCGGTGGAGTTGTGCATGGGGTGTGTTTGGAACATTTTGTCACCAGCCGAGTCCAAAATTCAGCGGTTCCCCATCTCAGCCCAGAAAGCAGGTAGAACAACTTTTGTGGTGTCTTTTTGATGCCTACCGGAGCAATGTAAAAACTACCAACAGAATTCCTTCCTGGCACCTTCGCTAGTGGAGTTGTGCATGGGGTGTATTTATTAAAATTTTGTCACCAGCCGAGTCCAAAATTCAGCGGTTCCCCATCTCAGCCCAGAAAGCAGGTAGAACAACTTTTGTGGTGTCTTTCAGATGCCTACCGGAGCAATGTAAAAACTACCAGGAGAACTCCTGTCTGGCACCTTCCCCGGTGGAGTTGTGCAGGGGGTGTGTTTGGAACATTTTGTCACCAGCCGAGTCCAAAATTCAGCGGTTCCCCATCTCAGCCAAGAAAGCAGGTAGAACAACTTTTGTAGTGTCTTTTTGATGCCTACCGGAGCAATGTAAAAACTACCAACAGAATTCCTTCCTGGCACCTACGCTAGTGGAGTTGTGCATGGGGTGTATTTATTAAAATTTTGTCACCAGCCGAGTCCAAAATTCAGCGGTTCCCCATCTCAGCCCAGAAAGCAGGTAAAACAACTTTTGTGGTGTCTTTCAGGTGCCTACCAAGGTAGTGTAAAAACTACCAGGAGAACTCTTGTCTGGACCTTCCCTGGTGGAGTTGTGCATGGGGTGTGTTTGGAACATTTTGTCACCAGCCGAGTCCAAAATTCAGCTGCTCCCCATCTCAGCCCAGAAAGCAGGTAGAACAACTTTTATGGTGTCTTTCAGATGCCTACCAAGGTAGTGTAAAAACTATTAAGAGAACTCCTGTCTGGCACCTTCCCCGTTGGAGTTGCGCATGGGCTGTGTTTGGAACATTTTGTCACCAGCCGAGTCCAAAATTCAGCTGTTCCCCATCTCAGCCCAGAAAGCAGGTAGAACAACTTTTGTGGTGTCTTTTTGATGCCTACCGGAGCAATGTAAAAACTACCCACAGAATTCCTTCCTGGCACCTTCGCTAGTGGAGTTGTGCATGGGGTGTATTTATTAAAATTTTGTCACCAGCCGAGTCCAAAATTCAGCGGTTCCCCATCTCAGCCCAGAAAGCAGGTAGAACAACTTTTGTGGTGTCTTTCAGATGCCTACCAAGGTAGTGTAAAAACTATTAAGAGAACTCCTGTCTGGCACCTTCCCCGGTGGAGTTGTGCATGGGGTGTGTTTGGAACATTTTGTCACCGGCCGAGTCCAAAATTCAGCGGTTCCCCATCTCAGCCCAGAAAGCAGGTAGAACAACTTTTGTGGTGTCTTTCAGATGCCTACCGGAGCAATGTAAAAACTACCAGGAGAACTCTTGTCTGGCACCTTCCCCGGTGGAGTTGTGCATGGGGTGTGTTTGGAACATTTTGTCACCAGCCGAGTCCAAAATTCAGCGGTTCCCCATCTCAGCCCAGAAAGCAGGTAGAACAACTTTTGTGGTGCCTTTCAGCTGCCTACCATGGTAGTGTAAAAACTACCAGGAGAACTCTTGTCTGGCACCTTCCCCGGTGGAGTTGTGCATGGGGTGTGTTTGGAACATTTTGTCACCAGCCGAGTCCAAAATTCAGCGGTTCCCCATCTCAGCCCAGAAAGCAGATAGAACAACTTTTGTGGTGTCTTTCAGATGCCTACCGGAGCAATGTAAAAACTACCAGGAGAACTCCTCTCTGGCACCTTCCCCGGTGGAGTTGTGCATGGGCTGTGTTTGGAACATTTTGTCACCGGCCGAGTCCAAAATTCAGCGGTTCCCCATCTCAGCCCAGAAAGCAGGTAGAACAACTTTTGTAGTGTCTTTTTGATGCCTACCGGAGCAATGTAAAAACTACCAAGAGAATTCCTTCCTGGCACCTTCGCTAGTGGAGTTGTGCATGGGGTGTATTTATTAAAATTTTGTCACCAGCCGAGTCCAAAATTTAGATGTTCCCCATCTCAGCCCAGAAAGCAGGTAGAACAACTTTTGTGGTGCCTTTCAGGTGCCTACCAAGGTAGTGTAAAAACTACCAGGAGAACTCTTGTCTGGCACATTCCCCGGTGGAGTTGTGCAGGGGGTGTGTTTGGAACATCTTGTCACCAGCCGACTCCAAAATTCAGCTGTTCCCCATCTCAGCCCAGAAAGCAGGTAGAACAACTTTTGTGGTGCCTTTCAAATGCCTACCAAGGTAGTGTAAAAACTAGCAAGAGAACTCTTGTCTGGCACCTTCCCCGGTGGAGTTGTGCATGGGGTGTGTTTGGAACATTTTGTCACCAGCCGACTCCAAAATTCAGCTGTTCCCCATCTCAGCCCAGAAAGCAGGTAAAACAACTTTTGTGGTGTCTTTCAGGTGCCTACCAAGGTAGTGTAAAAACTATCAAGAGAACTCTTGTCTGGCACCTTCCCCGGTGGAGTTGTGCATGGGGTGTGTTTGGAACATTTTGTCACCAGCCGAGTCCAAAATTCAGCGGTTCCCCATCTCAGCCCAGAAAGCAGGAAGAAAAAACTTTTGTGGTGTCTTTCAGGTGCCTACCAAGGTAGTGTAAAAACTACCAGGAGAACTCCTTTCTGGCACCTTCCCCGGTGGAGTTGTGCATGGGGTGTTTTTGGAACATTTCGTCACCAGCCGACTCCAAAATTCAGCGGTTCCCCATCTCAGCCCATAAAGCAGGTAGAACAACTTTTGTGGTGCCTTTCAGCTGCCTACCAAGGTAGTGTAAAAACTATCAAGAGAACTCCTGTCTGGCACCTTCCCCGGTGGAGTTGTGCAGGGGGTGTGTTTGGAACATTTTGTCACCAGCCGAGTCCAAAATTCAGCGGTTCCCCATCTCAGCCCAGAAAGCAGGTAGAACAACTTTTGTGGTGTCTTTCAGATGCCTACCGGAGCAATGTAAAAACTATCAACAGAACTCGTTTCTGGCACCTTCCCCGGTGGAGTTGTGCAGGGGGTGTGTTTGGAACATTTTGTCACCAGCCGACTCCAAAATTCAGCTGTTCCCCATCTCAGCCCAGAAAGCAGGTAGAACAACTTTTGTGGTGTCTTTCAGATGCCTACCAAGGTAGTGTAAAAACTACTAAGAGAACTCTTGTCTGGCACCTTCCCCGGTGGAGTTGTGCATGGGCTGTGTTTGGAACATTTTGTCACCGGCCGACTCCAAAATTCAGCGGTTCCCCATCTCAGCCCAGAAAGCAGGTAAAACAACTTTTGTGGTGTCTTTCAGGTGCCTACCAAGGTAGTGTAAAAACTACTAAGAGAACTCCTGTCTGGCACCTTCCACGGTGGAGTTGTGCAGGGGGTGTGTTCGGAACATTTTGTCACCAGCCGAGTCCAAAATTCAGCGGTTCCCCATCTCAGCCCAGAAAGCAGGTAGAACAACTTTTGTGGTGCCTTTCAGCTGCCTACCATGGTAGTGTAAAAACTACTAAGAGAACTCCTGTCTGGCACCTTCCCCGGTGGAATTGTGCAGGGGGTGTGTTTGGAACATTTTGTCACCAGCCGAGTCCAAAATTCAGCGGTTCCCCATCTCAGCCCAGAAAGCAGGTAGAACAACTTTTGTGGTGTCTTTCAGATGCCTACCGGAGCAATGTAAAAACTACCAGGAGAACTCCTCTCTGGCACCTTCCCCGGTGGAGTTGTGCATGGGCTGTGTTTGGAACATTTTGTCACCGGCCGAGTCCAAAATTCAGCGGTTCCCCATCTCAGCCCAGAAAGCAGGTAGAACAACTTTTGTAGTGTCTTTTTGATGCCTACCGGAGCAATGTAAAAACTACCAACAGAATTCCTTCCTGGCACCTTCCCCGGTGGAGTTGTGCATGGGGTGTATTTATTAAAATTTTGTCACCAGCCGAGTCCAAAATTCAGCGGTTCCCCATCTCAGCCCAGAAAGCAGGTAAAACAACTTTTGTGGTGTCTTTCAGGTGCCTACCAAGGTAGTGTAAAAACTACCAGGAGAACTCCTGTCTGGCACCTTCCCCGGTGGAGTTGTGCATGGGGTGTGTTTGGAACATTTTGTCACCAGCCGAGTCCAAAATTCAGCGGTTCCCCATCTCAGCCCAGAAAGCAGGAAGAAAAAACTTTTGTGGTGTCTTTCAGGTGCCTACCAAGGTAGTGTAAAAACTACCAGGAGAACTCCTTTCTGGCACCTTCCCCGGTGGAGTTGTGCATGGGGTGTTTTTGGAACATTTCGTCACCAGCCGACTCCAAAATTCAGCGTTTCCCCATCTCAGCCCAGAAAGCAGGTAGAACAACTTTTGTGGTGTCTTTCAGCTGCCTACCAAGGTAGTGTAAAAACTACCAAAAGAACTCCTGTCTGGCACCTTCCCCGGTGGAGTTGTGCATGGGGTGTGTTTGGAACATTTTGTCACCAGCCGAGTCCAAAATTCAGCGTTTCCCCATCTCAGCCCAGAAAGCAGGTAGAACAACTTTTGTGGTGTCTTTCAGCTGCCTACCAAGGTAGTGTAAAAACTACTAAGAGAACTCCTGTCTGGCACCTTCCCCGGTGGAGTTGTGCATGGGGTGTCTTTGGAACATTTTGTCACCGGCCGAGTCCAAAATTCAGCGATTCCCCATCTCAGCCCAGAAAGCAGATAGAACAACTTTTGTGGTGTCTTTCAGATGCCTACCGGAGCAATGTAAAAACTACCAGGAGAACTCCCGTCTGGCACCTTCCCCGGTGGAGTTGTGCATGGGGTGTGTTTGGAACATTTTGTCACCAGCCGACTCCAAAATTCAGCGGTTCCCCATCTCAGCCCAGAAAGCAGGTAGAACAACTTTTGTGGTGTCTTTCAGATGCCTACCAAGGTAGTGTAAAAACTATCAAGAGAACTCCTGTCTGGCACCTTCCCCGGTGGAGTTGTGCAGGGGGTGTGTTTGGAACATTTTGTCACCAGCCGAGTCCAAAATTCAGCGTTTCCCCATCTCAGCCCAGAAAGCAGGTAGAACAACTTTTGTGGTGTCTTTCAGCTGCCTAAAACTACTAAGAGAACTCCTGTCTGGCACCTTCCCCGGTGGAGTTGTGCAGGGGGTGTGTTTGGAACATTTTGTCACCGGCCGACTCCAAAATTCAGCGTTTCCCCATCTCAGCCCAGAAAGCAGGTAGAACAACTTTTGTGGTGTCTTTCAGATGCCTACCAAGGTAGTGTAAAAACTCTCAAGAGAACTCTTGTCTGGCACCTTCCCCGGTGGAGTTGTGCATGGGGTGTCTTTGGAACATTTTGTCACCAGCCGACTCCAAAATTCAGCGGTTCCCCATCTCAGCCCAGAAAGCAGGTAGAACAACTTTTGTGGTGTCTTTCAGATGCCTACCAGAGCAATGTAAAAACTACCAGGAGAACTCCTGTCTGGCACCTTCCCCGGTGGAGTTGTGCAGGGGGTGTGTTTGGAACATTTTGTCACCGGCCGAGTCCAAAATTCAGCGGTTCCCCATCTCAGCCCAGAAAGCAGGTAGAACAACTTTTGTGGTGCCTTTCAGGTGCCTACCAAGGTAGTGTAAAAACTACCAGGAGAACTCCTGTCTGGCACCTTCCCCGGTGGAGTTGTGCAGGGGGTGTGTTTGGAACATTTTGTCACCGGCCGAGTCCAAAATTCAGCGATTCCCCATCTCAGCCCAGAAAGCAGGTAGAACAACTTTTGTGCTGCCTTTCAGCTCCCTACCAAGGTAGTGTAAAAAATACTAAGAGAACTCCTGTCTGGCACCTTCCCCGGTGGAGTTGTGCAGGGGGTGTGTTTGGAACATTTTGTCACCAGCCGAGTCCAAAATTCAGCGTTTCCCCATCTCAGCCCAGAAAGCAGGTAGAACAACTTTTGTGGTGCCTTTCAGCTGCCTACCAAGGTAGTGTAAAAACTACTAAGAGAACTCCTGTCTGGCACCTTCCCCGGTGGAGTTGTGCATGGGGTGTCTTTGGAACATTTTGTCACCGGCCGAGTCCAAAATTCAGCGATTCCCCATCTCAGCCCAGAAAGCAGGTAGAACAACTTTTGTGGTGTCTTTCAGATGCCTACCGGAGCAATGTAAAAACTACCAGGAGAACTCCCGTCTGGCACCTTCCCCGGTGGAGTTGTGCAGGGGGTGTGTTTGGAACATTTTGTCACCAGCCGACTCCAAAATTCAGCGTTTCCCCATCTCAGCCCAGAAAGCAGGTAGAACAACTTTTGTGGTGTCTTTCAGATGCCTACCAAGGTAGTGTAAAAACTATCAAGAGAACTCCTGTCTGGCACCTTCCCCGGTGGAGTTGTGCAGGGGGTGTGTTTGGAACATTTTGTCACCAGCCGAGTCCAAAATTCAGCGTTTCCCCATCTCAGCCCAGAAAGCAGGTAGAACAACTTTTGTGGTGTCTTTCAGCTGCCTACCAAGGTAGTGTAAAAACTACTAAGAGAACTCCTGTCTGGCACCTTCCCCGGTGGAGTTGTGCAGGGGGTGTGTTTGGAACATTTTGTCACCGGCCGACTCCAAAATTCAGCGTTTCCCCATCTCAGCCCAGAAAGCAGGTAGAACAACTTTTGTGGTGTCTTTCAGATGCATACCAAGGTAGTGTAAAAACTCTCAAGAGAACTCTTGTCTGGCACCTTCCCCGGTGGAGTTGTGCATGGGGTGTCTTTGGAACATTTTGTCACCAGCCGACTCCAAAATTCAGCGGTTCCCCATCTCAGCCCAGAAAGCAGGTAGAACAACTTTTGTGGTGTCTTTCAGATGCCTACCAGAGCAATGTAAAAACTACCAGGAGAACTCCTGTCTGGCACCTTCCCCGGTGGAGTTGTGCAGGGGGGGTGTTTGGAACATTTTGTCACCAGCCGACTCCAAAATTCAGCGGTTCCCCATCTCAGCCCAGAAAGCAGGTAGAACAACTTTTGTGGTGTCTTTCAGATGCCTACCGGAGCAATGTAAAAACTACCAGGAGAACTCCTGTCTGGCACCTTCCCCGGTGGAGTTGTGCAGGGGGTGTGTTTGGAACATTTTGTCACCAGCCGAGTCCAAAATTCAGCGATTCCCCATCTCAGCCCAGAAAGCAGGTAGAACAACTTTTGTGGTGTCTTTTAGATGCCTACCAAGGTAGTGTAAAAACTACCAAGAGAACTCCTGCCTGGCACCTTCCCCGGTGGAGTTGTGCATGGGGTGTGTTTGGAACATTTTGTCACCGGCCGACTCCAAAATTCAGCGGTTCCCCATCTCAGCCCAGAAAGCAGGTAGAACAACTTTTGTGGTGTCTTTCAGCTCCCTACCGGAGCAATGTAAAAACTACCAGGAGAACTCCTGTCTGGCACCTTCCCCGGTGGAGTTGTGCATGGGGTGTGTTCGGAACATTTTGTCACCAGCCAAGTCCAAAAATTCAGCGGTTCCCCATCTCAGCCCAGAAAGCAGGTAGAACAACTTTTGTGGTGCCTTTCAGCTGCCTACCAAGGTAGTGTAAAAACTACCAAGAGAACTCCTGCCTGGCACCTTCCCCGGTGGAGTTGTGCATGGGGTGTCTTTGGAACATTTTGTCACCGGGCGACTCCAAAATTCAGCGGTTCCCCATCTCAGCCCAGAAAGCAGGTAGAACAACTTTTGTGGTGTCCTTTTGATGCCTACCGGAGCAATGTAAAAACTACCAACAGAGCTCGTCCCTGGCACCTTCGCTAGTGGAGTTGTGCATGGGGTGTGTTTGGAACATTTTGTCACCGGCCGACTCCAAAATTCAGCGGTTCCCCATCTCAGCCCAGAAAGCAGGTAGAACAACTTTTGTGGTGCCTTTTAGCTGCCTACCAAGGTAGTGTAAAAACTATTAAGAGAACTCCTGCCTGGCACCTTCCCCGGTGGAGTTGTGCATGGGGTGTGTTTGGAACATTTTGTCACCGGCCGAGTCCAAAACTCAGCGTTTCCCCATCTCAGCCCAGAAAGCAGGTAGAACAACTTTTGTGGTGTCTTTCAGATGCCTACCGGAGCAATGTAAAAACTACAGGAGAACTCCTGTCTGGCACCTTCCCCGGTGGAGTTGTGCATGGGGTGTGTTCGTAATATTTTGTCACCAGCCGTGTCCAAAAATTCAGCGGTTCCCCATCTCAGCCCAGAAAGCAGGTAGAACAACTTTTGTGGTGCCTTTCAAATGCCTACCAAGGTAGTGTAAAAACTACCAAGAGAACTCCTGCCTGGCACCTTCCCCGGTGGAGTTGTGCATGGGGTGTGTTCGGAACATTTTGTCACCGGCCGAGTCCAAAATTCAGCGGTTCCCCATCTCAGCCCAGAAAGCAGGTAGAACAACTTTTGTGGTGTCTTTCAGGTGCCTACCAAGGTAGTGTAAAAACTACCAGGAGAACTCCTGTCTGGCACCTTCGCTAGTGGAGTTGTGCATGGGGTGTGTTTGGAACATTTTGTCACCGGCCGACTCCAAAATTCAGCGGTTCCCCATCTCAGCCCAGAAAGCAGGTAGAACAACTTTTGTGGTGCCTTTCAGCTGCCTACCAAGGTAGTGTAAAAACTACTAAGAGAACTCCTGTCTGGCACCTTCCCCGGTGGAGTTGTGCAGGGGGTGTGTTTGGAACATTTTGTCACCGGCCGACTCCAAAATTCAGCGGTTCCCCATCTCAGCCCAGAAAGCAGGTAGAACAACTTTTGTGGTGTCTTTCAGATGCCTACCTGAGCAATGTAAAAACTACCAGGAGAACTCCTGTCTGGCACCTTCCCCGGTGGAGTTGTGCATGGGGTGTCTTTGGAACATTTTGTCACCGGCCGAGTCCAAAATTCAGCGATTCCCCATCTCAGCCCAGAAAGCAGGTAGAACAACTTTTGTGGTGCCTTTCAGGTGCCTACCAAGGTAGTGTAAAAACTACCAGGAGAACTCCTGTCTGGCACCTTCGCTAGTGGAGTTGTGCATGGGGTGTGTTTGGAACATTTTGTCACCGGCCGACTCCAAAATTCAGCGGTTCCCCATCTCAGCCCAGAAAGCAGGTAGAACATCTTTTGTGGTGTCTTTTAGATGCCTACCGGAGCAATGTAAAAACTACCAGGAGAACTCCTGTCTGGCACCTTCCCCGGTATAGTTGTGCAGGGGGTGTCTTTGGAACATTTTGTCACCGGCCGACTCCAAAATTCAGCTGTTCCCCATCTCAGCCCAGAAAGCAGATAGAACAACTTTTGTGGTGTCTTTCAGATGCCTACCGGAGCAATGTAAAAACTACCAGGAGAACTCCCGTCTGGCACCTTCCCCGGTGGAGTTGTGCAGGGGGTGTGTTTGGAACATTTTGTCACCAGCCGAGTCCAAAATTCAGCGGTTCCCCATCTCAGCCCAGAAAGCAGGTAGAACAACTTTTGTGGTGCCTTTCAGGTGCCTACCAAGGTAGTGTAAAAACTACTAAGAGAACTCCTGTCTGGCACCTTCCCCGGTGGAGTTGTGCAGGGGGTGTGTTTGGAACATTTTGTCACCGGCCGAGTCCAAAATTCAGCGGTTCCCCATCTCAGCCCAGAAAGCAGGTAGAACAACTTTTGTGGTGTCTTTCAGATGCCTACCAAGGTAGTGTAAAAACTATCAAGAGAACTCCTGTCTGGCACCTTCCCCGGTGGAGTTGTGCAGGGGGTGTGTTTGGAACATTTTGTCACCGGCCGAGTCCAAAATTCAGCGATTCCCCATCTCAGCCCAGAAAGCAGGTAGAACAACTTTTGTGCTGCCTTTCAGCTCCCTACCAAGGTAGTGTAAAAACTACTAAGAGAACTCCTGTCTGGCACCTTCCCCGGTGGAGTTGTGCATGGGGTGTGTTCGGAACATTTTGTCACCAGCCGAGTCCAAAAATTCAGCGGTTCCCCATCTCAGCCCAGAAAGCAGGTAGAACAACTTTTGTGGTGTCTTTCAGCTGCCTACCAAGGTAGTGTAAAAACTACCAAGAGAACTCCTGCCTGGCACCTTCCCCGGTGGAGTTGTGCATGGGGTGTGTTTGGAACATTTTGTCACCGGGCGACTCCAAAATTCAGCGGTTCCCCATCTCAGCCCAGAAAGCAGGTAGAACAACTTTTGTGGTGCCTTTCAGGTGCCTACCAAGGTAGTGTAAAAACTACTAAGAGAACTCCTGTCTGGCACCTTCCCCGGTGGAGTTGTGCATGGGGTGTCTTTGGAACATTTTGTCACTGGCCGAGTCCAAAATTCAGCGGTTCCCCATCTCAGCCCAGAAAGCAGGTAGAACAACTTTTGTGGTGTCTTTCAGATGCCTACCGGAGCAATGTAAAAACTACCAGGAGAACTCCTGTCTGGCACCTTCCCCGGTGGAGTTGTGCATGGGGTGTGTTTGGAACATTTTGTCACCAGCCGACTCCAAAATTCAGCGGATCCCCATCTCAGCCCAGAAAGCAGGTAGAACAACTTTTGTGGTGCCTTTCAAATGCCTACCAAGGTAGTGTAAAAACTACCAAGAGAACTCCTGCCTGGCACCTTCCCCGGTGGAGTTGTGCATGGGGTGTCTTTGGAACATTTTGTCACCGGCCGAGTCCAAAATTCAGCGATTCCCCATCTCAGCCCAGAAAGCAGGTAGAACAACTTTTGTGGTATCCTTTTGATGCCTACCGGAGCAATGTAAAAACTACCAACAGAGCTCGTCCCTGGCACCTTCCCCGGTGGAGTTGTGCATGGGGTGTGTTTGGAACATTTTGTCACCAGCCGACTCCAAAATTCAGCGGTTCCCCATCTCAGCCCAGAAAGCAGGTAGAACAACTTTTGTGGTGTCTTTCAGATGCCTACCGGAGCAATGTAAAAACTACCAGGAGAACTCCTGTCTGGCACCTTCCCCGGTGGAGTTGTGCAGGGGGTGTGTTTGGAACATTTTGTCACCAGCCGAGTCCAAAATTCAGCGATTCCCCATCTCAGCCCAGAAAGCAGGTAGAACAACTTTTGTGGTGTCTTTCAGATGCCTACCAAGGTAGTGTAAAAACTACCAAGAGAACTCCTGTCTGGCACCTTCCCCGGTGGAGTTGTGCATGGGGTGTGTTTGGAACATTTTGTCACCGGCCGACTCCAAAATTCAGCGGTTCCCCATCTCAGCCCAGAAAGCAGGTAGAACAACTTTTGTGGTGTCTTTCAGATGCCTACCAAGGTAGTGTAAAAACTACCAAGAGAACTCCTGCCTGGCACCTTCCCCGGTGGAGTTGTGCATTGGGTGTGTTTGGAACATTTTGTCACCGGGCGACTCCAAAATTCAGCGGTTCCCCATCTCAGCCCAGAAAGCAGGTAGAACAACTTTTGTGGTGTCCTTTTGATGCCTACCGGAGCAATGTAAAAACTACCAACAGAGCTCGTCCCTGGCACCTTCGCTAGTGGAGTTGTGCATGGGGTGTGTTTGGAACATTTTGTCACCGGCCGACTCCAAAATTCAGCGGTTCCCCATCTCAGCCCAGAAAGCAGGTAGAACAACTTTTGTGGTGCCTTTTAGCTGCCTACCAAGGTAGTGTAAAAACTATTAAGAGAACTCCTGCCTGGCACCTTCCCCGGTGGAGTTGTGCATGGGGTGTGTTTGGAACATTTTGTCACCGGCCGAGTCCAAAATTCAGCGTTTCCCCATCTCAGCCCAGAAAGCAGGTAGAACAACTTTTGTGGTGTCTTTCAGATGCCTACCGGAGCAATGTAAAAACTACAGGAGAACTCCTGTCTGGCACCTTCCCCGGTGGAGTTGTGCAGGGGGTGTGTTTGGAACATTTTGTCACCAGCCGAGTCCAAAATTCAGCGGTTCCCCATCTCAGCCCAGAAAGCAGGTAGAACAACTTTTGTGGTGCCTTTCAAATGCCTACCAAGGTAGTGTAAAAACTACCAAGAGAACTCCTGCCTGGCACCTTCCCCGGTGGAGTTGTGCATGGGGTGTGTTCGGAACATTTTGTCACCGGCCGACTCCAAAATTCAGCGGTTCCCCATCTCAGCCCAGAAAGCAGGTAGAACAACTTTTGTGGTGCCTTTCAGCTGCCTACCAAGGTAGTGTAAAAACTACCAGGAGAACTCCTGTCTGGCACCTTCCCCGGTGGAGTTGTGCAGGGGGTGTGTTTGGAACATTTTGTCACCGGCCGACTCCAAAATTCAGCGGTTCCCCATCTCAGCCCAGAAAGCAGGTAGAACATCTTTTGTGGTGTCTTTTAGATGCCTACCGGAGCAATGTAAAAACTACCAGGAGAACTCCTGTCTGGCACCTTCCCCGGTATAGTTGTGCAGGGGGTGTCTTTGGAACATTTTGTCACCGGCCGACTCCAAAATTCAGCGGTTCCCCATCTCAGCCCAGAAAGCAGATAGAACAACTTTTGTGGTGTCTTTCAGATGCCTACCGGAGCAATGTAAAAACTACCAGGAGAACTCCCGTCTGGCACCTTCCCCGGTGGAGTTTTGCAGGGGGTGTGTTTGGAACATTTTGTCACCAGCCGAGTCCAAAATTCAGCGGTTCCCCATCTCAGCCCAGAAAGCAGGTAGAACAACTTTTGTGGTGCCTTTCAGGTGCCTACCAAGGTAGTGTAAAAACTACTAAGAGAACTCCTGTCTGGCACCTTCCCCGGTGGAGTTGTGCAGGGGGTGTGTTTGGAACATTTTGTCACCGGCCGAGTCCAAAATTCAGCGGTTCCCCATCTCAGCCCAGAAAGCAGGTAGAACAACTTTTGTGGTGTCTTTCAGATGCCTACCAAGGTAGTGTAAAAACTATCAAGAGAACTCCTGTCTGGCACCTTCCCCGGTGGAGTTGTGCAGGGGGTGTGTTTGGAACATTTTGTCACCGGCCGAGTCCAAAATTCAGCGATTCCCCATCTCAGCCCAGAAAGCAGGTAGAACAACTTTTGTGCTGCCTTTCAGCTCCCTACCAAGGTAGTGTAAAAACTACTAAGAGAACTCCTGTCTGGCACCTTCCCCGGTGGAGTTGTGCATGGGGTGTGTTCGGAACATTTTGTCACCAGCCGAGTCCAAAAATTCAGCGGTTCCCCATCTCAGCCCAGAAAGCAGGTAGAACAACTTTTGTGGTGTCTTTCAGCTGCCTACCAAGGTAGTGTAAAAACTACCAAGAGAACTCCTGCCTGGCACCTTCCCCGGTGGAGTTGTGCATGGGGTGTGTTTGGAACATTTTGTCACCGGGCGACTCCAAAATTCAGCGGTTCCCCATCTCAGCCCAGAAAGCAGGTAGAACAACTTTTGTGGTGCCTTTCAGGTGCCTACCAAGGTAGTGTAAAAACTACTAAGAGAACTCCTGTCTGGCACCTTCCCCGGTGGAGTTGTGCATGGGGTGTCTTTGGAACATTTTGTCACTGGCCGAGTCCAAAATTCAGCGGTTCCCCATCTCAGCCCAGAAAGCAGGTAGAACAACTTTTGTGGTGTCTTTCAGATGCCTACCGGAGCAATGTAAAAACTACCAGGAGAACTCCTGTCTGGCACCTTCCCCGGTGGAGTTGTGCATGGGGTGTGTTTGGAACATTTTGTCACCAGCCGACTCCAAAATTCAGCGGATCCCCATCTCAGCCCAGAAAGCAGGTAGAACAACTTTTGTGGTGCCTTTCAAATGCCTACCAAGGTAGTGTAAAAACTACCAAGAGAACTCCTGCCTGGCACCTTCCCCGGTGGAGTTGTGCAGGGGGTGTGTTTGGAACATTTTGTCACCGGCCGAGTCCAAAATTCAGCGATTCCCCATCTCAGCCCAGAAAGCAGGTAGAACAACTTTTGTGGTATCCTTTTGATGCCTACCGGAGCAATGTAAAAACTACCAACAGAGCTCGTCCCTGGCACCTTCGCTAGTGGAGTTGTGCATGGGGTGTGTTTGGAACATTTTGTCACCGGCCGACTCCAAAATTCAGCGGTTCCCCATCTTAGCCCAGAAAGCAGGTAGAACAACTTTTGTGGTGTCTTTCAGATGCCTACCGGAGCAATGTAAAAACTACCAGGAGAACTCCTGTCTGGCACCTTCCCCGGTGGAGTTGTGCAGGGGGTGTGTTTGGAACATTTTGTCACCGGCCGAGTCCAAAATTCAGCGGTTCCCCATCTCAGCCCAGAAAGCAGGTAGAACAACTTTTGTGGTGTCTTTCAGCTGCCTACCGGAGCAATGTAAAAACTACCAGGAGAACTCCTGTCTGGCACCTTCCCCGGTGGAGTTGTGCATGGGGTGTGTTTGGAACATTTTGTCACCAGCCGACTCCAAAATTCAGCGGATCCCCATCTCAGCCCAGAAAGCAGGTAGAACAACTTTTGTGGTGCCTTTCAAATGCCTACCAAGGTAGTGTAAAAACTACCAAGAGAACTCCTGCCTGGCACCTTCCCCGGTGGAGTTGTGCAGGGGGTGTGTTTGGAACATTTTGTCACCGGCCGAGTCCAAAATTCAGCGATTCCCCATCTCAGCCCAGAAAGCAGGTAGAACAACTTTTGTGGTATCCTTTTGATGCCTACCGGAGCAATGTAAAAACTACCAACAGAGCTCGTCCCTGGCACCTTCGCTAGTGGAGTTGTGCATGGGGTGTGTTTGGAACATTTTGTCACCGGCCGACTCCAAAATTCAGCGGTTCCCCATCTTAGCCCAGAAAGCAGGTAGAACAACTTTTGTGGTGTCTTTCAGATGCCTACCGGAGCAATGTAAAAACTACCAGGAGAACTCCTGTCTGGCACCTTCCCCGGTGGAGTTGTGCAGGGGGTGTGTTTGGAACATTTTGTCACCGGCCGAGTCCAAAATTCAGCGGTTCCCCATCTCAGCCCAGAAAGCAGGTAGAACAACTTTTGTGGTGTCTTTCAGCTGCCTACCAAGGTAGTGTAAAAACTATCAAGAGAACGCTTGTCTGGCACATTCCCCGGTGGAGTTGTGCAGGGGGTGTCTTTGGAACATTTTGTCACCGGCCGAGTCCAAAATTCAGCGATTCCCCATCTCAGCCCAGAAAGCAGATAGAACAACTTTTGTGGTGTCTTTCAGATGCCTACCGGAGCAATGTAAAAACTACCAGGAGAACTCCTGTCTGGCACCTACCCCGGTGGAGTTGTGCAGGGGGTGTGTTTGGAACATTTTGTCACCAGCCGACTCCAAAATTCAGCGATTCCCCATCTCAGCCCAGAAAGCAGATAGAACAACTTTTGTGGTGCCTTTCAGCTGCCTACCAAGGTAGTGTAAAAACTATTAAGAGAACTCCTGTCTGGCACCTTCCCCGGTGGAGTTGTGCAGGGGGTGTGTTTGGAACATTTTGTCACCGGCCGAGTCCAAAATTCAGCGTTTCCCCATCTCAGCCCAGAAAGCAGGTAGAACAACTTTTGTGGTGTCTTTCAGCTGCCTACCGGAGCAATGTAAAAACTACCAAGAGAACTCCTGTCTGGCACCTTCCCCGGTGGAGTTGTGCATGGGGTGTGTTCGGAACATTTTGTCACCAGCCGAGTCCAAAAATTCAGCGGTTCCCCATCTCAGCCCAGAAAGCAGGTAGAACAACTTTTGTGGTGTCTTTCAGCTGCCTACCAAGGTAGTGTAAAAACTACCAAGAGAACTCCTGCCTGGCACCTTCCCCGGTGAAGTTGTGCATGGGGTGTGTTCGGAACATTTTGTCACCAGCCGAGTCCAAAATTCAGCGGTTCCCCATCTCAGCCCAGAAAGCAGGTAGAACAACTTTTGTGGTGCCTTTCAGCTGCCTACCAAGGTAGTGTAAAAACTACTAAGAGAACTCCTGTCTGGCACCTTCCCCGGTGGAGTTTTGCAGGGGGTGTGTTTGGAACATTTTGTCACCGGCCGAGTCCAAAATTCAGCGATTCCCCATCTCAGACCAGAAAGCAGGTAGAACAACTTTTGTGGTGTCTTTCAGATGCCTACCGGAGCAATGTAAAAACTACCAGGAGAACTCCTGTCTGGCACCTTCCCCGGTGGAGTTGTGCAGGGGGTGTGTTTGGAACATTTTGTCTCTGGCCGAGTCCAAAATTCAGCGGTTCCCCATCTCAGCCCAGAAAGGAGGTAGAACAACTTTTGTGGTGCCTTTCAAATGCCTACCAAGGTAGTGTAAAAACTACCAAGAGAACTCCTGCCTGGCACCTTCCCCGGTGGAGTTGTGCATGGGGTGTGTTTGGAACATTTTGTCACCGGCCGAGTCCAAAATTCAGCGGTTCCCCATCTCAGCCCACAAAGCAGGTAGAACAACTTTTGTGGTGCCTTTCAGGTGCCTACCAAGGTAGTGTAAAAACTACCAGGAGAACTCCTGTCTGGCACCTTCGCTAGTGGAGTTGTGCATGGGGTGTGTTTGGAACATTTTGTCACCGGCCGACTCCAAAATTCAGCGGTTCCCCATCTCAGCCCAGAAAGCAGGTAGAACAACTTTTGTGGTGTCTTTCAGATGCCTAGCGGAGCAATGTAAAAACTACCAGGAGAACTCCTGTCTGGCACCTTCCCCGGTGGAGTTGTGCATGGGGTGTGTTTGGAACATTTTGTCACCGGCCGAGTCCAAAATTCAGCGATTCCCCATCTCAGCCCAGAAAGCAGGTAGAACAACTTTTGTGGTGCCTTTCAGGTGCCTACCAAGGTAGTGTAAAAACTACCAGGAGAACTCCTGTCTGGCACCTTCCCCGGTGGAGTTGTGCATGGGGTGTGTTTGGAACATTTTTTCACCGGCCGAGTCCAAAATTCAGCGATTCCCCATCTCAGCCCAGAAAGCAGGTAGAACAACTTTTGTGCTGCCTTTCAGCTCCCTACCAAGGTAGTGTAAAATCTACCAGGAGAACTCCTGTCTGGCACCTTCCCCGGTGGAGTTGTGCATGGGGTGTGTTTGGAACATTTTGTCACCGGCCGAGTCCAAAATTCAGCGATTCCCCATCTCAGCCCAGAAAGCAGGTAGAACAACTTTTGTGGTGTCTTTCAGATGCCTACCGGAGCAATGTAAAAACTACCAGGAGAACTCCCGTCTGGCACCTTCCCCGGTGGAGTTGTGCATGGGGTGTGTTTGGAACATTTTGTCACCGGCCGAGTCCAAAATTCAGCTGTTCCCCATCTCAGCCCAGAAAGCAGGTAGAACAACTTTTGTGGTGCCTTTCAAATGCCTACCAAGGTAGTGTAAAAACTACCAAGAGAACTCCTGCCTGGCACCTTCCCCGGTGGAGTTGTGCATGGGGTGTGTTTGGAACATTTTGTCACCGGCCGACTCCAAAATTCAGCGGTTCCCCATCTCAGCCCAGAAAGCAGGTAGAACAACTTTTGTGGTGCCTTTCAGGTGCCTACCAAGGTAGTGTAAAATCTACCAGGAGAACTCCTGTCTGGCACCTTCCCCGGTGGAGTTGTGCATGGGGTGTCTTTGGAACATTTTGTCACCAGCCGAGTCCAAAATTCAGCGGTTCCCCATCTCAGCCCAGAAAGCAGGTAGAACAACTTTTGTGGTGTCTTTCAGATGCCTACCGGAGCAATGTAAAAACTACCAGGAGAACTCCTGTCTGGCACCTTCCCCGGTGGAGTTGTGCAGGGGGTGTGTTTGGAACATTTTGTCACCAGCCGAGTCCAAAATTCAGCGTTTCCCCATCTCAGCCCAGAAAGCAGGTAGAACAACTTTTGTGGTGTCTTTTAGATGCCTACCAAGGTAGTGTAAAAACTACTAAGAGAACTCCTGTCTGGCACCTTCCCCGGTGGAGTTGTGCATGGGGTGTCTTTGGAACATTTTTTCACCGGCCGAGTCCAAAATTCAGCGATTCCCCATCTCAGCCCAGAAAGCAGGTAGAACAACTTTTGTGGTGTCTTTCAGATGCCTACCGGAGCAATGTAAAAACTACCAGGAGAACTCCCGTCTGGCACCTTCCCCGGTGGAATTGTGCATGGGGTGTGTTTGGAACATTTTGTCACCAGCCGAGTCCAAAATTCAGCGTTTCCCCATCTCAGCCCAGAAAGCAGGTAGAACAACTTTTTTGGTGTCTTTCAGATGCCTACCGGAGCAATGTAAAAACTACCAGGAGAACTCCTGTCTGGCACCTTCCCCGGTGGAGTTGTGCAGGGGGTGTGTTTGGAACATTTTGTCACCGGCCGAGTCCAAAATTCAGCTGTTCCCCATCTCAGCCCAGAAAGCAGGTAGAACAACTTTTGTAGTGTCTTTCAGATGCCTACCGGAGCAATGTAAAAACTACCAGGAGAACTCCTGTCTGGCACCTTCCCCGGTGGAGTTGTGCAGGGGGTGTGTTTGGAACATTTTGTCACCAGCCGACTCCAAAATTCAGCGTTTCCCCATCTCAGCCCAGAAAGCAGGTAGAACAACTTTTGTGGTGTCTTTCAGATGCCTACCAAGGTAGTGTAAAAACTATCAAGGGAACGCTTGTCTGGCACATTCCCCGGTGGAGTTGTGCATGGGGTGTCTTTGGAACATTTTGTCACCGGCCGAGTCCAAAATTCAGCGGTTCCCCATCTCAGCCCAGAAAGCAGGTAGAACAACTTTTGTGGTGTCTTTCAGCTGCCTACCGGAGCAATGTAAAAACTACCAGGAGAACTCCTGTCTGGCACCTTCCCCGGTGGAGTTGTGCATGGGGTGTGTTCGGAACATTTTGTCACCAGCCGAGTCCAAAAATTCAGCGTTTCCCCATCTCAGCCCAGAAAGCAGGTAGAACAACTTTTGTGGTGTCTTTCAGCTGCCTACCAAGGTAGTGTAAAAACTACCAAGAGAACTCCTGCCTGGCACCTTCCCCGGTGGAGTTGTGCATGGGGTGTGTTTGGAACATTTTGTCACCGGGCGACTCCAAAATTCAGCGGTTCCCCATCTCAGCCCAGAAAGCAGGTAGAACAACTTTTGCGGTGCCTTTCAGGTGCCTACCAAGGTAGTGTAAAAACTATTAAGAGAACTCCTGTCTGGCACCTTCCCCGGTGGAGTTGTGCATGGGGTGTCTTTGGAACATTTTGTCACTGGCCCAGTCCAAAATTCAGCGGTTCCCCATCTCAGCCCAGAAAGCAGGTAGAACAACTTTTGTGGTGTCTTTCAGATGCCTACCGGAGCAATGTAAAAACTACCAGGAGAACTCCTGTCTGGCACCTTCCCCGGTGGAGTTGTGCATGGGGTGTGTTTGGAACATTTTGTCACCAGCCGACTCCAAAATTCAGCGGATCCCCATCTCAGCCCAGAAAGCAGGTAGAACAACTTTTGTGGTGCCTTTCAAATGCCTACCAAGGTAGTGTAAAATCTACCAAGAGAACTCCTGTCTGGCACCTTCCCCGGTGGAGTTGTGCATGGGGTGTGTTTGGAACATTTTGTCACCGGCCGAGTCCAAAATTCAGCGGTTCCCCATCTCAGCCCAGAAAGCAGGTAGAACAACTTTTGTGGTGTCTTTCAGCTGCCTACCGGAGCAATGTAAAAACTACCAACAGAGCTCGTCCCTGGCACCTTCGCTAGTGGAGTTGTGCATGGGGTGTGTTTGGAACATTTTGTCACCGGCCGACTCCAAAATTCAGCGGTTCCCCATCTCAGCCCAGAAAGCAGGTAGAACAACTTTTGTAGTGTCTTTCAGATGCCTACCGGAGCAATGTAAAAACTAGCAGGAGAACTCCTGTCTGGCACCTTCCCCGGTGGAGTTGTGCAGGGGGTGTGTTCGGAACATTTTGTCACCAGCCGAGTCCAAAAATTCAGCGGTTCCTCATCTCAGCCCAGAAAGCAGGTAGAACAACTTTTGTGGTGTCTTTCAGATGCCTACCAAGGTAGTGTAAAAACTACCAAGAGAACTCCTGCCTGGCACCTTCCCCGGTGGAGTTGTGCATGGGGTGTGTTTGGAACATTTTGTCACCGGCCGAGTCCAAAATTCAGCGGTTCCCCATCTCAGCCCAGAAAGCAGGTAGAACAACTTTTGTGGTGCCTTTCAGGTGCCTACCAATGTAGTGTAAATACTACTAAGAGAACTCCTGTCTGGCACCTTCCCCGGTGGAGTTGTGCATGGGGTGTGTTTGGAACATTTTGTCACCGGCCGAGTCCAAAATTCAGCGGTTCCCCATCTCAGCCCAGAAAGCAGGTAGAACAACTTTTGTGGTGTCTTTCAGCTGCCTACCGGAGCAATGTAAAAACTACCGACAGAGCTCATCCCTGGCACCTTCGCTAGTGGAGTTGTGCATGGGGTGTGTTTGGAACATTTTGTCACCGGCCGACTCCAAAATTCAGCGGTTCCCCATCTCAGCCCAGAAAGCAGGTAGAACAACTTTTGTGGTGTCTTTCAGATGCCTACCGGAGCAATGTAAAAACTACCAGGAGAACTCCTGTCTGGCACCTTCCCCGGTGGAGCTGTGCAGGGGGTGTGTTTGGAACATTTTGTCACCAGCCGAGTCCAAAATTCAGCGTTTCCCCATCTCAGCCCAGAAAGCAGGTAGAACAACTTTTGTGGTGCCTTTCAGCTGCCTACCAAGGTAGTGTAAAAACTACTAAGAGAACTCCTGTCTGGCACCTTCCCCGGTGGAGTTGTGCATGGGGTGTCTTTGGAACATTTTGTCACCGGCCGAGTCCAAAATTCAGCGATTCCCCATCTCAGCCCAGAAAGCAGGTAGAACATCTTTTGTGGTGTCTTTCAGATGCCTACCGGAGCAATGTAAAAACTACCAGGAGAACTCCTGTCTGGCACTTCCCCGGTATAGTTGTGCAGGGGGTTTCTTTGGAACATTTTGTCACCAGCCGAGTCCAAAATTCAGCTGTTCCCCATCTCAGCCCAGAAAGCAGGTAGAACAACTTTTGTGGTGTCTTTCAAATGCCTACCAAGGTAGTGTAAAAACTACTAAGAGAACGCTTGTCTGGCACCTTCCCCGGTGGAGTTGTGCAGGGGGTGTGTTTGGAACATTTTGAAACCGGCCGAGTCCAAAATTCAGCGATTCCCCATCTCAGCCCAGAAAGCAGGTAGAACAACTTTTGTGGTGCCTTTCACGTGCCTACCAAGGTAGTGTAAAAACTACCAGGAGAACTCCTGTCTGGCACCTTCCCCGGTGGAGTTGTGCATGGGGTGTGTTTGGAACATTTTGTCACCGGCCGAGTCCAAAATTCAGCGATTCCCCATCTCAGCCCAGAAAGCAGGTAGAACAACTTTTGTGGTGCCTTTCAGCTCCCTACCAAGGTAGTGTAAAATCTACCAGGAGAACTCCTGTCTGGCACCTTCCCCGGTGGAGTTGTGCAGGGGGTGTGTTTGGAACATTTTGTCACCGGCCGAGTCCAAAATTCAGCGGTTCCCCATCTCAGCCCAGAAAGCAGGTAGAACAACTTTTGTGGTGTCTTTCAGATGCCTACCAAGGTAGTGTAAAAACTACTAAGAGAACTCCTGTCTGGCACCTTCCCCGGTGGAGTTGTGCATGGGATGTCTTTGGAACATTTTGTCACCGGCCGAGTCCAAAATTCAGCGATTCCCCATCTCAGCCCAGAAAGCAGATAGAACAACTTTTGTGGTGTCTTTCAGATGCCTACCGGAGCAATGTAAAAACTACCAGGAGAACTCCCGTCTGGCACCTTCCCCGGTGGAGTTGTGCAGGGGGTGTGTTTGGAACATATCGTCACCAGCCGACTCCAAAATTCAGCGTTTCCCCATCTCAGCCCAGAAAGCAGGTAGAACAACTTTTGTGGTGTCTTTCAGATGCCTACCAAGGTAGTGTAAAAACTATCAAGAGAACTCCTGTCTGGCACCTTCCCCGGTGGAGTTGTGCATGGGGTGTGTTTGGAACATTTTGTCACCAGCCGAGTCCAAAAATTCAGCGGTTCCCCATCTCAGCCCAGAAAGCAGGGTAGAACAACTTTTGTGGTGTCTTTCAGCTGCCTACCAAGGTAGTGGTAAAAACTACCAAGAGAACTCCTGCCTGGCACCTTCCCCGGTGGAGTTGTGCATGGGGTGTCTTTGGAACATTTTGTCACTGGCCGAGTCCAAAATTCAGCGGTTCCCCATCTCAGCCCAGAAAGCAGGTAGAACAACTTTTGTGGTGCCTTTCAAATGCCTACCAAGGTAGTGTAAAAACTACCAAGAGAACTCCTGCCTGGCACCTTCCCCGGTGGAGTTGTGCATGGGGTGTCTTTGGAACATTTTGTCACCGGCCGAGTCCAAAATTCAGCGATTCCCCATCTCAGGCCAGAAAGCAGGTAGAACAACTTTTGTGGTGTCCTTTTGATGCCTACCGGAGCAATGTAAAAACTACCAACAGAGCTCGTCCCTGGCACCTTCGCTAGTGGAGTTGTGCATGGGGTGTGTTTGGAACATTTTGTCACCAGCAGAGTCCAAAATTCAGCGGTTCCCCATCTCAGCCCAGAAAGCAGGTAGAACAACTTTTGTGGTGCCTTTCAGCTGCCTACCAAGGTAGTGTAAAAACTACCAGGGAACTCCTGTCTGGCACCTTCCCCGGTGGAGTTGTGCATGGGGTGTGTTTGGAACATTTTGTCACCGCCGACTCCAAAATTCAGCGGTTCCCCATCTCAGCCCAGAAAGCAGGTAGAACAACTTTTGTGGTGCCTTTCAGCTGCCTACCAAGGTAGTGTAAAAACTACTAAGAGAACTCCTCTCTGGAACCTTCCCCGGTGGAGTTGTGCATGGGGTGTGTTTGGAACATTTTGTCACCGGCCGAGTCCAAAATGTAGCGGTTCCCCATCTCAGCCCAGAAAGCAGGTAGAACAACTTTTGTGGTGTCTTTCAGATGCCTACCAGAGCAATGTAAAAACTACCAGGAGAACTCCTGTCTGGCACCTTCCCCGGTGGAGTTGTGCATGGGGTGTGTTTGGAACATTTTGTCACCAGCCGACTCTAAAATTCAGCGGTTCCCCATCTCAGCCCAGAAAGCAGGTAGAACAACTTTTGTGGTGCCTTTCAGGTGCCTACCAAGGTAGTGTAAAAACTACCAAGAGAACTCCTGCCTGGCACCTTCCCCGGTGGAGTTGTGCATGGGGTGTGTTTGGAACATTTTGTCACCGGCCGAGTCCAAAATTCAGCGATTCCCCATCTCAGCCCAGAAAGCAGGTAGAACAACTTTTGTGGTGTCCTTTTGATGCCTACCGGAGCAATGTAAAAACTACCAAAAGAGCTCGTCCCTGGCACCTTCCCCGGTGGAGTTGTGCATGGGGTGTGTTTGGAACATTTTGTCACCGGCCCGAGTCCAAAATTCAGCGGTTCCCCATCTCAGCCCAGAAAGCAGGTAGAACAACTTTTGTGGTGTCTTTCAGCTGCCTACCGGAGCAATGTAAAAACTACCAACAGAGCTCGTCCCTGGCACCTTCGCTAGTGGAGTTGTGCATGGGGGTGTGTTTGGAACATTTTGTCACCGGCCGACTCCAAAATTCAGCGGTTCCCCATCTCAGCCCAGAAAGCAGGTAGAACAACTTTTGTAGTGTCTTTCAGATGCCTACCGGAGCAATGTAAAAACTAGCAGGAGAACTCCTGTCTGGCACCTTCCCCGGTGGAGTTGTGCAGGGGGTGTGTTCGGAACATTTTGTCACCAGCCGAGTCCAAAAATTCAGCGGTTCCTCATCTCAGCCCAGAAAGCAGGTAGAACAACTTTTGTGGTGTCTTTCAGATGCCTACCAAGGTAGTGTAAAAACTACCAAGAGAACTCCTGCCTGGCACCTTCCCCGGTGGAGTTGTGCATGGGGTGTGTTTGGAACATTTTGTCACCGGCCGAGTCCAAAATTCAGCGGTTCCCCATCTCAGCCCAGAAAGCAGGTAGAACAACTTTTGTGGTGCCTTTCAGGTGCCTACCAATGTAGTGTAAATACTACTAAGAGAACTCCTGTCTGGCACCTTCCCCGGTGGAGTTGTGCATGGGGTGTGTTTGGAACATTTTGTCACCGGCCGAGTCCAAAATTCAGCGGTTCCCCATCTCAGCCCAGAAAGCAGGTAGAACAACTTTTGTGGTGTCTTTCAGCTGCCTACCGGAGCAATGTAAAAACTACCGACAGAGCTCATCCCTGGCACCTTCGCTAGTGGAGTTGTGCATGGGGTGTGTTTGGAACATTTTGTCACCGGCCGACTCCAAAATTCAGCGGTTCCCCATCTCAGCCCAGAAAGCAGGTAGAACAACTTTTGTGGTGTCTTTCAGATGCCTACCGGAGCAATGTAAAAACTACCAGGAGAACTCCTGTCTGGCACCTTCCCCGGTGGAGCTGTGCAGGGGGTGTGTTTGGAACATTTTGTCACCAGCCGAGTCCAAAATTCAGCGTTTCCCCATCTCAGCCCAGAAAGCAGGTAGAACAACTTTTGTGGTGCCTTTCAGCTGCCTACCAAGGTAGTGTAAAAACTACTAAGAGAACTCCTGTCTGGCACCTTCCCCGGTGGAGTTGTGCATGGGGTGTCTTTGGAACATTTTGTCACCGGCCGAGTCCAAAATTCAGCGATTCCCCATCTCAGCCCAGAAAGCAGGTAGAACATCTTTTGTGGTGTCTTTCAGATGCCTACCGGAGCAATGTAAAAACTACCAGGAGAACTCCTGTCTGGCACTTCCCCGGTATAGTTGTGCAGGGGGTTTCTTTGGAACATTTTGTCACCAGCCGAGTCCAAAATTCAGCTGTTCCCCATCTCAGCCCAGAAAGCAGGTAGAACAACTTTTGTGGTGTCTTTCAAATGCCTACCAAGGTAGTGTAAAAACTACTAAGAGAACGCTTGTCTGGCACCTTCCCCGGTGGAGTTGTGCAGGGGGTGTGTTTGGAACATTTTGAAACCGGCCGAGTCCAAAATTCAGCGATTCCCCATCTCAGCCCAGAAAGCAGGTAGAACAACTTTTGTGGTGCCTTTCACGTGCCTACCAAGGTAGTGTAAAAACTACCAGGAGAACTCCTGTCTGGCACCTTCCCCGGTGGAGTTGTGCATGGGGTGTGTTTGGAACATTTTGTCACCGGCCGAGTCCAAAATTCAGCGATTCCCCATCTCAGCCCAGAAAGCAGGTAGAACAACTTTTGTGGTGCCTTTCAGCTCCCTACCAAGGTAGTGTAAAATCTACCAGGAGAACTCCTGTCTGGCACCTTCCCCGGTGGAGTTGTGCAGGGGGTGTGTTTGGAACATTTTGTCACCGGCCGAGTCCAAAATTCAGCGGTTCCCCATCTCAGCCCAGAAAGCAGGTAGAACAACTTTTGTGGTGTCTTTCAGATGCCTACCAAGGTAGTGTAAAAACTACTAAGAGAACTCCTGTCTGGCACCTTCCCCGGTGGAGTTGTGCATGGGATGTCTTTGGAACATTTTGTCACCGGCCGAGTCCAAAATTCAGCGATTCCCCATCTCAGCCCAGAAAGCAGATAGAACAACTTTTGTGGTGTCTTTCAGATGCCTACCGGAGCAATGTAAAAACTACCAGGAGAACTCCCGTCTGGCACCTTCCCCGGTGGAGTTGTGCAGGGGGTGTGTTTGGAACATATCGTCACCAGCCGACTCCAAAATTCAGCGTTTCCCCATCTCAGCCCAGAAAGCAGGTAGAACAACTTTTGTGGTGTCTTTCAGATGCCTACCAAGGTAGTGTAAAAACTATCAAGAGAACTCCTGTCTGGCACCTTCCCCGGTGGAGTTGTGCATGGGGTGTGTTTGGAACATTTTGTCACCAGCCGAGTCCAAAAATTCAGCGGTTCCCCATCTCAGCCCAGAAAGCAGGTAGAACAACTTTTGTGGTGTCTTTCAGCTGCCTACCAAGGTAGTGTAAAAACTACCAAGAGAACTCCTGCCTGGCACCTTCCCCGGTGGAGTTGTGCATGGGGTGTCTTTGGAACATTTTGTCACTGGCCGAGTCCAAAATTCAGCGGTTCCCCATCTCAGCCCAGAAAGCAGGTAGAACAACTTTTGTGGTGCCTTTCAAATGCCTACCAAGGTAGTGTAAAAACTACCAAGAGAACTCCTGCCTGGCACCTTCCCCGGTGGAGTTGTGCATGGGGTGTCTTTGGAACATTTTGTCACCGGCCGAGTCCAAAATTCAGCGATTCCCCATCTCAGGCCAGAAAGCAGGTAGAACAACTTTTGTGGTGTCCTTTTGATGCCTACCGGAGCAATGTAAAAACTACCAACAGAGCTCGTCCCTGGCACCTTCGCTAGTGGAGTTGTGCATGGGGTGTGTTTGGAACATTTTGTCACCAGCAGAGTCCAAAATTCAGCGGTTCCCCATCTCAGCCCAGAAAGCAGGTAGAACAACTTTTGTGGTGTCTTTCAGCTGCCTACCGGAGCAATGTAAAAACTACCGACAGAGCTCATCCCTGGCACCTTCGCTAGTGGAGTTGTGCATGGGGTGTGTTTGGAACATTTTGTCACCGGCCGACTCCAAAATTCAGCGGTTCCCCATCTCAGCCCAGAAAGCAGGTAGAACAACTTTTGTGGTGTCTTTCAGATGCCTACCGGAGCAATGTAAAAACTACCAGGAGAACTCCTGTCTGGCACCTTCCCCGGTGGAGCTGTGCAGGGGGTGTGTTTGGAACATTTTGTCACCAGCCGAGTCCAAAATTCAGCGTTTCCCCATCTCAGCCCAGAAAGCAGGTAGAACAACTTTTGTGGTGCCTTTCAGCTGCCTACCAAGGTAGTGTAAAAACTACTAAGAGAACTCCTGTCTGGCACCTTCCCCGGTGGAGTTGTGCATGGGGTGTCTTTGGAACATTTTGTCACCGGCCGAGTCCAAAATTCAGCGATTCCCCATCTCAGCCCAGAAAGCAGGTAGAACATCTTTTGTGGTGTCTTTCAGATGCCTACC
The DNA here is from genome assembly GCF_023634085.1 of Falco cherrug. Lineage (NCBI taxonomy): Eukaryota > Metazoa > Chordata > Aves > Falconiformes > Falconidae > Falco > Falco cherrug. The sequence continues at coordinate 1,450,290 of NC_073709.1, forward strand.
GGAGCAATGTAAAAACTACCAGGAGAACTCCTGTCTGGCACTTCCCCGGTATAGTTGTGCAGGGGGTTTCTTTGGAACATTTTGTCACCAGCCGAGTCCAAAATTCAGCTGTTCCCCATCTCAGCCCAGAAAGCAGGTAGAACAACTTTTGTGGTGTCTTTCAAATGCCTACCAAGGTAGTGTAAAAACTACTAAGAGAACGCTTGTCTGGCACCTTCCCCGGTGGAGTTGTGCAGGGGGTGTGTTTGGAACATTTTGAAACCGGCCGAGTCCAAAATTCAGCGATTCCCCATCTCAGCCCAGAAAGCAGGTAGAACAACTTTTGTGGTGCCTTTCACGTGCCTACCAAGGTAGTGTAAAAACTACCAGGAGAACTCCTGTCTGGCACCTTCCCCGGTGGAGTTGTGCATGGGGTGTGTTTGGAACATTTTGTCACCGGCCGAGTCCAAAATTCAGCGATTCCCCATCTCAGCCCAGAAAGCAGGTAGAACAACTTTTGTGGTGCCTTTCAGCTCCCTACCAAGGTAGTGTAAAATCTACCAGGAGAACTCCTGTCTGGCACCTTCCCCGGTGGAGTTGTGCAGGGGGTGTGTTTGGAACATTTTGTCACCGGCCGAGTCCAAAATTCAGCGGTTCCCCATCTCAGCCCAGAAAGCAGGTAGAACAACTTTTGTGGTGTCTTTCAGATGCCTACCAAGGTAGTGTAAAAACTACTAAGAGAACTCCTGTCTGGCACCTTCCCCGGTGGAGTTGTGCATGGGATGTCTTTGGAACATTTTGTCACCGGCCGAGTCCAAAATTCAGCGATTCCCCATCTCAGCCCAGAAAGCAGATAGAACAACTTTTGTGGTGTCTTTCAGATGCCTACCGGAGCAATGTAAAAACTACCAGGAGAACTCCCGTCTGGCACCTTCCCCGGTGGAGTTGTGCAGGGGGTGTGTTTGGAACATATCGTCACCAGCCGACTCCAAAATTCAGCGTTTCCCCATCTCAGCCCAGAAAGCAGGTAGAACAACTTTTGTGGTGTCTTTCAGATGCCTACCAAGGTAGTGTAAAAACTATCAAGAGAACTCCTGTCTGGCACCTTCCCCGGTGGAGTTGTGCATGGGGTGTGTTTGGAACATTTTGTCACCAGCCGAGTCCAAAAATTCAGCGGTTCCCCATCTCAGCCCAGAAAGCAGGTAGAACAACTTTTGTGGTGTCTTTCAGCTGCCTACCAAGGTAGTGTAAAAACTACCAAGAGAACTCCTGCCTGGCACCTTCCCCGGTGGAGTTGTGCATGGGGTGTCTTTGGAACATTTTGTCACTGGCCGAGTCCAAAATTCAGCGGTTCCCCATCTCAGCCCAGAAAGCAGGTAGAACAACTTTTGTGGTGCCTTTCAAATGCCTACCAAGGTAGTGTAAAAACTACCAAGAGAACTCCTGCCTGGCACCTTCCCCGGTGGAGTTGTGCATGGGGTGTCTTTGGAACATTTTGTCACCGGCCGAGTCCAAAATTCAGCGATTCCCCATCTCAGGCCAGAAAGCAGGTAGAACAACTTTTGTGGTGTCCTTTTGATGCCTACCGGAGCAATGTAAAAACTACCAACAGAGCTCGTCCCTGGCACCTTCGCTAGTGGAGTTGTGCATGGGGTGTGTTTGGAACATTTTGTCACCAGCAGAGTCCAAAATTCAGCGGTTCCCCATCTCAGCCCAGAAAGCAGGTAGAACAACTTTTGTGGTGCCTTTCAGCTGCCTACCAAGGTAGTGTAAAAACTACCAGGGAACTCCTGTCTGGCACCTTCCCCGGTGGAGTTGTGCATGGGGTGTGTTTGGAACATTTTGTCACCGGCCGACTCCAAAATTCAGCGGTTCCCCATCTCAGCCCAGAAAGCAGGTAGAACAACTTTTGTGGTGCCTTTCAGCTGCCTACCAAGGTAGTGTAAAAACTACTAAGAGAACTCCTCTCTGGAACCTTCCCCGGTGGAGTTGTGCATGGGGTGTGTTTGGAACATTTTGTCACCGGCCGAGTCCAAAATGTAGCGGTTCCCCATCTCAGCCCAGAAAGCAGGTAGAACAACTTTTGTGGTGTCTTTCAGATGCCTACCAGAGCAATGTAAAAACTACCAGGAGAACTCCTGTCTGGCACCTTCCCCGGTGGAGTTGTGCATGGGGTGTGTTTGGAACATTTTGTCACCAGCCGACTCTAAAATTCAGCGGTTCCCCATCTCAGCCCAGAAAGCAGGTAGAACAACTTTTGTGGTGCCTTTCAGGTGCCTACCAAGGTAGTGTAAAAACTACCAAGAGAACTCCTGCCTGGCACCTTCCCCGGTGGAGTTGTGCATGGGGTGTGTTTGGAACATTTTGTCACCGGCCGAGTCCAAAATTCAGCGATTCCCCATCTCAGCCCAGAAAGCAGGTAGAACAACTTTTGTGGTGTCCTTTTGATGCCTACCGGAGCAATGTAAAAACTACCAAAAGAGCTCGTCCCTGGCACCTTCCCCGGTGGAGTTGTGCATGGGGTGTGTTTGGAACATTTTGTCACCGGCCGACTCCAAAATTCAGCTGTTCCCCATCTCAGCCCAGAAAGCAGGTAGAACAACTTTTGTGGTGCCTTTCAGCTGCCTACCAGAGCAATGTAAAAACTACCAGGAGAACTCCTGTCTGGCACCTTCCCCGGTGGAGTTGTGCATGGGGTGTGTTTGGAACATTTTGTCACCGGCCGAGTCCAAAATTCAGCGATTCCCCATCTCAGCCCAGAAAGCAGGAAGAACAACTTTTGTGGTGTCCTTTTGATGCCTACCGGAGCAATGTAAAAACTACCAAAAGAGCTCGTCCCTGGCACCTTCGCTAGTGGAGTTGTGCATGGGGTGTGTTTGGAACATTTTGTCACCGGCCGACTCCAAAATTCAGCTGTTCCCCATCTCAGCCCAGAAAGCAGGTAGAACAACTTTTGTGGTGCCTTTCAGCTGCCTACCAAGGTAGTGTAAAAACTATTAAGAGAACTCCTGTCTGGCACCTTCCCCGGTGGAGTTGTGCATGGGGTGTGTTTGGAACATTTTGTCACCGGCCGAGTCCAAAATTCAGCGTTTCCCCATCTCAGCCCAGAAAGCAGGTAGAACAACTTTTGTGGTGTCTTTCAGCTGCCTACCGGAGCAATGTAAAAACTACAGGAGAACTCCTGTCTGGCACCTTCCCCGGTGGAGTTGTGCATGGGGTGTGTTCGGAATATTTTGTCACCAGCCGAGTCCAAAATTCAGCTGTTCCCCATCTCAGCCCAGAAAGCAGGTAGAACAACTTTTGTGGTGCCTTTCAAATGCCTACCAAGGTAGTGTAAAAACTACCAAGAGAACTCCTGCCTGGCACCTTCCCCGGGGAGTTGTGCATGGGGTGTGTTTGGAACATTTTGTCACCGGCCGACTCCAAAATTCAGCGGTTCCCCATCTCAGCCCAGAAAGCAGGTAGAACAACTTTTGTGGTGCCTTTCAGCTGCCTACCAAGGTAGTGTAAAAACTACTAAGAGAACTCCTGTCTGGCACCTTCCCCGGTGGAGTTGTGCAGGGGGTGTGTTTGGAACATTTTGTCACCGGCCGAGTCCAAAATTCAGCGGTTCCCCATCTCAGCCCAGAAAGCAGGTAGAACAACTTTTGTGGTGTCTTTCAGATGCCTACCAGAGCAATGTAAAAACTACCAGGAGAACTCCTGTCTGGCACCTTCCCCGGTGGAGTTCTGCAGGGGGTGTGTTTGGAACATTTTGTCACCAGCCGAGTCCAAAATTCAGCGTTTCCCCATCTCAGCCCAGAAAGCAGGTAGAACATCTTTTGTGGTGTCTTTCAGATGCCTACCGGAGCAATGTAAAAACTACCAGGAGAACTCCTGTCTGGCACCTTCCCCGGTATAGTTGTGCAGGGGGTGTCTTTGGAACATTTTGTCACCAGCCGAGACCAAAATTCAGCTGTTCCCCATCTCAGCCCAGAAAGCAGGTAGAACAACTTTTGTGGTGTCTTTTAGATGCCTACCAAGGTAGTGTAAAAACTACTAAGAGAACGCTTGTCTGGCACCTTCCCCGGTGGAGTTGTGCAGGGGGTGTGTTTGGAACATTTTGTCACCGGCCGAGTCCAAATTTCAGCGGTTCCCCATCTCAGCCCAGAAAGCAGGTAGAACAACTTTTGTGGTGTCTTTCAGCTGCCTACCGGAGCAATGTAAAAACTACCAACAGAGCTCGTCCCTGGCACCTTCGCTAGTGGAGTTGTGCATGGGGTGTGTTTGGAACATTTTGTCACCGGCCGACTCCAAAATTCAGCGGTTCCCCATCTCAGCCCAGAAAGCAGGTAGAACAACTTTTGTGGTGTCTTTCAGATGCCTACCGGAGCAATTTAAAAACTACCAGGAGAACTCCTGTCTGGCACCTTCCCCGGTGGAGTTGTGCAGGGGGTGTGTTTGGAACATTTTGTCACCAGCCGAGTCCAAAATTCAGCGTTTCCCCATCTCAGCCCAGAAAGCAGGTAGAACAACTTTTGTAGTGTCTTTCAGATGCCTACCGGAGCAATGTAAAAACTACCAGGAGAACTCCTGTCTGGCACCTTCCCCGGTGGAGTTGTGCATGGGGTGTGTTTGGAACATTTTGTCACCAGCCGACTCCAAAATTCAGCGTTTCCCCATCTCAGCCCAGAAAGCAGGTAGAACAACTTTTGTGGTGTCTTTCAGATGCCTACCAAGGTAGTGTAAAAACTATCAAGAGAACGCTTGTCTGGCACATTCCCTGGTGGAGTTGTGCATGGGGTGTCTTTGGAACATTTTGTCACCGGCCGAGTCCAAAATTCAGCGGTTCCCCATCTCAGCCCAGAAAGCAGGTAGAACAACTTTTGTGGTGTCTTTCAGATGCCTACCAAGGTAGTGTAAAAACTACCAAGAGAACTCCTGCCTGGCACCTTCCCCGGTGGAGTTGTGCATGGGGTGTGTTTGGAACATTTTGTCACCGGCCGAGTCCAAAATTCAGCGGTTCCCCATCTCAGCCCAGAAAGCAGGTAGAACAAC